>NC_056736.1:495612500-495787500 GCF_019279795.1 Protopterus annectens | reverse complement strand
TAAACAGCTGTCCCCATCCAAAGAATTTATCATTACAATAGGAAATAACAGACTGTTAGGCCATTTTTCTAGATCAAAACAAATATTTTTGGGATGTGGCAGCAAGAACTTTGAGAAAACTCACCTGACTCCACAGAGTAGACACCTTGTTTAAAAAGAGGAACCTGAGAACTTCTTGTTGAAGGTCAACAATATAATATAATATAATATAATATAATATAATATAATATAATATAATATAATATAATATAATATATCAATAACCAACTAGTGAGTGAGGTATATTGAATATTATCCATGGTTAGTGTGGTTTAATCACAAGGCCTGAAGCACTCACTTTTCATTTTGCTGTAAATGAAAAAAATATATCTTCTCCTTTAGTGCTATCAACTAACCCATGAGTAGCTGTCCTATCTAATACCTACCATATTTATTATCTAAAACATTAATACATCTTCCTTTCCATGTCCAGAAGCTTTTGCAGTGGGTTGTAAACTAATTTAACGTACACAAAACAAAATAATGCAAAATATTCTTTGGCAATTACATTTCAATGCAGTTCAACAGCCATGAAAAATGGCTATAACTAGGTTAGGGTTTAACAATTAAAAAACAGCTTTTCAAAATGCTGTCTATGGAACTTCAAATAGCTGTTGTGCACCTCTTGTATTGTTTATCTCTGTCCTAAGTGATGATGTTGTACAGTATTTTTAGAAATGATACTTTCTGAACAGGTTGATTAGATAAACATCCATAGTTTGTACAGCCTGACCATAAAACAAATGAATCAGTAACATATATGTACAACAAAAGGGGTTATATCTGTCCAAAATAAGATTTTTTTTTGCTGTTTAAAATCGGCTTCCATGCATGGTGAAAAATTATTAATCCCTTTGTTAATAAAATACAATAAAAAGGCGTGTGCAGATAATTTATGACAAAAGCACTAAATAAATGAGTTATGGAACTATGTTTAATTTTTACCAAGTATATCCATCTAACAATCAGATCCTAATGAAAGCTTCCAGTGCTTTTTACTCTAATATTGTAATATAGTAATTTCTTTAGAGGAGCTGATGTATGTGACAGATGCACTTTTATATTTGGAAATCAAGTTGCATCCCACACTGGACACCTCATTTCATACTCGTAAATGGGCGTGCCTTCTTTGAAGGTTGGGCGTCGAGCTGGCACCTCAGTGTTTTGTAAAAATCTATTACCAGTCATTAGCGGACCAGAGTTCCACTGTGGCGACCCCTTACCGGGAAAATGCCGAAAAGACAAACATTGTCATATCTGCGCAGTGAACATCTATTACTAGGGAATGCTTGTTTATCATTTGTTTACATTTCTGATTTCTACTTACCTGCAAGTCTTATAATAAGAAATGGAAATCTGGCTTCTATTATCTTTACATAAATGCATCACAAAAGTATTTTCTAATGAGAAGAAAGAAATATTAAAAAAAGAAAGTGCAGCAATTGTTGTGGTATGTAGTTTTAATTCTGATGGCAGTATAACAAAGTGAAGAATTTAATGTAATCAATGATAAAGCAACTCAAGATTTGAATCAGTGACGGCCTCCATCTGGTACATTTACTCTGCATAAGAATACGTTTGTGAAGTTTTTAGTTTCAGATGATGGAACAAATGGTTTGTTATTATTTATTTCCTGATCATACTTTCTGCTGGTTACATGGCTCAACAACATAACCACACAAAGCAATTTCATATATTGCAGAAGTGGTTGAGGAGTATTATTGCTGTCATTTAGCACTGAATTATACTAAAAACTGAAACAATATTCATACATTCTGAGGTGAGCACTTTATTCTAGCCAGAGTCACAGGAGACCCTTATATGTTCCAGTAAGCAGTAGGTTTAAGTCACATTACTAGTTTTGTGTGGAATGCCAATCCATTGAAGGCTTCATACACACACATATATGCACACACACGTGTTTACGCACACACACACATGCACGCGCACACGCGCACACACACACACACACACACACACACACACACACACACACACACACACACACACACACACACACCCCTATTATTAATTCAGAAGATTAGAGTGCATGAATGGGGAATGTGAAAACTATAGACTATAGTGAAAACCCATAATTATTTTTTTAATTTATATGGATCCTGGAAGTGCACGCATACACACACACACACACACACACACACACACATATATATATATATATATATATATATATATATATATATATATATATATGTATACGCACATTCTTAGTTTTGCAGTATTGCTATTGATTTATTAGTTTGTCATCTGGGTCTTTGGTGTGTGAAGGATGGGCAGAAAATATTTTTGCTTTAGCTGACAATAGGGTTGTAATGTCAGCTATGGCTAACATCTTGTGTTAAAATGAGGTATTCTTTATAACTTGTATGGCAGTGATCTTGACTGTAAGATATAAATATATATATATATATATATATATATATATATATATATATATATATATACACATACACACACAAGGCTGTATACATATAGAGCTGATGTCTAATCCATCAGTTATCTCTTTGGCAGTCTTGATCCATCAGTGATCTGCCAGCCTCATATCACAAAGGAAAACAAGGTAACACTTTTAAATTCCAAGACTCATAAATAAGAATTCTGGAATAGTGAGACTGAATATGTGAAACTCTGGGCTTGCATTTATTAATCCTGAGATGTTGTGTCTCAGAATATGCCCTCTCCCCCATGGTATAGTGATATCAGAGTTATTGGGGAGAACTGAGGTGGTATTTATACTACTATGGAAAGTTGGGCCAGGGCATCATGAGCTTCCCTACTCATCATCGTTGCAATGGGACCCATTTTGCAGGAGCACTTGTTACCATTCCAGGCACAGAAGCAGCCCAGAGAAACAGGGAAACAAATGGAGAGAGAAGTAGATAGAGTGGTGAAAGAAATTAAGGGGAAAGTAAATATCAAGACCAGAGAATGTGTGCAGGACTCTGAGTAAAACCTTCAAAGAAATCTGCCTGATGGAGATGAATCAGCAAATGATGACTGTATAATTACGGCCCTCCAGTTGGGAGGATTGTGGAATGGTTTACTTAAAGAAATGGTGTACAGAGTGAGCCAGAAAATGAAGATATTTCCTGGAGGGATATTATGGAGAAAATACAAAAAGGAGGATGCAGAGATAATCCGGATGCATAGTGGTGAGATGGAAAATAAAGCATACACAGAGAATGTAAAAGAAGGCAAAAGTGGAGTAGCAGAAAAGAAGGCAGAAGAAAATGAAAAATGGAAGTACATGGTAAGGATTCACAGTAAAGAAGACAAAAAATGGACAGATGTGAAGTGTGGGACAATTGTATAGCTCCTTTAGGTGTAAAAGCACATTGGGTAAGAGCACTTATTCTTATTAATGAAGAGATGTTTTGTGACATTATATTTGAGACAGTTTTTTTTCAATGGAATATTTTCTTGGTGAATATGAAGAAGAAAAAGACTGTTACCTATGTAATCTTTACGTGATAACAGAATTTAACAGGGAAACAAAAAATAAAATTAATGTACAATTTTGAACAAGAGGTAGAAAGAGAGACTCTAAAAGGACATTTAAAAGCTTTATGTAAAGTTGTGCTGGGGATTGCAAAAGTTTATGACAAAAAGAGTTAATGGATTGGTGGCTGGGAATGTAGTATTGTAGTAAAAAATTGAAAGAGAAGAATCTGTGCATATATCAAGCAATTTTAAATCTGGAGGGGACTAGGGTATTGTAAAATACTGGAAACAACCCAAGACATGTTTTTTTTTAGTGGAGAAGAAGGACATTTGATAAGTAACTGCAACAAAAAATGTTATATTTCTGGGAAATGGGACATAATGCAAAACATGTGAATTAAAATGTTAGAAATGTAACAAAATTGGAAATTTATGGCTGGGTTGCAAAAATGATAATAAGAGTAAGGAAAAAGAAAAAGAAAATGAACAACGTGAAGGCATTATAGAAGGTGTAGAAATAGAAGACAAATTAGATAAAAAAATAATAAAAAGGACATAGAAGAAGATTCTGAAATAAGTGATGAAGAAGACATACATTGAGATATAATAACAGTGGGAAAACAATTCCATTGGCAAAAGGGTAAAAGATATAAAACAAAAATGTATAGGGATAAGTACAAAAGAAAAAGACAGGAAATAGATGAAAAAGTATATACCCAGTTGACAGCTGGGGAATGATATAACGGTTAAGGTGTTTCATTAACAGGCACAAAATACAGTGTTTGATTCTCACCTTTAGAAAGAAAATTGGCCAGGGTTAGAATGGCCTATTAAGAAAGCTAGTGTAGAAGTTAGTTAAAGAAAAATTTAATTTTTAAAGTGCTTTTTATAAATGTAAATAGTATTAAGAATACAGTAAGAAGATTAGGAATTTTGGAATGGTGTAATACATGTGATATAGATGAAATTATATTAGAAGGCACAATATTTTTTAACAAATGAAGAAAGATTACACACAGAAAACACTATGGGGAGGAAAGGTGATTTGGAATTTGGGAAATGAGAGATGTTCTGGAATAACCATAGTTGGTAGAAATACAGTAAAGATATTAGATGTAACCTTATCAAAAATGGGAAGATTAACTAGTGTAGATTTAAAAGGGAAAAACAAGCATATATAATTATAACATTATATGTTTATCCTAATTGGAAAGAAAGGAAAAGCATATTTCATCACATTTTTAGACTACGTACTGATAAATATAAATATTGCAATAACAGGAGAAGTTAATTGTGATTTAAGAGGCACGCATAAAAAGAAAGGAAATGATATAAGAAAAATATTAGAAGTTACAACAAAGATATCATAACTTAAAACTTTGGAACAAAAGACAGTGGGCTTACAAAAGAGCTATGTATAAAACTGAAATAGATTATTTTATAGTATCAGAAGGTTTAGCTATAGGAGAATGGGTGGTAGTTGAAACAGGATTTTCTGATCATCTTGAAATATGCCTAGAGATAAAGGAAAGCAAGGAATATATAAAATAGGTAAAGGAATAAAAAGGATACATGAGAAAGCATGGAATGGAGAAGAAAAGAGATTAATAATACAGTAATGGAAAGATCATATTACTATGAAAACATTTTATAAAAATTGTTGTGAAAGCTGGATGATATTTATGGAAAAATATAAAACATGTTTTTACAGTGGCAATATGATGTGAAAAAGTAGTGAAAGAAAAATATAAAATAACATAAAGATAGAAAGAAATTTGACAAAGAAAAAGAATTACATGAAAAAAATCAAGAAAAAATACAAGAATTGTTATATAAGCAAAGATATTTTTCACAAGGAAAAAGAGAAGTATCGAGTTACTTAAGTAGGTTGGTAAAAGAAGATGGTAGAGCAATGAGAGAAATAAAAATGTAAAAGGAGAAATAAAAAAAACTCAGGAAAAGATTATAAATAGTATAGCACACTATGTAAAGGAAATGTTTAAAGAAAAAAGGAAGCTAGTGAAAAACATGGAAAGTTAAAAACTTAACAAAAAGAGACTAAAGAGTTGAAAAAAATTTATTAAATGAGTTATATAAAGTATTAGGACAAGTAAATATAGATATGGCTGCAGGAGCAGATGGAATAGGGTATGAAATGTATAAAATATAAGGGAATGGCAAAAAAATATATTTTTAGAGATTTTTGAATGAATGTTTAAATGAAGGTTTTATGTAAAAAGAATTATGTAGTGGAGTACCTAAATTCATATGGAAGAAGGAAGATAGAAGACAGTTAAAAAATTGGAGATTGATAGCATTGAATAATAATGATTATAAGATGATTATGAGACTAATACAAAAGAGATTTGAAGCTAAAATGGAAAGTATTATGGAAGATGGCATATATAGTATAAAGGGGAAGGGTTGTCAAGAATAATTAATGATAGTTAGAGAAACTGTCAGTGATATTATGAACAAAAAAGAAGTAAAAATCATGACAGGAGACCTTTGTAAGGCATACAATTGTACATGATGTCTTATGGGTAATAATGAAAGAATATCATCCACATTCAGCAAACTTCCATGCAGGAATAGCTTATTCCTGCATGGAAGGGACCGTTCCCATGCCACACAGCAGAGCGCCATGCATATTCATGAAGGTGTGCTGCCATGCTATAATATGGACATGGTTCTGTGTACTAGTGTAGGGGGTGTGTCTGAGAGCAATGCTCTGACAATACACACACCCCTGTGCACCAGAATTGCTGTACAGCAATTTAAATAGATTGAGATAGCTCATTATACCTCCCAACTCATCAGGGTAAGAAATCTGGACAAAGCCACAAGGGACAAATGTAGAAAGTTGATAGAATAACAGGTTTAGCATTAATGTGAATTTTTAGAAGGGTATGAAGTATATAACACACACCTCCCAACTAGTCAGGGTAAGAAATCTGGACAAAGGCATAAGGGATAATTGTCCCTACAAACCAAAAAAGTTGATAGAATAACAGGTTTAGCATTAACATGGATATTCTGAAGGGTACAAAGTAAAAGATGCAACAAATACATTTTTTTCACATGTGCAATAAAGCTTAAGCATAGCTGCGTGGGTGTGCCCATTGCTTAGCTAGGATTAGGCCAGCTGAAATGGCACGATAAGTTAAATAGCAATAGACTTCCCGCATAACCAATAGTGTAGCGGTTAGAGTGTATATCTTGCATGTAGTCATTCATGGTTCGAGCCTCACCAAAGTCATTTTCATTTTGTATGTGTAATCATTACAATTTTAATTTATTTGTATATTTATGTAGGAAGTAACTTATATTTCTCAACCAGAGTAGTGTATTAGGGCCAGATGTGAGGTGTCAGTGTAATAAAGTAATGAAACCCCCATGTAAACACAAGTGCCCCATACAGTATAGTGACACATGGATAAATGTAATGAAAGCACATTGGGAGATGTCAAAGAAGGTAAACAAATGTGTACTATGTAATGAATGATGAATCAATCCCATACAGGTAGTAGTCCAATAAAATAAAACATAAGCAATACTAAGCATTGCACAGCTATTCTGACCGGGTGTAAGCACTGTGCAGATATGAATGCTAAGAAATGGGTCTATATTAGATCAGTGAATGCTTAAAAAAGCGAGCACTGATTAATCAAACTTATGTAAGTGAAAGCTTACATCTTGAACTGTCATATCAGTGATTTTTTTCCTAGGGATAATATATATATAATACCAGATATACATAACACAAGCACACCAAACAAACAGCAATCCACACACATACACCTAAAATCTGACACCTAACCCTACACTAAACTATACACACACCACTAACTATCCACTTACCTTAACCCAAACCCTAACCCTAAGGTCCATTACTATCGCGCATTCACCTCACCCGCTCCCAAACCCTAACTCACCTAACCCGCCCTAACTCTCATGTCCACACAATCGCACACATACCTAACCCATGCCATAACCCTAACTCACCTAACCAGCCCTAACACTCACATCCACACAATCACACACTTACTGAATCCAACCCAGAAGTTTCCACCACAGTACTGAAAATACCAAAGCAACAGAAACCGACAACCAAATCCTTTCCCTAGGAAAAAATTTGGGTTTCTGTTGCTTCGATATTTTAAATATTCGCTCACATAAGTTCGATCAATCAGCATTCGCTTTTTTAAGCATTTGCTGATCTAATATAGACCCAAAGAAATGAGTAGCCCAGCTAAGTGGATTTGCCCATTGGTAAGCAGTGCTGAACCTGCCCCTTTAAGCACTGCCAACCATAGCTAAGCAAGTTTGTCCATAGGTTTGCTTAGCTCAACATATTCAAAACCATCCAATCACAACAAAGGGGGGGGGGGAATCAGCCGTATTTAAACCTCGCAGGCAGGAATACAGCTCATAACCAGTTGTAGCTCCCCACTGTAGGCAGTATGGCAGGTGTTGGAGAGGGCATGCACTTTCAGGCACAGTGCTGGGGCATACAGATGTCCAAGGTCATGGTAGGACTCCTGGTAAAAAAAAACATGATGTGAGACTGCTGCAAGACCAGTACCAGAGCTCTCAATACAAAGTGGAAGCCTGGAAAAGCCTCACCCATGATCTCACCAGTGCCACTGGAATCCCTCAGACCAGTTAGTAGGTCCGGCACCACTATGCCAACTTGAAATGGAGGACGAGGGAGCTCTTGGAACAGTGGGTCCAAGAAGCAAGACAGAGGGGTGATGTCCCAGCAGTGTGTAAGTATTCATAGCAATAACTGTTTACCAAAGTCCAGCCTGTGTATGTAATGGATAAGTATGCCTAAATGTTTCTCTGTTTTCATTACAGCTCCAGCTGAGCAGGCTGTGAGCCAGAAAGCCCATGCCAATAGGCTGCAAAGGCTGTGTTGTGAGGCTGATGAGTAACAATCCTACTTGTAGTAGTCATACCAAATAGATATAAAGGAGTAAAATGTCACCTTGCAGTATAAAAAATGTGTATGGTTTGTACTGAATAAACCAGATAATATGACAGTAATAGTCCCATATAGGTCATATTTAAATAAAACTGTAACTATCTGGCAATAAAGTTTTAAATCTTGGATTGGTTGTGTTTATTCTGGTATTGTATAGCATGAAATGTTGCATTCACCAAGATCTGATATCTGAATAGTGATGTTGTGTTAACCAATTTTTCCACACTGTGCAATATCAAAAATATGTCTAGGAATGTCTGTATAAGAATGCTGCAATTACAAGGCCAGCTTGTACAACCAAGACAGAATTAGACAGAAAACACTGAAAACAGTGACAGCTGTTTCTTAATAGCTCACTCTAATGAAACACATATTGTTGTATTTTTAGCAGGCACAGCCATGGTTCAAATCCTAGGAGTGTTAGTAAGCTGTATGCATAATTTCTACTAGGATTTTGTGAATATGTGTAGGAACAGTCAGGTATTGTTAAAAACCATTTCCCCTACAGGTCTTCCAGATAAAAAAATTGTAGCTGCCTGGCAATAAAGTTCTAAATCCCAGACTGGTTGTGTTTACTCTGGTATTGTATGGCTTGAAATGTTGCATTTATATATATATATATATATATATATATATATAAAAATGAAATAACACCAACGCTCCTCCAGATGATAAAAAACACTGTGTCTTAAGCAACAAACACCATAAAGTACCAAAATAAAAGACACAGTGGTAAACCACGGCTTAGAAATCAGAGGTACAACCAGGATACCAAAAAATACCTCTGAATTGAACTGTAACAGAAGTCCACAACTCGACAAAAAAGACGAGTGATGCTTAAAACTCTCCAAACAAATTCAGTATATCCAATGAATCAATTCAACGGAATATAGTCCAGCATACAGGAACTTTAATAGTGCATAAAAGTAACAAAGTAGTAAGCGCTTTCACCGACTGGCTTCATCAGACTAGTGAATGATTAATTAACACACAATTTAAAAAGTAACTGATGAGTTACTATAGGCTGAAAAACTCTGACATCATATCCAGTAAACCTAGCGAATTACTAAACAACACACAATTTAAAAAGTAACTAATGAGTTACTATAGGCTGAAAAACTCTGACATCACATCCTGCAAACCTGGTATACAGGTAACTAATACACACAATCTATCAAGTGAAAGCAAGTCCCTGTAACTACAGATAAAAATAAATAAAAATATAAATACACATTAAACTAAGAACATATTAATCAACAACATTTCATCTTAAAATCTACCTTTTGTTCAGTAAAACTGGTCGAAGCGAAACCTTGTCATTCAGACCAGGCTTAACATCTGCCCTGAGTCTGATTATCCATTTCACTTCGCATTCCTCTGTGTTACGGATAATATCACCACCCTCATACATTGACCCTTGATGACATTGTCAAAAACAAAACGAGGGTGCATGCTACTGCGATGCAAAATCGTATTCTTGTAACAGCTCTTCCTATGTATGGCAGTATTAAGCATGCCATTCGCTAACCTCTCAATCTGTACATCTAAGAAAGAAATGTTCTCTCTCGAATAACTGACTGTAAATTCCAAGAAAGTAGTCAGAGAGTTAAGCTCCTGAATAAAGCTAACCAAGCTGGCCTCACAATCTTTCCATATGATGAAAAGGTCGTCAACAAAACGCCTATAGAAACCTACTGATTGTTTGAAAGAATCAAGATTAAAGAGCATGGTTTCCTCCCATTCTGCCATAACTAGGTTGGCGTAGCTATTGGCACACGAAGTGCCCATAGCTACGCCATCCCTTTGCATGAAAATATCAGATCCAAACATAAAGATGTTATTCTGTAAAATAACCTCTAAAAAAAGAGTGACCAGGTCAATGGATCTGGTTTCTAAATCTGAATGTTTCAACAAATAGGAGTATACCATAGATACTCCATCATCGTTAGGTATCACTGTAAAAAGACTTTTTACGTCTAAAGTAACAAGGATATATTCATCGTCATCCTCCAAAGCTGTAGTGAAACCATATAAATCCAACAAGAACTGTTTAGTATCTATCAATGTGTATTCATTTCTGTCAACTATCGGCCTTAAAAGAGATTCTACAAATAATGAGAAAGGCTCAGTTGCCCACCCCCGTCCTGCCACGATTGGTCTAAGTGGAGGGTTCACAAGGGATTTATGCACCTTAGGCAGGCCTTGAATAACAGGTAACAACGGACTATCAACTTTCAAAAACCTCGCTGATCATTAATTTATCTAACAAGGTATTGAATAGCAATGAGGAAATAGTTTTAAATAAAGGGCTGACTTTTATACCCACCACTAGGAGTAAATTGACTGATTCTATTTTAGATGTGAAGTTATTTGCTCGGAATTTACAATTGAAGTTAGACTTTGGAAGTGAGAACAACTGTAGGGTATATACTAATTTTAAACCTAGGAGTACTTATACACCTATTCTGCATCCCCTTATTGATACTTTGTGTAGGTTGGTTGAGAATGATATATATTCTATGGATGAAGGTGCTAGAGGTAGTTCTTGTAGGTTTAATTTGACCTATTTACAGAGGAAAGCATTGATGGGTTTGATGAACGATCCCTCCCTAGTAATACGACCTGCGGACAAGGGAGGTCCAATAGTTGTAATAAATAGTTCAGATTATACATGTTATATGGAAACTATGCTCAGTGATGATAAATTCTATAGGAGCATTAGTATTGAGGATGTTAGGATGAAAGTGAGAAACATACACACTTTATTAATGGAACTTTTGGTAAACTTTGATATTGAGTATGATTTGTTTAGATTTTTGAAAGTTGATAGTCCGTTGTTACCTATTATTCAAGGCCTGCCTAAGGTGCATAAATCCCTTGTGAACCCTCCACTTAGACCAATCGTGGCAGGACGGGGGTGGGCGACTGAGCCTTTCTCATTATTTGTAGAATCTCTTTTAAGGCCGATAGTTGACAGAAATGAATACACATTGAGAGATACTAAACAGTTCTTGTTGGATTTATATGGTTTCACTACAGCTTTGGAGGATGACAATGAATATATCCTTGTTACTTTAGACGTAAAAAGTCTTTTTACAGTGATACCTAACGATGATGGAGTATCTATGGTATACTCCTATTTGTTGAAACATTCAGATTTAGAAACCAGATCCATTGACCTGGTCACTCTTTTTTTAGAGGTTATTTTACAGAATAACATCTTTATGTTTGGATCTGATATTTTCATGCAAAGGGATGGCGTAGCAATGGGCACTTCGTGTGCCAATAGCTACGCCAACCTAGTTATGGCGGAATGGGAGGAAACCATGTTCTTTAATCTCGATTCTTTCAAACAATCAGTAGGTTTTTATAGGCGTTTTGTTGATGACCTTTTCATCATATGGAAAGATTGTGAGGCCAGCTTGGTTAGCTTTATTCAGGAGCTTAACTCTCTGACTACTTTCTTGGAATTTACAGTCAGTTATTCGAGAGAGAACATTTCTTTCTTAGATGTACAGATTGAGAGGTTAGCAAATGGCATGCTTAATACTGCCATACATAGGAAGAGCTGTTACAAGAATACGATTTTGCATCGCAGTAGCATGCACCCTCGTTTTGTTTTTGACAATGTCATCAAGGGTCAATGTATGAGGGCTTCCCGTTTGAATCCCAGAGAGGAAGGTTACAGGGAAGAGATAGATAGCTTATGTTTTAGGTTTGTACAGCGAGGTTATTCTTATAATGAGGTAGAAGCTAAGGTTTTTGAGACCGACTCATTGAGAGCCACCAGAGCCAAACCTTATTTTTCTAGTCAGGATCCAAATGTTATGACCACTGGACTTGTTAGGTCTGAGCATTTCCTTAGGATGTCAATGTTTTATACTTCGGACATTGTAGACATGAAGAAAATAGTTGAGAAACATTGGGGGACCCTTTTACTAGATGAAAGATTATTGAAAATAATTGGACCAAGACCCACTTACTCATATAAAAATAAAAAAGAACCTTAAGCGTATACTATGCCATCATTCTATTGACACTATGCATAGTAATGGTGGTAGTAAAGCATCCACTATTAATACTGTCCCTTGTGGAGGTTGTAGGCAATGTGAATGCATCAATGTGAGCTGTACTTTTGTACATCCTAAAACAGGAAGGAGCTTTGAGTTTCACACACATACCAATTGCCAGAGTGTTAACTTAGTGTACCTTGCGTTGTGTTCTTGCTGTGAAGCATTTTATGTTGGCAAGACCAACAGGAAGTTACGTGAACGGATTAGAGATCACATTTATAATACACGTACTGGTAACTTGTGCAATGCGTTAGCGAAACACACCAGTACACTAGGTTTTACACGTAAATTTAGTTTCATGGTGATACAAGAGGTTGAACTAAATCCACAGGGTGGTGATATTATCCGTAACACAGAGGAATGCGAAGTGAAATGGATAATCAGACTCAGGGCAGATGTTAAGCCTGGTCTGAATGACAAGGTTTCGCTTCGACCAATTTTACTGAACAAAAGGTAGATTTTAAGATGAAATGTTTTTGCTTAATATGTTCTTAGTTTAATGTGTATTTATATTTTTATTTATTTTTATCTGTAGTTACAGGGACTTGCTTTCACTTGATAGATTGTGTGTATTAGTTACCTGTATACCAGGTTTGCAGGATATGATGTCAGAGTTTTTCAGCCTATAGTAACTCATTAGTTACTTTTTAAATTGTGTGTTGATTAATCATTCACTAGGTTTACAGGATATGATGTCAGAGTTTTTCAGCCTATAGTAACTCATCAGTTACTTTTTAAATTGTGTGTTAATTAATCATTCACTAGTCTGATGAAGCCAGTCGGTGAAAGCGCTTACTACTTTGTTACTTTTATGCACTATTAAAGTTCCTGTATGCTGGACTATATTCCGTTGAATTGATTCATTGGATATACTGAATTTGTTTGGAGAGTTTTGAGCATCACTCGTCTTTTTTTGTCGAGTTGTGGACTTCTGTTACAGTTCAATTCAGAGGTATTTTTTGGTATCCTGGTTGTACCTCTGATTTCTAAGCCGTGGTTTACCACTGTGTCTTTTATTTTGGTACTATATATATATATATATATATATCTATATATATATATATATATATATATATAGATATATATATATATATATATATATATATATATATATATATATATATATATATATATATTTATATATATATATATATATATATATATATATATATATTCTATATATACATACATCTATATGTGTATATATATATACATATATATATATATATGTATATATATGTATATATATGTATATATATATATATATATATATAGATGGATCTAGGACTATTGAATGAAAGTTCAATAGTCTGAATCCACAATCATCGAACACACTTTAACAAAAGCGCTTTCACCGATAAAGCATTTTCTTTAAAGTGCGTTAAAAAAAAAAATAACAAAAACAATAAATTTACTTTTATGCAGGGGGACAAGCCCCCCCTGCACCCCCACAACCCCTACTTTAATATTCTCACTCCGAGATCATACTACAGTGATGAAAAGGGAATATTCCATTACCCGCACCATACTATGATCTCCACAACAGTCATTCCCCCACGACTCCCTCTAGCTACTGGCATACTTCACAAAAGTGCTTTTTCGGTAAAAAGCACTTTCGCAGAAGTATGCCCGGCTGTTTGTGCTTCGGTCAAAAGTTCCTTAGGAGATCAGTACCAATCCCATATGTATATATATATATATATATATATATATATATATATATATATATATATATATATAGGTCTGCCTGAGAAGACCGACTAGCCAAAACAACAATGAGATAATGGACACCAGAAGACTGACAAAGCAAATACCTGACAAGTGGAAATCCTGGCACCAAAAGCACCGGCATGCGAAAGATGTGTGCTTGCATTCGGTCCCGACTGTGTAAGTGTGCGATTATGACGGACGTTAGGGTTAGGGTTCGGGTAAGGTAAGTGTGGGTTAGTGACAGACATTAGGGTTAGGGTGCGAGAAAGGTAAGTGTGCGATAGTGACGGACCTTAGGTTAAGGTTTGGGTTAAAGTTAGTGCATAGATAGCTGTGTATTTAAGGTTTAGTGTTGGTTCATGAGGTTTTTGGTGTGCTTGTGTTGTGTGTGTGTTTTTCAGAACAGCGAATTGTTTTTGTTTTGTTAACTGTTGGAAATGTGCTGAAATATCACAATTCTGAATTTCATAAAACTTCATAATCTGGAAGCCCAAAATCCTGAAAATTCAAAATTCTGAATCCCAAAAGACTGAAAACACACAGGATATATATACTAACTATAGAGAACACAAACCAGATTACATTACACCATGTGTGCCCCCGCATCCCCTGCTACTTATACTTATAGTTGATATATCAACTCCAGTACTGCACTTCACTACACTGTCATGAGTTATGTTGTAGTAAAGCAAATTAAAAGGGAATGTTACTAAGGTTACAACAGGCAGTCATGAGCACATGTGATGGTATGTTTGCCATTTTATTTCTGTGGAGAGCAATCTTGGAGTTTATATATTTAATTAGTATGGGGTGTGAGGGGGGCGTAGCATGCATGTCCCAGAATGCCCATACAAACATATGCTGCTAGTAGATCACCCATAACTGGGACAGCATGCGCTGTTGGATACAAAAGCAGCCATGATACTCACATCTGCCCCATCCCACAGTCCAAATAAATAAGTGAACAGTACACTGTTACAAAATCATGATTGACAATACACAATGGTCAGACATACAACAACCTCTTAGCAAAAATAAAATAACATGTCTGGACATAGCAAAGGAAAATGCAACCAGCCAGTAATTCACATATGTTTATTATACTCTCATGTCTTGGCCAAAGCCTTCAAGGAGTAAACATTACCAGAAATGCATGGCTTAATTACAAGAGGCAATTAGCACATAATTACATAATTGAATAAACAGCCTCCAATTACACTCATCATTTAACCCTGTATGGGATAAAGTATCACAGCTAATATTAATACATTGAGTCTGTACATAACAATTGTGCTTGTATGAATGTTTCATCACACTGAGGAAAAGTCGATTTCAGAAGCAGTACCTTGAGACCCACTACTGTCCCCATGGTGAGATTTATTCAAATGTACAGCTACAGAACTGACAGATTTCTTATCAGTAATATGTTTGACATGCTAACAGCCTAGTTTTAAAATGTGTTACTGTCCCCCACATAAAATATGTTACAAGGCCATCTAAGAGCATTCTCTTTACACCAACATCTTGAATGTACAGACTTTAGCATGTTTCCTAGCCATTTTCCTATCCACCTACTACTGTATGACATCTGGACAAAGCCTGACATAATTGGTGGACAGAAGCTCAAATACATGTCCATATATGAAATACTGCTGTTATACACAGGGAAAGTTGCTGGTGTTACAGGGTTTGTTGTAACATATCTTTTCTGAGGGATTTAAAGTCAGGAAAACAAATAGATGTTACCATCTACATATACAATCACCAGAGTATGCTACTGATGTGCCAAGGACAACACCTGTCTGGGGAACAGCCCATACACAACAGGCTAACCTGTGGCCATTATGTGGATGGCCCTACAGTTGAGACCTATGCAGAGACAGAACTTTGTCAGACTGAAACCCATGCAGAAGTAGCATGTGCAGACAAACCCTGTTAAACGAGCAGTATTTCAAACATATAACAGCAATACTCACATTCTACCCCTAGGTCTTGAACCTTCCCCACCATTTATTTGACTTGTCTCCACAAGTCTTGTTGTAAGAGATAGTAGCTCACACAACTCCAGGATGTCTTCCTCACAAGTAAGGGAAAGGGCCACCACCCACATGGAGTACTCATTTATAGGAGTGTGTTGCCATGACATTGGCTATTGAAAGAACTACACAACTGCTCTGCATGCAGTTATCAAGTGGGGAACTGTAAAAGTATTTGCATGCACTGCATCTATGAAGAAAAAATACAGGCAGTTAGAAGAACAAGAAAAATAAGTGATTAGCAAAGCAAGGCATCCCAGGGTCAGTACAGTTTTTATTATTCCTTGACTAGCTAATTTGGCTGACTGACTGACTGACAAAATACACCAGTGAGTACAGGACTTTTATGTAGTTATTGACAAATGCAGTCCTGCCTATTTAGATATACTATTGTGTCCTAAGTTGGTCATGCAACTATTTTAAAAGTTGTTTTACAAGTTATTTTAAAAGTGCTACAGCAGACTATTTTTGTAGAATTGCTATACAACAAGTTTTCCTTTTTTTGTAAAAAGTACATAGTAATCATTTCTTGTTTCAGATTGCTTTGTCATCATATGTTTACTGCTTAACTGTCTTATCATAACATTTCTAATGAGAAAGAGTATTTGGTATTGTTACAGCTGCAGTTTACATTATTGCTACTGTTGAATAATTCAGAATTAATGAAAATTTGCAACTTACAAAGTAATATAATACAAAAGCTAAATATAAAGTCTTCAGCATGTATATGCAAGGCACAACTGCTCCTGTAATTCATTCTATTGATAATGCATGAAATAATAATATACATTTCCTGATTCTTTGATGTTTATGGCATATATGTACATTTTGCAAATCATGTATTTTACATTATTTGCATTCTTTACACATATAGTTTTGGAATGTTTTGATAGAAATAGGAAAGTACTGATTAATACATGTTTTATACAACTTCTAATAGAAGAGCCATTCCTGTTTTTATAATACATCAGTGTGTGTCAGTGTGTGACCCTTGTTTCAGGCTGCTCTGATCTTTCCATTGTATTATTTTTCCTAACAAGTAGCTGAGCTAACAATTCTAAAAAAAAAAATGTGAAGTCTTATAGCTAACTTGCATCTGTTGTGTGACATTTGATTATTAAAGGAATTATTTTCCACATAAATATTTTCTTATATTATTAATTATGCCTTGATAAAAAGAGAAATTATTCATAAGCACTATCTTATCTTGGCTGATGCTCTTTTAGCCAGGCATTGTATTTCCATGCAGCTTTGCATTATTTTATGTCACTGGCATCCACATAAAAGATTGTTCACACATGCTGCTCAGGGAAGATTTCTGTAAGCTGGTGTCCCAACATTGCTTGAGATCCCAATGCTATAACAGTTCCTCCTGAACAGATATGAGAAGTCATGTTTGTTGATTTTGTTCAGTGAATATTATCAAGCGTCATTGGTTCAGAGCACTTCATAAATTGTACAATGTCTTGGACCTGATGCATTTGGTCCACTGTCAAAACCTGTACTGCTTGCCGTCTTATGCATTTGATTCCACACTTGATGACAACAATTACTAGGTATATACATCCTAAAATGCCAACTATGACCAGTATAAGCTGCATTATTTTTCCTCCCAGCTACTGATAGAACCACTCAGTCAAGAGAACCATGTTTATTTTTCTATTTGTGCTTTTTGAGCAATTTTCTCAATTATTTTGAGGTGTCTCCTGATTTCAGGTTCATTATCAGGAACACAAATACAATATTTCTCTCCTACCAATGCACAAACTTTAATGTCATGTCATTCTGTAAGACCATAGTTTTTATGGCAGTCATTTTTATGGTAACTTTTAATTCCTCTAATAGACCTGCCAGTTTTTTTTAATTTCCCAAATAGCTTTTCCTGCTCTCTAGAATGGAAAGATTGATGCTTTTGCAAGGACATTATTTCATACATTCATTGTTTTACTATGTCGATATATCTTTTTAATCCAACATTTCTAATATTAGAATTAGGCAATGCAGCAGTATGTATAATGGATGGAATTACATGTCCCAAATAACACAATACAGTCCATTTCTCAGGAAGCCATTTGTAAGCTTTATTACCACATATGTGATATATGGCTGTTCGAATTGCAACCATCCATATCGTAACCCAATGTTTAGTTTTAGCTTTTATAAATGACCAGCAAGTTCAACACATTGCTCACTGGCATTTTGGGTAGCAAAAACAATACTACAAGAATGTTTCCCAATAAATGGGTGATTACTTGTTCCTTCTCTTTATAAGCAAACATCAGCAGTTACATTTGTATGAACAATCCTCAAGAAAGGGTATGTTTCCTTGGGATAGAGTCATTCCTTGGAACATAGTCTTGGTTTGTGAGATTCAAAATTTCCAGAAGGGTAGATGGAACAGTTCATATGGAATTCCTACTGTTTGCATCTTGTGGTATTTCAGCGCATATCCAGCATTGTTTAGCATTCAAAGTTTCTGAGTACATTTGCAGTGATTTGGTAAAGGTATTGAAGTCTACCTTTCCTTGTATTGAGGAGTAAAAATTCATCAGGATCATGATTAATATTAGGATTTTCATGGTTCGATATTTACTGGAAGAGAAAAGAATCATGTTCTTATTAGTTGTGTCTGATACTATGTCCCTTTATAGCAATTATTACATTTATGAGTTACTCAGTTTTCTCCCCTCCATTTTAATCTTTTAACATGATCCAACCATTTTTTGGTGGCTGATTTTTATATGGCTGGATTTGTACAGCCACTAAACACACTTTGGTAACAATGAGGGTACTATGCATTTTGTATCCCAGTTACTTGTGTTGGACCATTACAAGATTTCCTTGTTCCAATTTTATCTCCCTCGATTCCCAAATCTCATTTTGTTTACACAGTTCTATATTATGGGCTTGTCCAGCTTCCCAGACTCTCCCTTTTGCCCAACTGATTTGGTCTTGTAGCTGGTCCCACAATTTTGTTTCTTCTAATGGTATCCCATAAAGTATTTCTCCTGCTTGTAAATACAAAGGCCGACCCGTCATTAGTTCATGTGGAGTTAACCCACATCCCTGAGGAGAATTTCACATCTTGATCAAAATGTTGGGTAAATGTTTTACCCAATGAATCCCATACTCAGAAATCATTTTCTTTAATCCTTCCTTCAAAGTTCTATTAGCTCTTTTAACTTTTTCAGAACTTAGAGGATGGTAAGGAGCATGAAATCTTTGCTTGATTCCCCAAGTTTTACACATTTGTTTTGTCGCTTTTCCAGTAAAGTGAGTAGCTTGATCACTATGTATTGCTCTGGGCACTCCCCATGTTGGAATGATCCTTTTACTTATTATTCTAACTACTGAGTTTGCATCTTCTTTTTTTGTTGAATAAACTTCCACCCATCCAGTATATTCATCTATCAAAGTAAGTAAGAAATGAAACCCTCCTGGTGCTGTTGGAAGATGTCCTAGAAAATCCATTTGTACCCTTTCCCAGGGTCCCAATGCTTCTCGGAGTCTATATTGTTTTCTCCTATTTCATTTTCCCACATTGTGCATGGCACATGTAACACATATATCTACATGATTTTGGATGTCTGTTGTCATTTCTTCCCATTTAAATCTAGAACTAACAATTTGTTGTAGTCTTTCCTTTCCTGGATGACCTAGGAAATTATGATAATAAGTTAACAACGTTTTTCCTTTTTTAGGCTCAATTGCTTATATACTATGTAAAGGACCTCTTTTGAATTCTCCTGGTACCAACCAAGGTTTTGGAAATCTAATCCATTTCATTTACTTCCTTGTATTATTTCAAATTCTTCTATTTTCTCTTTCTTAATGATGTCTGGCTGTTCTCTTAAAGTTTTTACTAAGCTTCCTAACTGCTGATTATCTTTGTTTGTTTTTGCATTTAAGGGCATATGTTCAAATTCAGGACCCCATAATGGCTTCATTTCATCTATTCCTGTCACTGTTAGTCCACATACAGTAGGTGTTATGATGATCCCATCACACTGGATTTGGGTAATTTTATCTACCTCACTTTCCACTCTATGTTCATAGTCTGTACACTGATCTTTATAAAAGTAAGCTGTATAATGTAAAGGTAAAGGATTTAGAGGTAAGTCCATTTGTAATTGGCACTTATTTAAAATATGTTGTATCATTTTCCTTATTTGTTTTTCTTCCATGTCATTAGCTTCTCATGCCCAGTATTGAGGAACATTTTGTATTGGATAAGTTTTTTTTTGAAGTCAAGGGCCCCTTCTTTTGCTAGCTGATCTACTATTTTATTAGCCTGACTGTGTACCTCATTTTTGGTGTGAGCTTTGATCTTATTTATACTCACTGTAGAAGGATTGTCATATTTTATCAAACTCCAAATTTCTGTGAACACTTCTTGATGATTGATTGGTTTACCATCAGCTGTGATCAAACCTCTCATTGCCCATATGGGAAGAGATGATGTTAAGACTCAGACTACATATTTACTGTCTGTATAAATGTTTACAGGTCTGGGCAATAACAAGGCTTGTTTAACTGCTTTTAGTTCAGCTCTTTGTGCTGAGCATCCCCCTGGAAGACTACCTTTCTTGTGCTCTTCTGTCTCTGCATTGTATATTACCCATTCTGTCACAAAACACCCTCTTTCAGAGCTCCAGAATCTGGATCCATCTATGTACAATTCTGGTGCTCCTTAAATAGTGTTTCTCCCCATTTTCCAAGTCAGGACATTCATGACATTCCCCTTGGTAATTAAACAGTTTTGATAAAAACTTAATTTGAGGGATTTCTACACTGATTCCTCCTTTCTGACTTGCAAAACTTGCAGTGATTCTACTAAGTCATGTATTATTTCTGCCATTTGGATTTCCTTCTAACATGTATTTCACTGGGGTATGTTTGGTCTGTAGCATAATTGGAGAGCCCTGAATCATATGTCATGTTACTTTAGTACATCATTTTGCTCTGATGGCTTGCTTTTCACATCCTCTCATTTTTTCCTCAACTGGACTTATAGTTCGGGAATAATAACCTAAAACCTGATACCGAGATCCTCTCTTTTGCAACACTATGGCCATCATAGTTAGACCATTGTATCCAAACTGTATGATAAACTTTTTATCTCTTTCTGGGACACTCAAAGCAGGTGCAGAAATGAGTTCTTCCTTGACCTTAAAGAAAGCTGCTAGTGACTTATCATTCCAATTGAGAAGTTCATCTGTCTTTTTGTTTCTTTTAAGCATATCAGTCAAGAGTTTTGCTTTTCCTATATAATCTGGTATCCATTCCCTTGATAATCCAAAGATTCATAGGGCTTGTCTTAACCCTGTGATAGTAACTGGAATTGGTAACTGTCTGATTAGTTGATTTTTGTCTTCACTAATGCTTCTTTGTCCTGCTGATACCGTGACATCCAAGAAGGTAAAATAATCTTTCATATATTGATATTTTCAGGGTTTAGTTTTAATCCTGATTGTCTTATTGCTTGGAAAATTTTTGCTAATGCATTTAAGTGCTGCTTTTCAGTTTCTGTTCCTACAAGTATGTCATCCATGTATTGAATAATAGAAGGTCTATATTCCAGTGGTTTTAGTATTTCCTGCATTACATGATGAAAAACTGTTGGACCAATATGAAAGCCATGAGGCATTCTTCTCCAAGTATATTGTTGGCCTTCTACAGTAAAAGCACATTTCCATTGTGAGTCTTTATCTAGACTAATACTCCAGAAGCCATTATTCATATCTAATGTGGAGAAAATTTTCATTTTTTCCTGACTCTGAGCAATACGATCAGGCATGCTTCCTACTATTGGCAAAGAACAAGGTATCACCTTAGTAAGTTCTCTGTAATCAGCAGTAAGATGATAACTTCCATCTGGCTTCTGTATAGGCCAGTATGGACTGTTAGCTGGTGAATTAACTTTTCTCACTATCCCTTGAGCTTTTAAAGCTTTCACAGTATTTAGTATTGCCTGTTCTGCGTCTTTCTTTACTGGATATTGTTTTATAGCTTTATTGGGACTGCCTCTTACTTTAAGAATAAAGTCATGGACTTGTCCACAATCATTACTATGTTTGGAAAAAATATCCTGATAGCAATAAATTAGCTGAGCTAACTCTTCCTTTGGTGTTTTTAATAACTCAACTAAATCATACTGTCCTGGGTCTTTGAAACTGTATTTGCATAATGCTTCAGATATGAGTACTACTTCATTTAATTGTCCCTTAATCAATTCTCTGTTACACAAATCTATAATGTAACCATTCTGCTTAAAGATGTCATTACCAATGATATTTGGTAGATGAGGACCTGATATCCATGCATGCTGGAAGGTGTCTTTCCCTATCTTTGTTTCTACAGGGGAAACTTACTTGAGCTTGAAAGATTTTTCCTCTCAACCCTTGCAAGTTTATAGTTCTTGTTCCTGGGAATGTTCTTGTAGTAATACTAACTGCAGCCCCTGTATCTATTAAATACGTATCTAAGTGCCCCCCTACCCAAATTTGAGCATGTGGCCTCCCATCAGAGCCATTTTTAGGGTGGCCATGGGGACCTCAAATTTCTAACTGGATAAGAAAGTATTTTCCATCTTCTTTTCAAGATTTTCCAATCTTTCCAGAAGAGCTTAAGGAACTCCATCCCTATTTATTTTCCCTTTCTCTTCCTGTTTTCTGTTATGATTATGTCCTTGTCCAGCTCGACCCCTACCTCGTGACCAGCAGTCCTTGGCTAAATGTCTTTCTTTCTTACAATTCTGGCATTTTACCTTGTACTTTCCTTTATTGATTGTTTTATCACAGGTTTGATTTACTTCCCCTTCATTAACATATGCTGTTTTAACTTATTTTGGTTTATCTGTTAATTATTTCCTCATTTCCTAAAGTGATAACAAAATTTATACAAATCATCATATGTACAAGGTTGACCCCTTACTAGGAAGGCCCTTTTCAACCAAATCGGTACTCCTTCTAACACTGTTCCTAGAAAGGCTGGGTTATCCATTTCAGACTTTTCTTGACCACTATACAATCTGTAAATACCCCATTTTCTGTGAATATATTCATCTAGATCTCCTCTCTCTCCTAACTTTATTTCATTTATTTTTCCACAGTCAACTCTAGGATGAGGTGACATATCTTGTAGAAATTCTTGAATGTCATTCCAATTGGCCTTACCGTCCCAGTTTTTTTAAATAAATTTTCCCCAACTGGTATCATCACAATTGTTAGAGAACATAGGTCTTCTCTGGACCATCCAAATATTCTCTGTCCTTGCTCAAGTTTTTCCCTTCTTTCATTCCAGGGTTCTTTATAGGGGTCCCATTTTCCCTCAAAATATGTTAATGCTGCCTGTAATTCTTGAGGGGTTAATTATCTGTAAGTAGATCCACTACTATCTAATGCTTGTGTAACTGGACACATTGACTTTATTCCAGTATTATGTTCCCATACTGGAGCAGTAGGAGTCACTGATAAAATATAGCTAGATGTTGTGGCACTATTACATTGGGAACTGGATTTGAGAGGTATTTCTGTTAACTTATCCCAGTCTGGTTCTGGCAGCTGATATCCTCATACAGAGGCTATTTGCCATACTCCTTTTATTCCTTCTAAAATGGTTTTCCTAGCTTCTTCCCCCCTCACCAACATTTTGTTCAAGCTGTGTTCCCAGTCTAACAGCTTCTTGCAAAGCTGTTTTAATGCTTTTATTTCATGATCCCTAAATTCCACTTCTTTTTCTAAATTAGATACTTGTTCTTTCTGTTCCCTCATGTCTTCTTCTAACTTTTCTATTTGATTAAATGTCTCTTTATATTGTTGTTCTCTTTCTTTAATTTCTTTACGTAAAGCTTTTAGTTCATCTGCTGTCTCTTTTACCTGTCTGTCTGATTCTTCTATGCTTTCCTGTAAAGGTGAATATCTTTTTTTAAAAAGCTTCTATAGTTTTGTGTTGTTCTAATGTACACAAAAAAGTGAATGAAACAAAACTGTCAGATATTTCTTGAGACCTTTCCTCAGTAACACTTTCAGATTTCCCTTGAGACATTTTTCTTGATATGGTTTAGTAAATCTTAATAAACATCTGTTTGTAAATCTGGTTACAGATGCTTTTTCTGGTATCAAATCCTGGTTTAAATCTCTAATACTGTTACTTTTAAAATTCAGATTCTCATGTCTAATAGTTTCTGGTTGCAGTAACATCTGTGATGCCTTAGCCCTACCACATTTAAAAATCTTATTACCATGCAAATTCCTTTAATTGCATGCCTCATAAATTATAGATTACACATATAACTATAGGAGAACAAAGCTTTAGTACATTCTACAAACAACAGAAAGACTAGAGTCTCACCCTATTTCAGCAGTGTGGAAATCTCTTCTTGGGAGTTATCTGCGCAGCCTTTATTTTCCACCTTCCTTTTCCTGTGGACGAGACTCCATGGAGGAAAATTGATCCAACCTTTTGGATTCTTTTTGTTCTTCCTTCACCCACTGAATTATTTACAAGCACTGCACCTATGATGAGAAAATATAAGCAGTTAGAAGAACAAGAAAAATAAATGATTGGCAAAGCAAGGCAAAGCATCCCAGGGTCAGTACAGTTTTTATTATTCTTGACTAGCTAATTTGGCTGACTAACTGACTGACAAAATACACCAGTGAGTACAGGACTTTTATACAATTCTTGACAAATGCAGTCCTGACTCTTTAGATATACATTGTGTCCTAGGTTGGTCATGTCATGGATTGTGTCCTAAGTTGGTCACACAACTATTTTAAAAGTTGTTTTAAAAGTGCTACAGCAGACTATGTTTGTAGAATTGCTATACAACAAGTTTTCCTTTTTTGTAACAAGTACAGAGTAATCATGTCTTGCTTCAGCTTGCTTTGTCATCATATGTTCTTACTGCTTAATTGTCTTATCATAGCATTTCTAATGAGAAAGAGTCTTTTGTATTGTTACATCTGCAGTTTACATTATTGCTACTGTTGAATAATTCAGAATTAATGAAAATTTGCAACTTACAAAGTAATACAATCCAAAAGCTTAATAAAAACTTTATATAAAGTCCGCAGTGTGCATATGCAAGGCACAACTGCTCCTGTCATTCATTCTATAGATAATGCATGAAATAGAATAATATACACTTCCTGATTCTTTGATGTTTATGGCATATATGTACATTTTACAAATCATGTATTTTACATTATTTGTATTCTTTACACATATAGTTTAGGAATGTTTTAATGGAAATAGAAAAGTACTGATTAATACATGTTTTTACAACTTCTAATAGAAGAGCCATTCCTGCTGCTACAATACATCAGTATGTATCAGTGTGTGACCCTTGTTTCAGGCTGTTGTGACCTTTCCATTCTATTTTTCCTAACAAGTAGCTGAGCTAGCAATTCTAAAAAAACCCTGCAAAGTCTTATAGCTAACTTGCATTTGTTGTCTGACATTTGATTATTAGAGGAATTACTTTCAACATAAATATTTGCTCATATTAATAATTATGCCTTGATAAAGACAGGAATTATTCATAAGCACTGTCTTATCTTGGCTGATGCTCTTTTAGCCAGGCATTGTAGTTCCATGCAGCTTTGCATTATTTTATGTCACTGGCATTCACATAAAAGATTGTTCACACATGCTTCTTGTTTGGGGTCAATGCTGCTCAGGGAAGATTTCTGTGAGCTGGTGTCCCAATATTGCTTGAGATCCCAAAGCTATAACAGGAACTCCAATAGGTGCACAGGCCATCACCTGGTCATGAGCATCACGTACAAAAGCTATGCTGCCACCTATTCAAACCAGCTCTATCCCTGTAGCGCACAGAGAGAGATGGAGAGAGAGATAACAAATGAAACATAAAGTGGAAAAGGGAAGAAAGAAAAAAGGTAAGTGGAACATGTAAGCAAGTAATTGAATATAGTACCTGGTCTGTAATAATGGGAAATATGGTTTGGAGGAATATATGTCCCAACAAGACTAATGTCCTGTGAAACAGCTTCTATGGTCATAGTATCTGGCCCTCTCTGCAGTGGGAGATATCACAGACATACCTCTCAACAGATCTTCACAGAATGCCCACATTTTTACCATCATGCATTTTTGTCTGTTCCTCCTGAGATCTGTAATTTTCTGGCAAATAGCTGAGGACTGAATTCATCAGTCAATGACAAACACTTGAGTTTAGACTCCACATACTTAAGAATATTCACCGTAATGCTAAATGTATCATTCTGTGAACATTTATGTTTGTAACAGGAATATTTCAAGTCTGTCCCATTTAACCTCCCATCATTTTAGGCATTGTCCAGATGCGATGCTTTGAGAGGTTGTGAGGTGGGATCACAGCTCAGGAGCCTGACTCACCCTGGGAAAAGACAGCTCATATATGACAACCACAGGGATGTTTGTCAAACAGTTGTGACTGTACCACTGCTAGGCCAGTTAATGGGACATTTTCCATATCCATGTTACTTGTGATTATTAGTATGACACATGTATGCCTTTTTTAAGCTAAGAGACCTATAGAGGGCATGTGCATAGTAAAGTACTGTTGCTGACATGTGTGTTAAACTGCATGTGATATCCTGAATTAATAACATTCAACTGTACAGTGTTCTACTGGACAATAAGCACATCTGTGACTGATATCTGTAGTCACATACACATATATCTGTGTTATGTCAGCCAAACCATTGGCAGGTCTGTGAGCAATGACATTGTAACATAATAGCCTACGTATGACTGTTGGACATCTTTCAGGTTATCACAGTGATGTCAAACCCTACTGTGCAATCAACATACTAATGTATGGTGCAGCTATATTACTACAGTATCAATACTGATGTCCCCTTTGACACTCATTTATGTGTGCCATTGTCCAGATGTACTGCTGTAACAGGTTGAGATGTATGTTTGAGTGTCAGGACTGTAACAACAGTTTGCCATACTAACATACAACAGAAATGTATACCAGGTATCCCCTGAGTACATGTATGTTTGCTTATGTTCAGCATGGAAGGTACAATACTAAACCACATGGGTTTCAAGCATTCAGGTACATAGGTTGTGCATGTTGCACATGTGTGAAATATCAGTGTCAGTGCATACAACAGACAGAAATGTGTACAGCTAATGGTTGTTGCAGTGCCCTGACATTGATATGGGTACTAGAGTAGGCATGATATTCAGCTATTAATCAAAGTGTCCACCTGTGTTATGACCCTCTGTCTATGCCTACCAATGCCAGCTATATCCACAGCTATATACAGTGGATATCACAAGTGTACACACTCCTGTTAAAATGCCAGGTATGTGTGCTTTATGACAATCAGACCACAGAAGATCATTTCATACTGTTTCTCATCTTTATGTGACCCCTAACTTGTACAATTCCATTGAATTACAATCAAAAGTGTGTCTATGAAGGTGACCAACTATTGCCAAGTGAAGATGTGCCATGATGTTAGAGCCCAGACCAAGATGCATGAATTATGTAACCATCTAAAGAGGTGCATACACAACACATCAGTTTAAGGATGTACACTCTCATTCAACTGGCTTACTGTACTGAGTATTATTTCCATATATCTTCACAGATCTGATTGTTATGTTTTCAATTGAATTGTACAGGCTATAGGTCACACTCCAGGTAGGAATTTTTATGAAATGAGTTATTGTGGTGTCAATAGCTCCCTCTCACAACTACCTAGGACCCTCTGGTCTGCATATGGGACAGTAGGCTGAAGCTGCTGAGTATGGCATTGTTCTGTTGTTGCCTGGGAATACCCCAGACATGTGAAGTACATGCAATTTACCATGCACACAACCATTAGCAATAGCTATATTGCTTTATGTAATAGCTATATTTCTTGTTTTGCATGTTCACTTGTGCTGGGGTTAACTGTATTGCATCACAGTGGTCACCACAGGGGCCTATCCAATGTGAACTCAACATTCCTGTAGCATACCTCACAACTTGTCAGTTCCAAGATGTCTGAACAGAGGCCAGCAAATCCTGCTTGACAAATGGCCTAAGGTAAGGTCATGTGTGACACATTACTGATATACAGTGGATATTAATGGTGTACATAAGGTGTTCCTGTTACATACGAATTAGGAACACAATATGACAGTACACACCTCTTCCTGCCTTTAATGTGACCCATAACAAGTACGGTTCACTTGTAAAACCAAGCATCTGGACTTATGTATTGCACCTACAAGGCTGGCCACCTGTGAGGGCAGCAGACATCCTATCAGCATGATGTTTCAGTCAGCTATGATACCGCATGCTGCCATGTGTGTCAGTACACTCACTGTGGCCTATTTGGCTATATCACATACATGGGCATTGTTAAGGCACACAGACCACTTCCGACCATGTACAGGTTTCAAACATATGGATACTCCAAACGCATCTGTCCAGAGGACTGTACAATGGTTTAACCTGCTGCATGTAAGGCAGATGCTGTTACCACACTATATAAAATAATGCCAGCAGGAGGAGGTCACCAGCCGTGTATGGTATACACATCAAAATGCTATAAGCCAAACATGATATGATCCTCACACACAAACAGTTGCCAGCATTAGGATTAAAACTCCTGCCTATCTAGGTATTCATACTATAGTGCTACACTGTTATGAGATGTGCCACAGAGCTTACACATTTCCAACTCTTCCAAAGGTACTTCTAGAATGGATGACATCAACAGGTCTACTAAATTGGAGTGAAGGAAAGTGTAAAGGGTAGTATACAGGTCAAAAATTGTATGAGCCAGACAGTACATGATTCACACACACGTATACATGTACATACTTGCCAGTATTGGGATTAGAACTCCTGTTTATCTAGGTATGTCTACTATAGTGTTACGCAGTTATGAGATGTACCACAGAGCTCTTACATTTCCATCTATTCCAGAGGTACTTATAAGGTGGATGACATCAACAGGTCTACTAAATTGAAGTGAAGGGTAGTGTAAAGGTCATATACAGGTCAAAAATGGTATGTGCAGACAGTACATTATTCACACACACATACACACACTTGCCAATATTATGATTATAACTCTTGCCTATCTAGGTATGTCTACAGTAGTATTACACAGTTATCAGACACACCACAGAAATTATACATTTCCATCTATTCCAAAGGTACTTCTAAGGTGGATAACATCAGCAGTTCTACTACATTGGTGTGAAGGGTACTATACAGGTCAAAACTGGTATTAAGACAGACAGTACATGATTCATACACACATACAGACACACTTGCCAGTACTGAAATTAGAACTCCTGCCTATCTAGGTATGTCTGCTATAGTGTTACACAGCTGTCAGATGCCATAGAGCTTATACATTTCCACCTCTTCCAAAGGTCCAAATGTACTTCTAAGGTGGATGACATCAACAGGTCTACTAAATTGGAGTGAAGGGGAAGTGTAAAGGGTAGTATACAGGTCAAAAATGGTATGAGCCAGATAGTACATGATTCACACACACTTGTCAGTATTGGGATTAGAACTACTGCCTATCTAGGTATTCCTACTATTGTGCTATGCAGTTGCACCACAGAGCTTATACAGTTCCATCTCTTCCAAAGGTACTTCTAAGTTGGATGACATCAACAGGTCTACTAAACTGGAGTGAAGGAAAGTGTAATGGGTTTTACACAGGTCAAAAATGGTATGAGCCAGACAGTACATGATTGACAGACACATACATACACATTTGCCAGTACCAGGATTAGAACTGCTGCCTATCTTGGTATGTCAACTAACTCTGTAGTGTGACAGTTACCACTCACACTACAGAGCTTACTAAACATTCCCATGGCCAAAACTTCTGATAACTGCTCAGCTGTGGTAAAGTATTACAGGTGGCATACAGTCCGCCTTCTGTTCCACCCATACATCATGCTAGTTCTTTCTGTCTTGCACTTCAACTAGAATTATGGCTTGGCACTTCACCAAGTTATTGTATCAAGAAATGTGGCACACCTGGCAGCCATCAGCATTACTTGCTCATCACAGATGTAGCCCCAGTACTTACTAGTTATGTCGACTCCTCCTGGCATGTTTGAAGGGCAGTTATCTGTGCTTTCACCCATTAACCTGGTGCACTTGTTCATTCTGGGGCACTGTTGCAACTGCCTCATGTACACAGACAACCCTCCCCTCTAAACTCCAAACACTCAGACCTGTGAGGGTTACCCATATATCACCCAATGTGGACATATGCATTCTCCAGCAAAGACTGGAGTAGCGGATCAGGAGCATAAGATCAACACCTGTACCACACCATGTGGTACATGTACCTCACCATGACACCCACTTTGACAGCCATGACATACAGTGAAAAGCCACACACCCACCTTCCCAGAGGCACTCAATGGATATTTACCCAGACAGCACACCAGCAAGGCAGACAACCACTCAGACACCATGACATGGCACATGCCAAGGGACACATATTTAACCTACACAGTGTGCCCCCATCCTAAGCTCCTAAGGCTAACCTCCTTGCACAATACAGTGATCATGGATAATTCAATACTGAGGCACACACATCCCACTCAATAAGTTGGATATGAAGCATGTAACATCCAAATATCTATCACATGCCAGCATCTAACACATGACAGCCAGTCATGTCACTCCAAAACAACTACATGTATTACACCATATCCAAGTGGGTGTGAATGAATTGGGACACACCTCCCTAGACTACATGACAGGAGACATGGTTTAACTCTCTGATTATGCAGTCCAGGCAGGTGTGACAGTAGCCCTGGTTAGTGTACCGCTGTCACCCAGAATGATGCTGCAGTACTATCAACAGATGATTGACTGCAACATTGGCTTATGTGTTATGTGTCATTCTCAGGGGATCCAGAACCTCTCTGCTTGAGATGACATGATTGACAGAACCCATAACATAGTTGCTCATGAAGTTCTGTTCATTATTCAAGGTCATCTGGGTCCCTTCCCCAATACTTTCCTCCTGTTCAGAGATTGGTATAGCTTGCCCTGAGTGTCCCCCTCCCTAATCCTAAAATGGGGGCAAATCTGGCACTTCTTCCTTGTTTCACCTCCATCATAACCTCTTCTGGTAGGGTAATAGGGTATTTCCTGGCCAGAAAAATGTCCTTGACATTCTGACTCTCCTGTTCATACTCATCATCCCTTGATGTCATTCTACAGCTACATATGAACTGGCCCTTGACAATACTCCTCTTCTGCTTAAAGGGGTGAAAGCTAGAAAAATACAGGTAGGAGTTTGAGAAGGTTTCCTTCCTATATATCCCTGAGATAAACTCTTGCTTCAAGGGATCTTTTCTAATAGTGACATCCAAGAAATTCATCTCATCATATGAAATATGGTAGGTGAATCTCAAAAATCCTGTGGTCTGATTCAAATACTGGATAAAATCCATTAATTTATCCTCACTGCCCTTCCAAAATATACAAATATCATCTAAATATCGCTTGTAGTACATCCAGTATTGTTCATATGCAGACTGAAAGACGAACCTTTGTTCCCACATCATCAGAACTATGTTGGCATACGTGGGGGCACAACATGCCCCCATTGCCACCCCTTATTTCTGCTTAAAAAATTTGCCCTCAAAAAATAAAAAAATAGGTGTGTGTGCACAGACAGCTGCAAATAGCCAATATCTGCAATTCACTGTGTTGTGAGACATGGGATTCGTGTAGGAGAATGCCCAGTATGACCTTCTATATTGAGAGTGTGCATCCATTCCAGGGAGGGTTGGACTCCAGTTCAGGGTTTTATGTGCTACAGCTACACCTAGAAAACTGTTTCTGCAGGATATCTGTAGATAGGTTGCCAATATGGAGACACAAATGGGCTTTACATATGGGGGATACTGTAACTATTGCTGCCTGTGCTGCTTGTGTAATATGTTTGTTTGTAGCATAAATTTTCTGACATATGTACTGTTTTACACTGTGATGTGCCATGCCATCAACTACTGATAGTTATCATTCTTTGCTCACAGTTATTTACCGGGAAATACAACATGAATGAAGCTGAGACCAATCTTCTGAGGCATATAGACTACACATTCTGACACACACCTGCCATTGTGGAGGGGTAGCTACAGACAATAGACTGCTGGTTCTGTGTAAATGATCCAGCACCTTGTTAGTATGCTGTCTGGGGTTCCCTTCCTTGTGCTTTTGTTAACTTCATGGAATGGCCATATCCTGCTGGGGCCATACCTCTTAGCTGTACAGATACACCCAGGTTATCCAGAGGCAGGACTCATATATCTGGTCAGTTTACCTTCACATTGTGGTTTACCAGCAGTTTTGTGGCTGTTCATTCCTGAGTTTGCAATCTGGAGTTGTATGAGTGGACATTAGAATTTCAGACTTCACACACTCCATGACATCCATGCTTCTACACCCCCCTCTGTTATTTTTTCCTCCACCTAACATTATGTAAGCAATATCTCAGAGGTATCCCTATATTTGGGTCTTTATTGCAGTAGTATTTATGGCCTGATCCACAGTCCATGTAGTAGGACATGGGGAGGCATGCTACTGGCATTTGTCAACATAGTCTTGCATTTGTTTTCTGTTTACTGTGTTAGGTTGTTAGTTGGGACCCCCTGACATTCCATACATTGGCACTATAGGTGAGGCATGGGCCTTTGCCAGAGGACTGTAGGCCATTTGAGAGTGCTGCCGGCCATCTGTTACTGCATTTCTACATGGCATTGTGGGGGGGGGGGCGTGCACACCTGCAGACCTTAACATGTGAAATGACTGTACCGGTATTATTTCCATTATTCTGCTGGCTTCCATTTCATATTGTATTGTGACCTATCATGCAAACAGGAGGCATATCAACAGAGTACACATGCTAGATCTTAATGGCATATATTTCAGTTTTAGACTTCTTACCCTTCAGAACTAGAATGCAACTGCCAGACCTGTTGTAGTATGTCTGTGTAGGTCTGGTGGGGGGGGGGGCTGTTCACCATTGCCATCCTTTGGGGCCCATAGCCCGGCCTTTTTTCATTGTCATCTACACCTGTTCTGCTGGGTGAGGCTGGTGGTGGATATGTGACCCTCATTGACATCTATGTGTGTGACCTATTGACACCCACAGTTCTTTGGGCCATCACATGTACTGCAGTGGGGGTTGTCACCTTGTGTAGTGCTGCCTAGTATGTTGACACCAGTATTTGTTATGAAATTCCTGCTGTCCCATATAGCTGTCTGCTGCTATCCCATTCAGCCACCCAATTCCTTTGCATGCTTGCATCCATATCATACATACATGTAGGAGAACATTCTACTCCATTCAGTAATTAGTAGGAAGAGTGACTTACCTTATTGCTGGGCCAGTATTGAGGACAGTGCTGGAGGGCTGACTATGTTGGATTCATATAGTACACTCCCTATACATGGTAAAGCTCAAATAGTGTCATGTTTGGCATCCCTTTTACTGCATTTGCAAGTCAGAGAGAGGTATCAGTCCCTGGGTCCCTACAGTGTCAGTATGCGTGCTATGTGTTGCCTCTTTGCCAAGGCCTGGGCATACTGCGCATGCCTCCTTTTGCCTACAGGGGCAGGCTCAAGATGTTCCTCCTCCGAGTCCCTCTGTGCCTGTGCTGGCCTTGGCAATGGTGGGGGGCTGTGTGACCCTGCCCCATGCTGTTCCTGCTGCAGCCATTTCTGCAGGATCATATTGTGTAGCATGGCACATACTATGAACATTTGTGTACATGTAGCTGGAGACTACTACAAGGATCCACCGGATATGTCAAGGCAGTGGAACCATGACTTGAGCATCCCAAACACACACTCTACAATGATCCTGGTTTGTGTGTGTGCCTCATTATGGTGTTCTTGTTCAGGTGTGTGTGCATTTCTGATGGGTGTCATTAGCCATGGCTCCAGTGCATAGCCAGCATCCCCCACTAGATGGCCATATGGGATGTCCCCCCCTGGCAAATGCCTGATACAGCTGTGAGCAATGCCAGATGTGGGAATTGTGATAGCTTCCAGGGCTGCCAGCACACACATTCATGATAATGCCCTGGGAATTGCACACAACCTGGCAGTTGACGGAGGGGAAGCCCATGCAGTTTATGTAGACCCTGCCCCGTTCACCGGGTGGTGCTTTGATATGGATGTGCGTGCAGTCTATAGCACCAACTACCTCAGGGTATTCTGCTATATGGTGGAAGAGATGCATACATGTGGTCAGCACCTCACGGGCGGTGGGGAAATATATGTGCTCATTGGCATGCTGTGTCATGGCATCCAGGAACTAGTGGAGTACCCTGGATGCTGATGCCTGTGAGACCCCCATGATATCCCCAGGTGGTCTTTGGAACATATCTGTGGCTAGTAATCTTAAGCCTAGGCATACCTTGGTATCCACTGGGATGGGTTCCCCTCTATTAGTTCTGTGTGTAAGGTGTGGCTGGCATAGCTTAACAGTTTGCTGTAGAATGGCCCTGTCCACCCTATAGCACTCTACTATCTCCAGCTCATGTAGGCCCTAGTAGGTTACCCTGGGTCTGTACACTCTTCACCTCCTCCTCACTGTGGGTCGGTTGTCAGCATTCTCCTCCTCACCACCCTCAGTCTCTAACACATATTGATGGAGTAAAGCAGCCGCAGTCTCTAACCTTTTTAGTTAGTTTTGCCAGTTAAGAATCCCCCATCTGTGTACACCGGTGGTGTAGAGTTTGTGGGAAAAAAACAGTCTGTAGTGTTTTTGCATAGTTTATATTAGTGTGCTGGGCTACTGCATGTGTAATTGGCTGATTCTGATACATTTCACCTGCCAGCTATGCTAGTTCTCATTGATTGCCTTCCTACTGCTGTTTCCCCTTCCCATTTCCTCCCTATTTAAGCCCTGAGGCACGTAGCGCATATTCAGTGCTCAAATGTAAACAGTGCTGCCATTTCCTCTTTTTTTGTTTAAATCCCGGTGCGTAGCGCACACTCGTTTAGGCTATATACACAGTGCTCAGGCATATCTGACACACCCCCTTCCTTAGCTGTGCTTAACTAAGGACAAACACAAACCACAGAGCTGCAATGCACTTACAGCAAGCATGGCACACCCCTTTAGGAAATAATTCAGCTCTTACACTTGCACAGATGTATTGCTGTACCTACATGGTTAGGTACAAGCTGACACTTTGAGGAAATCTGTGATTCAGTATAACTCCCCTCATTTGCATACCCCAGTGTGTAATACATTAGTTACTACACTTAAACGGACCCTATCACCTTGACAACCAGTGCTCCCTGGTATTGTTTACATTCTGCATGCCATTGACTATAATGGCAAAATGCAGAATTAACTTAAATTTAACTTTTCTCATTTTTTTTTTTTTTGGCACGATCCCATTTGCGTGCCGCTACCCTAAGCTTAAACAGCTGTGATCATCCCCCAAAAAAGTTTAATTTAAAAAAAACTGTTATTAATGCCAATGGCCTTATATTTGGCCACTGGCATGTGTGTTTGACTATAATACATGTTTTCTATGAGCTGGCCTGACACCGTTTGTTCAGATGCAGAAATGTATTCAGTTACTAACTGAATACAATTCTACTCTGACACTGCTCCTGCACAGAGTCCGGCCAGCTTAGTGGATCACAAAATCACCTAATTTGCATGTTTTATACCAGCAAATGAGGTGATTTGCATTAGGCACGGCTTTCCATGCAGGATCAGTGTAGGGCCACTCGTGCACGTGAAATGGTCGCTTTCCTGGATCGCTCGGCAGCCGTTTTCCATGCAGGAGCTCCTACACTGTTCCTGCATGGAAATCAGCCATTCGTGAATACCAGCGTATAATATACGTGAGAAAGTTAGGAAATTAGGTATGTCAGCATATAGTAATAAAGTAAAAATACTTGTCAAGAATTATTAATGATAGAGAAATTGTGAGTGATATTATGAACAGAAAAGAAGGAAAAATCATGATACAAGACCTTAATAAGCCATACAATTGTATATAAATGAAATCTTATGGGTAATGATGAAAGAATATAACATAAGTAAGAAAGTTAGGAAATTAGGTATGTCAGCATATAGTAATAATAAAGTAAAAATATCTGTAAACAGTTGCAGGAAAGGCTACTGTATGGTCATATGTCTTGTTTCAAAATACTGTCTACTTTTCCAGAGACATCCTCCCTGTGGGCATGTCTAGCACTTTCATATCTGTCCACTAGAAATGATGATGGCTTTGACTATAGAAACAATACATTTTTGTATGGGGTGTGGAGGAATGTCTGATGGAAAGTGTAAATCAATTATGTAGTAAACAGCATATCCCGCTGGCAACACTACATGCAACAAGTTTCAGCATTGTAATTTTGCACTACACTGTCATGACATATAGTTGTGGACTTTGCTGCTGCTTTGCCTATGTTACCATATATTGTGCACAGCCTGCCTAAGGAAATGCAGTGCTGCTGCGGTTGGCCAGCTACCATCACTACTGTCATGAGAGCTGCACTACCACTGGGAATGCACTGGTTGCTGCAGTCATGCAGCAGACCAATACAGACTCATGTTCATGTTATGCAGAATATAACAAACAGTAAACAGTCTGCTTACAGTGGCAGAGTTGTTTTAAACTGCACCCCCAGACTCAGCCAGGTGGCAGAAATGGGCTTTATGCAGACCAAACACTTATTCACTAGCTAGCCTTGTGTGGGACAGAGAGATATTATAGCAGTCTTTTGCAGCTCTCTGTGGGTTACAGACTGGTGTCATTAGCTAAGGTTTATTCATTTATTTTTATTTATTCTTGTTGGCCAAGTTAGACTCACTTGGATAGTAGTCTCTTTTCAGAGATCTGATGTGGTATTTAGAGTACTAGGGGAACTCTGGGTGGGGCATCTGAGCCTTCCCCTACTCTGTTTGATAGGCGCTGTGGGATGTTTTACATCCACCTGAGCTACCACCAACTCAGAGAGACGGAGCCTTGGTGTAACATCTCATCCAAAGGACAAAAAGTTTGAATATGTAGCCTGCATCACTTGAAAGAAATAAACCTTAGCACATATAAGAATAGCTATGGGGACACAAATGTATTTAATGTACAAGGTATTCATGTGGGATCCTGCTATTTAGAAATGATGAAACAGTGAACTCATGTGCCATATTGGGAATCATGGGTACTGCCAGAATTCTGGGCTGATAAATTGATGATACAGCCATGTACATTACACGCTACCTGGTAGTTTATGGAGTGCTAACCCTTCCATTACAGCAACTCTCCTCACCATTTTCCAGGTGGGGATCTGATAACAACATGGATGCAATCTGTCACTCAAGCACCTCAGGGAAACTTGTTATTTCATACAAGGCAAGCATAGAGGTGAAACAATCAGCAAAGGAGCAGAGCCAGTAGACAGAAGATCAAACCAATCCAGTTTACTGAAACAGTTTTAGCGCTTTTGTCAGAATGTATCCACAGACTTCTTCAGAAGGCTTCTGTTTCAATAAATTGGCTCGGTTTGGTCTTCTGTGTACTGGCTCTGCTCCTTTGCTGATTGTTTTGGTTCTTGGTTTGTGTATATGCATGGAGGTGGCCCAGTCCTGTGGTGACAGTGGGGAATAGATATGCTCATTCACATATGCTGAGGTGCTGCTGCAGTTTCCTCAAGGCAGATGCCTGAGAGATACCCAATGTGTGCCCAGAATGTCTCAGAAAGGTCCCTGTGTATAATGAGGGCTATACATACCTTTGAATCCATATGAAAAGGAAGATTACACATTCCCCTAGCTCCTTTTTGTAGACCATATAAATTCACCAAAGCTCTTATAATGTCACTGTCTAAAGCATTCAAACACCACCTGATCCTCAAATTTATACTGACTTACCCTTTACAATAATGCCTCCTCTGAGGATACAGAGTGCCACTCCATGAACCAGGTTGCAGTACAGCAGAAGCAAACACCACAAAACAGGAAACAAGACTCCATGCCAAACCAAGCATCTTCACCATTTGCAGTGGATGTCGTTATATAACGTATGTGTGCAACATGCACTTGCACAGCAAAATGCGAACCTAAATCGGAAAATCTGGGAAAGGTAGCTTATTATTATAGCATTCACACAACATTTTCATACATATCCTTATTTAAATGCCATTATACATTGATTTCCATATGACTGGGCCTGCAAATTTTCAGGGGTTACACCCAGCAACAACATATGTCTGTGAATTGCCTTGAATGCACTTGTGCATATCCAGCACACATAACTGCTGTGCACATGGCTAATGTGTATAACTACCACACTGACTTCCATACCAAACCATAGAGCTGTAGGTATGTCATAACAGTGCCCTTTCTTCACTTTTCTACAGCCAGGATTCTTTTACCATCTTTCTAGCAGTTATCAGCTACATCTCTGTTTTCATGTCCGGCAATTAATACTTGTGCATTTTACTGTTACTTGTTTGATAAGAATATGTGCTTTATCATTTCTTTCCCTCCCCTTTCCTATTTACTGCTATTTCCATCTGTAAGTGTTTTACTTATTAATATTCAGTGGACTTGCCCTGAAACACTTTGTGTTTTATTATATTAGCACTAGACCTCAGCCTTCTTCTGTTTGATATTGTATTTCTTTGTTTAGTGGTTTTCAGGGCTGCACTTCAAAACAGGATACCTCAGCCTAGTTTGCTTACATAGGTACCATAGAAGAATAAAACATGAATATTGATTATGGTTATATGCTAAATGTCTTTTGAAGCATATTAAAATGAACTTGATAAAAATGTAATCTGAGTAATTTTAATTGCTTCTTTAAGTTGTTCTTTTCTAAACACCGACAAAAAAAAGTGTGACTTTCTACCATTTGACATACCTGACCTGAACAAGAATCAGAAGGACTGCTTGCTATTACTTTGTTAACTGTTTCTGATGCCCTACTTAACAACAATGATAATTCTGGATGTTTTCCTCAATAACTCCATGCAAGTCTAATTTGAGAAAATAAACTGAATACTTCTGACCTTCCAGTTCTGGAAACACACTGTGTTACCTCTTAGCAACAGAAACCGTTAGGAACAATAGGAAAGGATGGCATGCTGTTGCCTTCTGCAGCTGCCAGCCCTTAGTAACTGAGAAAGTGAGAGAAATTATAAAAAAAAGTGAATTAAAAAAGCAGAAAACTATCTTTTTGAGATAGGTGTTCGGTACTACAAGCTTAACTGAAAATAGATTTTTATGCTGAAAAGATTCATATAATGTGGCATGCTAAACATAACAAATATATTTGTTATGATCTGATAAGCATATTTCCTTAAAGCTGGATTATAGATATAATGGAAAAGGAATGGGCCTGTAGTACAGAATCCACAGAAATGGGACACCCAGGACCACTCTTGGAGGGAATGATTAATGTATGTGTTCTAGTATGTGTGTCTGACTCCCAAGAAATACTTAAAAGAGAAACAAGATTAAATACTCAATCAAAAAGTACAAGTATAGAAAAAGGCCAGTTTTCCCATTGTGCGTGCAGCCTTTTCTAAACAGCTACACCTACTAATACCCTTCTCAATTCTCAGCATGCTATTTATGTAATCGGATTTTGAGTGATTTAATGTTCTGAGTTTCCATGGATAGGTGGCACCATGGGGCACAAACATGTGTCTCAGTATTCTGTTCTGCCACTTCTAGTATAAAGAGATCAAGTGAAAAGTCTTTGCATTGTTATGGGTCTAGTGGTTTGCATTTTAATTTTGACATTCAGTAGGGTTCAGTCTGTCTTCTTGTTCCTTTCTTTCCTTTGCAAAAACTCAGATTGAGTACTCCTAGGTTCCTAGCATTTGATTGATGGCTTAACACTGTTCTTTCTTAAAGATATTTCTTGATGTTTAAGCAAACTCATTTATAAACGTTTGTTTGATTCACACTACCTGCCAAAGTATTTTAAAAAAGCCACAACAGAAGGCTGAGGTTACCTATAAGGTTTGATATACCAGTTTAACGTCAAATCATTTGAAGTCTTTAATAGAAATCGTACATTTTCATGCTAGAGTTTATGTTGCAGAATAACATCAGTTTTCCCTGACTACAAAAATAAGAAGCAAAGTGACTTACCTTAGCACTGAGTTTACTGTTTAATATAATATAAGAGATATAATAAAAATAAAGAAAAAGCAGCAAATAATGCATTTCATTATCGGTTTAGCTTCATTTAGTCCTCCTCCCCTTTTTGTTTTGAATAGAAAGCAACAATAGTAGTATGTCATTATTTTATACCATTACCAAGATTACATTAAAAAAACAGACATAGCACAAACTTTGAACCTATAGTGGCACCATGGGAGCTGTAGCAAATAATGGTGTCACCATAGTAGCTAGTACTACACAGGGTGACAAAACCCACTGCAGGAAATGTGCTGGGCCACATGTGTGTCCATATGACTCACACATGCCAGTCAGAGAGGTTCACATATCCATCAACAGTCTCAGCCAGCAGGACAGGTGTAGACAAACACAAACAAAGCTGTGCTGTGGCCTCTGAATGATGTCCCACTCACCAGGCTAAACAAGGAGAAGGTTACTGTCAGCTGCCTGTTGGGTGCCAGGATCTGCCACATAACCTACGCACTCAGGTCACTCCACAAGTATAAATATGACTCTGTCATTGTCCATGTTGGTGTGAATGACCTGAGATGTACCTCCCTGGACTACATGAAAAGAGACATGGAAGAGCTCTCCGATCTTGTAGCCCAGGCAGGTATGACCCTAGCCCTGAGTAGCATTCTGCTATCACCCATAATGATGCCGCAGTACAAGGACAATATGATTGACTTCAACAATTGGCTAAGCTTCTGGTGCCATTCTAAAGGGATCCAGTATCTGTCTGCCTGGGATGACATGGTCAGCAGACCATGATGCTTTGCCAGAGATGGCCTGCACCTGTCACCCCTGTGATTCCGGATACTGGCTAAGGTTCTTGCCGCCCCTATAGTGCCTTTTTAGGCAAGGTTCAAATGACAAATTCATCATCATAACAGGAACAGGCAAGCAAAAACTGAGGGTGATGCTACTCAATGCTAGAAGTCTAAATCTCAAAATGCACTCACTTGAAGCACTTCTTAAAATGGAGAACTTCGATATCTGTACAGTGACTGAGACCTGGTTCAAAGCTCCAGAGAGCACCCCTGCACTACCAGGCTATAACTCATACCACACTTTTCGGCCATGTAACCTGGACTGGAACAACAAAGGCGGAGGTGTGTCCATATTAATTAAGGATATCCACACCTCCAGGCTAGTTGCTCAGCATAATGCAGCCGAGGTTATCCAAGTGCAACTCACTCTGGGCAAAACTGCAATCCAAATTGTAGCTTGCTACAGATCACCACCATGCCCCAGGATTCCCACTCCTCTTTTCATGATGTACTGGAAAATATTAGGGTTCAACCAAACACCCTAATAATGGGCGATTTCAACTACCCCACCATTAACTGAGAAAACTACTTATGTACCAACTCCTTCGCTCAACGCTTTCTGGAATTCATAAACTCCAATGCCCTGGATCAACATATCCACACCCCCACCAGGGGCAACAATATCCTAGATCTAGTCATTACCAATATGAGTGACTGGTGTTCCACACCTGAAGTCAATGCCTCATTGGTCCGATCCAACCATAAGCTAATTACCCTAGATATCCACATCCTGCCTCCACCCCGCATTAAGGAAACCATGGTAAAAAATTTCTCCAAAGCCAACTTCATGCTTCTTAAGACAGAAGTGGTGAACTTCATGACACCCATGCAGATGGACAATACAGTTACGAGTACTGAATCCTACACAATTGCACTTTATAAGCACTTACATGAGTAAATGGATCGTACTATCCCAAACAGAACCAAGACACTATCCTCAAAAAAAAAAGAAGCCAATCTGGTGGTCCCCTGCTATAAACAAACTGTACAACAGAATGAAGAAACTCTTGCAAAAGAGAGTAAAATCCCACGAGTGGAGGAGCTCCCTGGTCAGCCTCAGTAAGAAGCTGCAATCCCTGATAAAATCCTCCAAAGCTAGATACGAAAACAAAATCGCCACTGATTCTAAAGACAAACACAAAGCGTTCTATAGCTGTGTCAAGAATCTCAATGACAACACTCAGATCTGCTCTGAGTTACAGCACAATGGCACTAAATATACAGAACAAACTGATATTGCCAACATCCTGGCAGACAGGTTCAGTGCTAACTTTACCCCTCTCTCACCCCCTAAAGAGCCCATCTCTATACCGGAAAAAAGCAAAGTTCCTGTAATCACAGCTGCACAGGTAAAACTCACACTCTCCAAAGCCAAGAATACAGCATCCATGGGACCAGACAACATCCCAGGCTGCATTCTACATGAACCACAGAACGAACTGGCACCCCACCTAAGTACTATGTTCAATCGTAGCCTCACCTCAGGCTTTGTGCCTGCTGAATGGCACACAGCAACGGTTATCCCACTCCACAAGGGTGGAGCCACCACAGACCCCAGGAACCACCGCCCCATTAGCCTGATGAGCCTGGTCTGCAAGGCCATCGAACGTATCATCAAGGAACTTATAAACAAAGACATTGGTAATCTCCAAACTCTGGATCCCACCCAGTTCAGGTTTGTAAAAGGCAGATCATGTCTCCTAAACCTGATAGACTTCTTTGAAGCAGTCACCAAAACCGTAGACAAGGGCAAGGTGGTTCACACAGCCTATCTAGATCTTGCCAAGGCTTTTGATACCATCCCCCACTCTGGAATTATAGATAAACTCACTAAACTAGGTATAAATCACTATGTCATAAGATGGGTTGCCAACTGGCTCACTGACATAACCTACACTGTCAAAGTAGCAGACTCCAAATCCGACTTCAGACCAGTGACAAGTGGAGTACCACAGGGTTCAGTCCTGGGTCCTCTCCTGTTTGGTATCTACTTCTCTGAAGTACAGGCTAACACAGAAGGTCTTTGGCTAATGAAGTTTGCAGATGACTGCAAACAAGGAGCCATAATCAAAACTCCTAACGATGTGGACATCCTACAAAAGGGCCTCACTGAGACAGATGCCTGGTGTCAAAGCCATGGCCTCAAGCTCAATGCCAAAAAGTGCATTGTCATTCCCTTTGGTAAAAACTCTGTACCCATGAACTACAACATAGGCGGTAGTATACTTAACACCGAAAGTGTGATAAGAGACCTTGGGACACAGGTCAGTAGTCTCTCCTTTGATAATCATATCGCCACAGTAGTCAGGAAATCTTTCTATGTGGCACACCTCATCACAAAAGGTTTCTCATCCAGAAAAAAAGAGGTCATTGTTCCCCTTTACTCATCACTCATTAGACCCATTATAGAGTACAACACCCCTTTTAGTATGTACCTCACAAGACGTCTACAACAACTGGAAAGGCTGCAGAAATACCTCACAAAGATGATTACTGGCCTCAAACAGATGCCCTACGCAGGCCATCTCAAAAAACTCCAGCTTTACTCTGTCGCATATCACCTACTCAGAGGTGATCTTTGTCTAACATACAAAGCTATGTCAAACCCAGAGCTGTTGGACATGCTCCACTTAAAGACATCCCAATCCCTCTGAGCTACACGCTCTAGGGACCTAAACCTTGTCACCGCAATAAACAGAACATGCCGGAGGGATAGAGTCCTGTCCCAGAGACTTCCCACACTTTGGAATAAACTACCTATCTATATCAAACAAAGCTCCTCATTAACACTCTTCAAGAAAAATCTTGATGATTGGATGGGAGATAGGAAATTCACCCCGGGGATCACCACTGTGGCTCTGCTCGACAGTGGCACAGGAAAATAATTTTCCTGGGTGGCAAAAGTCAGGTTACCTTTTTGGCTGGGCTTGTATAGGCCCCAGGGCCAATAGCCTAGTACCTACCTATGAACCTATGTACATATAAGTAACCTCCCCCACAGGCCTACACAGACATACTACAGCAAGTTAGGCAGTGGGATGTTAGTTCTGAAGGGTAGGAAGTCAGAAACTAATATGCATGTCAATCAAAGCTAAGACCTGTAGTACACTGACATGCTTCCAGTCTAGGTTAGAATACAGAATAAAATGGAGTACCTGACCTACCAGTACAGTCATAGCAAATGCATACAAGTGTCAGGTGTGCCCCCCAATCCTGTGTAGAAATGTAGAAAAAGTCAGATGTGTCCCCCCACAATCCTATGTAGAAATGTAGTAACAGTCAGGTGTGCACCCCCACTCCTATGTAAACATGTAGAAACAGTCAGGTGTGCCCCTTACCCCAATCCAGCTTAGAAATGTAGTAACAGTCAGGTGTGCCCCCTCCCAACCACTGTGTAGAAATGTAGAAACAGACAGCTGTGCCCCCTCTCCCAATCCTGCATAGAAATGTAGTAACAGTCAAGTGTGCCCCCCTCCCACAATCCTGTGTAGGAATGTAGAAACAGTCAGGTGTGCTCCCCCAACCCTACTTAGAAATGTAGTAGCAGTCAGGTGTGCCCTCCCCAAACCTATTTAGAAATGTAGTAACGGTCTGGTGTGCCCCCCCCAATCCGATGTACACATGCCGTAACAGTTAGGTGTGCCCCCCCACAACCCTATGTAGAAATGTAGTAACATGTATGTGTACGTACAATGCCAGTGGAGCACAGATGCACAGAGGTGGCCAAGGTAGCAGGATAGGTTTTAGCATCTGCACAATATGCAGGTATGTGTGTGTTAGGTTGGTGTGTGTTTCATATTGTGTGAGAGTGGTCAATGTGTATGCATGTTGAGGTAAGACCTGGTGGACATTGTCTACTACTGCTGATGACAGGGACAAGTCCTCACAACTGCAGTGCCAAAGATAATACCTACCAGTATAACACATGCTAGCAGTAAGCCATTGTAAATGTATGGTGGTAATATGTGTCACCATCTGAAAAACTGACATGGCATGGCTGTTGGGCTAGATATACAAGCAGTACACAGGGGGAAGTACCACAGACATACAGTATATATTGTGTCACTGTGAAATGGAGACATCCCTTGGAATTGTACATACAAGTATGCATCACATTATCTGGTCCTGAAGTAGGGGATACCCGGTGTTGTCCGCCTGAACACTTGCAGATCACAAAGGAGGTAGGACTGATGTATTGGGAAACAGCTGATGTACCTGCACATGCCAGCATAACTGGAAATTCCAATACATATCTGTGTGTCAGATTCAATTAGTGTCGATAGCACACATGCACTCAGCTCAAGCAAACACCACCCACAGGTACCTCTCTGGTTATATCCCTGCTGTGGGGAATGGGTACAATATGACCCCACCTGTATATGGCAATAGTAAATGAATGCAGCATGCAGCGCAGGTGTTCCATGCAGGTATGTTGCTAGCCATAGGTAGCACCCTGCCAGCATCCACACCACCTGAGCAAGACTGATAGAAGGTATTGGCATCAACACCTAGCACACCTACCCTGTCACCCCAGGGGAATATACTGTATGGCAGTCTGAGTCTGTAGGACTGACAGAATGCAATGGCCTGCCACATCTGGCCCGCATCAACACCTAATGGCCCACAGGCCTCTGCCAAGAGCCTGTGTCTCACACAAACACTAATAGACATCTAGCCATCTGCTAAACAAAGCAATACAGTCTCACAATGAAAATAGACTTAGCACTAAAACTTCTCTGCCCTTGATACTCGCATTCATTGAAACAGCACTGAAACCCACATCTGGCTAGTGTCGGATAAAGATTACCTTTGGACTATTTTCAAATCATAGACCCCTTGCACACGAAACATACATGTTCTTTGATCCACCTTCCTAACTGTATTAAATTATATTCCTTGTATAATACAGCACACTTGTTACAGCCCATTTTAAATGTATTGTTTTGAACATTTTTCCAGTAAGCAATGAAACAAAATGTACGTACCAATAATGACAAAACTACCCAATTCACAACATTTCCATCATGAAAAGTCTATTCAAAATTCTACAATCCACCAGTATGAATAAATATGCACAATCTCTGCAGAAGTAAAACTCATGTAAATAATTCCACATTAAAGAGATCTGTAACTAATGAAGAGGTTACTTCTAGCAAACAACTTCATATTTTGTTTCATCTACAAGTAAAGTGCCTGTATATCTTTGCATCATGGGAGGAAACCAGAGCACCCAAAGGAAATGCACACAAAATGCAGGGAGGACATGCAGACTCAACACATAACAAAAGGCCCTTTTCAGCTGAGAATCAAACCAGAAAACTTCTTACTGTGAGGCAACAACACTACCAGTGCACCATCCAAATGTAAGAGCCGAACATTCCAGACATTTTGTAAAGATTTGCACAGTTGAGAGCTATACCTTCTTCAATCAGAAATGGTGGTATGGGTAGAGAACTCAGGCTCTTGCTTCTTGTACCTAAGGTGCAGGGTTTGAGCCTGAGCAACCCTAACCACCAGGTATTCCTAACTGGGGCATTTCACATACACAAATTTGCTGCAGTGCATAAGGGCATGCTACCACTTAAGTTTCTTCTCCTTTCCCCTTGATCAGCAATTAAAAATGAGGGTTCCAAAAGGCAAATCAATGGGATCTTGTAGAGGGATATAGTGTACTAAGCAGACAAATGTGTCAGACTTAAAAGAGCCAGGATAGATACTAGTAAGTGCTGTGATATTTATGTTAGATAGGCAGGTTGGATTTTTTTTTGTTTGCATCGAACTGTATCATATTGCTGTTTTCTGAATCTTAAGATATTTACCTAAGCAGAAACATTCCCCTTAAGAGTATAATATTTTATTTTAGTGTTTACTAACCCAATCAAGTTACACTACTTGCATGCCCCTCTCACCTGAAAATGGCAATGGAAATGTTATTATGGTTTGTTTTATCTTCTATTATTCCAAAACAAAGAATGAAAGGTACTCCACGACAATCGAAGCAGACCCAAAGGATAGAAACTTAATAGTTCTTTATTTCACAAAATAAAGTAAGCGCTTTCATGTTTCCATAACCGCTTCATCAGTCTTTCAAATTCATTATGTAAAATCTCCATTTAAATACTGAGTCTCGTATAAAACAACAAATAAAAACACTGTAAAAATTGCTACTTAAATTTTAAAGTGCCAAAGCTTGTATATATCCCTAACATATGGTTTCATCATAAACCTATTTAATAAATACTAACTTATACTAATAACAACATAAAAACAAATGCATGTGTACAAATTGAACATTAGTCAATGTTTAAGCCAATATATGAGGTCTAAGAATCAATGTTTCAGAGCACGGTCCATGAGAAATGGTTTCAAAGAAACCCTCTCATTCAGCCCATATCCTCTGTCAGCTTGTAGTATAATGATCCATTTACCTTCCTCTTTCTCAGTATAGTTCCCTATATCTCCTAGACTCAGTGTAGGATGTATTAACTCTAAAACTAAAAATGTAAAACTATGTGTCGTATCATTGTGGATAATATGTCTAGCTATTGCATTACCCTCATTCCCTCTACTAATGGCATAGACATGTTCTCTTATTCTCTCTCTCAAAGTCCTATTCGTCTTTCCTACATAGAAACTATTGCATTTATGGCATATAGCTAAATAAACCACATTTCTTGACCTACAATCTGTATAATGATGGAACTCATATTTCAAATGTCTGTCAGGGTGTATGAAGCTATTGATGTTAGCTATGAAACCACATTGGTTGCAGTGGCGACAGGAAATAGTCCCATTCCTGATGGAATGGAGTTCTTTCTTATTACTTTTCTCATAACACAAAATCTGTTTCAGTGATTTAGTGTTCTTGTAACTAAATCACGGACCTGTGCCTACTACTTCCTTTATATGTTCATCTAACAGTAACAATCCCCAATTCTTTTTAATTATCTCCGTTACTTTATTATTGTTATTCGTATAAGGAATTACTAACCTATTCACCCCCGTAGTAGCAATAGCTCTTTGTTTATTGTGTGTCTGACTTCCCCTCCTGATGTAGGGTTGACCAGAACTGTCACGTTCTATTTCTAGTATTGCTTCTAGATCACTTGGATGGTATCCTCTCTCTATCAAATCTATTTTTACATCACTAATAGCTTCTTGAAAAACCTCATCTTCACTTACTAAATGAGAAGTCCTTAGTGCTTGGCTCTTAACTATATTTTTATGTATGTGCAATGGGTGCATACTATTTCGATGCAGCACGGCATTCCTTCTGCAAGATTTCTTAAATATTTCAGTAGTAATTAAACCATTATGTTTCTTAAGTAATACATCCAAGAATTCAATCTCATTCGGGGACCATTTCCCATTCAAAGTAAGAAAAGTTGCCCTTCCATTAATGTAGGTAATGAATTCATTAAGTGTTGTTAAATCCCCTCCCCATATGAGGAAGACATCATCCACAAAGCATTTGTAATACTTAATGAAATGTGAAAAAACATGTGCTCTAAAATATAAGTATGTTCCTAATATGCCAAAACAAGATTTGCATAAGAATTGGCACAAGGCGTACCCATTGTTACACCTATAGTCTGTAGAAAATATCTTTTATCATGGGTAAACACATTATTTGTGAGGATTAGGTCCATCAACATTGTAATTTTAATAATTTGATCATTGCTCATCCCTTTCTGTATCAAATATAATCTTAAATAATCTATACCAATATCATTAGGTATACTTGTAAAAAGTGATGCAACATCCAACGTAACCATATAGTCAGACCCATTCATATGACTAATGCCATTGTAAAGCGAAAGAGTCTCCAAAATCTGAGTGTCCCATAAAATTGAACTAGTTGATTCTACCAATGGTCTCAATTGCTTTTCTATATAAATACATATAGATTTGGTTAACCGACCTCTACAAGAGACGATTGGTCTGAATGGAGGGTTTTCTAGTGTTTTGTGTATCTTAGAGAGACCCCTAAAAGTAGGTATCAAGGGTTTCTCTATAAAAAAGTACTTATATAAGTCACCATCAATAATATTACACATCAGCATATCATACAAATTATCATATACATCCCTAATTAATCTATCTAACTGAGAAATAGTTAAAATACTATATGTATTCAAATCTGACAACAGTGAGAAAGCTATTGAAGTAGTGGAGACACCATCTTTAGATGTGGACCAAACAGATACACAGGTTTCTTCTTTGAAGGAACCAGTAGTCAGAACAAAAGTAAATATACAAGAATCAGTAGCAGCGACGTCATCTAATGAACTTTCATCGCTCCATTTTCTGTTGCCGTTTTGACCCACGAATCGGCAACTGTGGAGCCCACACTACACTGGGAAGAAACGGAAAATGTCAGACGAGCAACATGAGTTTCAAAAGAAAACTTTGAAACCAGTCAACAGGACCTCACAGCAAATCTTTCAAAGTATGTATTAACATCTGCTGAGAAAGCAGTTTTGAATAAGGAACTGTTATTCATTCCATCACAAAATGTTGATGTTATTGACTTAATTGTTGATGTGAAGTATTTTGCCAGAAATATTACATTGCCTTTACAATATGATAATAGCAACAGTAATACTAGACAAAATCACACTTTTAGAAAACCGTCAACTTATACATCTAATTTGCATCCATTATTAGATAGCTTTGAAAAGGCTTGTGAAAATAATTTGTTAGCCATTTTTCAATTGAACAGACGGCATTTGAAACCTGAGTTTTACAACTTGAATAAAGATAAAAGGCAAGCCCTGAAAGCTTTACAGAATAATGATTTGATTGTTATCAGACCTGCTGATAAATGTATACCAGTATTTACGTGATATACCCATCTACATGGCTGTTAACATCCACATTGTAAGGCTTGGTCCACATGTCCTGCACTAAGGGGTTCTGTCTATACCTCTGAACTGACCAGAGTGTGTCAGACTGTGTCAGACTGTCCACATATATTGGCCATATCTCTGCTGTAGTCCACAGGAGCATAACTGTGCTAGCAGTGGTACTGCACTATGATGTCCTTAGGATGTCTGTCAGTAGCCAATGGCACACATGTTAAAAGCAGATGTGACCTCCCACACACACCATGTCTGTGAAGACAATCCCTAATACAGTAGCAATAGTCTACAAATATACCTGCAATGTATACATGAAATCCCCTTGCACTAAGAGGTTGGGACTATTGGGGCTGAGGTAGGGATCCACTCCATGTTCAGGACATATGGTGAACATATATGTATATATAATTAGCCATATAGATATATACACATATACATATCAACATACATAGATGGATTTGTATATGACCATATATATATATATATATATATATATATATATATATATATATATATATATATATAAACACTCAGATATATGCATATACAGAGCAATATATGTCTACAAATATACAGATAGAGATACATATGCACATATACGTATGCATATCAACATATGTATCGACAGTAGTCGGTTTAACAGACTAGATATGTATGCACATATAGTTATAGATTTCTACATATATACCCACATAAATAGGCATATCTGTACACATAGGATGTGCATACATATATAGCTATATATACATATATCTATATATACATATATCTATCTATATCTATCTATCTATATATATATATATATATATATATATATATATATATATATATATATATTACATATATATATATATATATATATATATATATATATATATATATATATATATATATATACACATCTGTATAGGTCTGCCTGACATTGCCAACACTCCAGATTGCCAACAACCATATGGCCGACACCATATGATCGACATTCAGAATGCCGACAATGCGGAACCGGCATCTCACTATAGTGCAGAATGGAAAGATTTCCATTCCTGCAATGTAGAGCAATCTCAGGGTTTATATATTAAAGTTGCAAGGGGTGTGGGGGTGTAGCTCCCCCTGCTACTAGTTGAAAGGAAATTTTATTTTCCTTTTACATGGTCTACTTACAATGTCGAGATTTCGGATGTCGGTCATATGGTGTCGGCCGTATGGTTGTCAGCATTCTGAAATTTTGTCATTGTGAAGTAGATCCATCTATATATATATATATATATATATATATATATATATATATATATATATATATGTGTGTGTGTGTGTACATATGAAGAAATGTACACATGACCGTATATATGTTGCACTATATAGATATAGATATATATATCTATATATATATATATATATATATATATATATATATATATGTACATATGAAGAGATGTACACATGACCGTATATATGTTGCGCTATACAGATGTGTATACAGACATATGTATGAGTACACATGTATGTACATGTAGACATATATAGTCCTTTTATATGTATATAACCATATTCCTGTCATGTGCAAACCTCACAGTCGTGTATACCCTTCCAGATGTATCTTACCATATGTATCTGCTATGTGTACATTATGATAAAACAGCATGTGTGATGCAACAGTCATATTAATAACAAGGACTACACAGTTTAGGAATTAAGGCAATTGTTCTCTACTACTCAATATGTGTATTGACAGCTATATTGGTAAAATAACAGCTGTCATCCCAGTGGTCATGGCATAGTGGTTAAGTGTTGTGATTTTAGTGTACGGGGTCCTGGGTGCAAGGGCTGTTCATTTCATTGCTGGGCAGAACAAGGGCTGTCAGATATAAAGTCGTTAAGGCAGTTTTGAGCAGCTTTAAGCAGGTTTGCGTGGGTTTGCACAATGCTACGTGGTGCTAAGCTATGGGTAAATGTACGGGCACTTACACAGTGTAGACTTCGCTTACTAGTGTACAAATCAGCTCAGCTGTTATATTGCAGCGATGTTGATACTTGCTAAGCATGGCTTAGCCCTGGAAACCAGGTCACACCACCAAGTCTGATAACATAGCAGGGTAATGACATTTGTAATAAGTGTATGTAATGCCATGTGTAATACATGCGACTATGTACTGTCATTAGAGTAGCAAGGGGTGTGAGTGTCATGTGTGGTACACAGATGTATATGAGGCCTTTACAGCACTGTTATCCATGTGAATGTGTTACATACAGGGGTAGTAGCCCAGGGTATGTGCTGTCTCACGGGCATGTAGTGTATCATGGAAGTACTACTGTTGACAGTGCTTACCCAGGCAAGAGCAGAGTGCTAAATGTAGTACTGACAACAGGAACACTTGCAGGAATAGCTGGACACTGAGGTCTCCCTGCTGTATCCCTGGTGTGTGAGCTGTGTCACAGTATATACCCCTTACTGGGCAATGATCCATCATGCAGAATGTAACTGTAGACTGCCGTCTGTACAGCACATGTTAGTGAGGGCTTCTGACATGTAGTTATGGCATACATATTATCAAACATCTGTCTGTCAAGACATTCATCATATTACATAGCTACTTGCCAAGCTGATGTCTGTCAGTCCCTGTTCAGATGTGCAGATGGCAGTTATCCAGCCGGGATATGTACAGGCAACCTAAGCTAGATTGACACTGACATGTCTGCCCAGCTGTGTAAGAACTGGTACATATAGGAGATGTCATTCTGATGCACAACATGCCACGGGGACCTCCACTACATTACCACAGTCAATAGAACATGCTTGGGTACAGGTCTCCATCACACACCCTTACCATGTGTTGCAATGCATGTTGCATACATGTCATCTTGATCACCTCAGTGGCCATGTGCAGGAGCTACCTGGAGGATTGGCTGATGCATGTCATTCTTACCCTGAGGGTTACCACAGTAGTGTCTGTCAATAGATTGCCTGCTGCCACCTGGCAGGTGGCTGGATACCACTGTACACACAATCCCTATACAACCCATCTCCCCTTAGACAATAGCTAGGTACACAGCTATGACCACCTGCAGTGATGCACCCCTGTACTGACACATGTGTACATGTGCATGACTGAGTATGGCAATGTCTGTGTGTTAGCACACCTGTACTTGGGAATTCTATGAGGGCCTTCACAACCAATGCAGCACCCATTGCCATACTCAGTTGTGGCTGCTGCTGTATGGGACATTACAGGTACCCTGTTAAACTCCTCCCCATACATCCTACATGAGCCTTGCAGTACCAGCACAACAATGTTTTACAAATGGGTTGATAGGCATGGGATACCCATTGTGTTCTGGCATGTGTGTGTCATTGTGCATGTCCATATATCTGTAGGGTACAGCATTCCGAGGCCACATACTCCTATTACAATACCCATTGTCACACAGTAGTACAGATAGTGTTGCTGCTGCCCATAGGTGAAGTATGACAATGCAACACCCTACTACGCATGTGGCATGTGCATTACATGTGTATCCCTGTAGTACCACTGTTGGGGTATACTATGGGTTTTATCGCAGTCATGGCCAATGTGTGATGGTGGATATAGCAGAGTGTCGTCATGGGTTCAGGGAGTACAATATCCACTGGAGGATGTGGGTGCTGTGTATACTGTCATTACACCAAGGTACACCCAGTATATGTCCCATGTATCACATTATGGTTACCACTGTCACCATCAACCATACAGGTAACTGATAACACAATCCAAGCCAGTTAAGCATGTGTTATGTACAGCCTACATGTAACATATTGGACACATGGTCAAGTTAGTTAGCAGCAATAGGCCCTGGTATCTCAGATGTGTGTCTGCCTGTTATGTGTCTGTTAATGTGTATATGAAGGTATGTCACACTACGTATTGTCCATATACACCCATTACATCCCCCATTAGTATACTGTACGTGTCTGTGGATGTTCTGCGTGTAACATGTAACCTGGGACACACGTCACCCTAAACACTGTGTGGTGTGTGCATTGTAAGCCACACACTTCAGTATCACTACATAGCTAGGTAGGGGTCTAGTCCCAGTGTTGCCAAATAACAGTGTGTGTTTATGTGGATAGGTCTACATCAGGTTGCAGTGTATACACTCCTCAGTGGGTCACCTGTCCATGTGGCACAGGCAATAACCATTTTAGTAAACTGTGGCATGTGTTCAACTGTACCCCAGTTATTTCACAGCCATGGTGTCACCACAGTGTCATACCCTATTGTGGAATATGACTGCAGACCATCCTCGTGCTGACACATGTACACCTAGAACACAAATGGATAACAATATAGAGACCACAACCAACCAGTGTTACTAACAGCTATAATGCATCATTGCTGGATGGCTACACTACCTGCCATATATGCATTACACTTAACTCCTTACAACATGTTACACTGCAGTACTGTGGTACACTGTAGTACAGTCACCATGTGCACCAGAACCATATTAGCCTGTCTCTGCATTGATGATATGTATGACAGGGATGTGGCACAGCATCATCATATGCACAGGGTGTGATGTTGGTTTGCCAGAGACCGAGGATGGGCCATATATTTGACACCATGTGTGTGGGTGAGGAGTGTACTGTGGTGAGCTGGGCATGGTGCTGTGGTGTGTGTAGATATGGGGTTGCCCTAGGTGTGTTTCTATAGTGTGTGGGTATGTATGCACACAGTTCTGCCATGTGGCTGCCCTACACAGGTGTTTATGGACAGCTGCAGGCCATACCTGGCAGGGTGTGCAGTTCACTGCCTCTGGCCACAGACACGTGGACTGTGCCTGCCAGGGGTTCCATGGGCATGTCCAGGTACAGGCCTCAATGTGCTACTCTCACCTGCTGATGACAAATGTCTGCTGGTACCAGGACCCTCCTGGGACTGGCCAGGTCCACATGCACGTGGCCTGCTGTGGTGTGGTATGGACAGAACCCCCCTGCACTGCCGGGGCTGGTGCTGCCACTATGGGAGCCCCTTGGTGTCCTATCATGTCCACGTTGACTGCCAGCTGTTGGCATTGCTGGTCTACGTCCACACGGCCATCGCAGCACTCCCACCACATGGTCAAGCATGGACAAACCACAGTCGATGAGGGCCATCATCTCACCAGACCGTCTATCCATGAACTCAGTTAATACACAGTTGGCACCAGCCAGTTCACAGCATTGTCACTTGCAGATGTGAGAGCAGCCCTCTGCAGCCTCAGGCCCTGTCTGGTGTAATGTTCCATGTGTGCCTGCACCATCATGACAGCCTGAAACATGCACCTGCAGGTACCAGCTATGTCGTCTCTGCCAGGAGCATGATGCCCAATGGCCCTACCAAGAGCACCCTGGGACATCTGCCTATGTGGTGCCCTGCTGGACATCTGGATATGCCTGCTGCAACTGGACACAGTGGGCATGCTTACCACACTTTCCTGTGCACTGCCACCAAACGCTAGCTGTCCCTCCACTATGGCCACTGGTGATTGGGTATGTATAGGCACTGAAACTGTGTGCAGGGTTGGGGAGACTAAAAGGGGGATGTCAAATGTTGGCACAATGTTGGCCCTTGACAACCTCACCTGTGCCTCAACAGTACTATCATAATCTTTGGTGTCTGTATCGACACTAACATCAGATTGCCTGCAGGAGGGACCCTGACCCACCTCGCCACCTGTGGGGTAAAACAATAAACACACTGTAAAACCTGTACAGCATTGCCTAACAGTACACACACACACACACACACATACACACACACACACACACACACACACACACACACACACACACACACACACACACACACACACACACACACAAACACACACACACACACACACCTCTGTAATACCTACCTGCCCATGGCTTTACAGACAGTCCCACGTATATGTCTATGCGATACCCCATCCTGCATAACACTTGTTAAAATACACACATTGATACCACTCATTAAGATATCAGTCCTCTAAATGCCTACACAAGTGGTCACAACACAAGACCTGGTACTACATTACCTGCCTGACCTGTGTGTAGTGGTTTTACATGGCCTCACTGCTGTCATTTGGTATACACCCTCTGTATGTCCTGGCATCATGAGCATGACCCATATATGTGTGGGCTACTATGTTCTAGCCATAATATTACGCACTGGTGTGTCATGTGTACGTAATGCTCAGTGCATGCCAGATATGCTGATCATTCAGCCTATCATGTGACAACTGTAACATTTGGATACACTCCCTGGTGTTGACTAGTACTTCCCTAATGCATCTGTAGTGCTGCATACATGGTTTGTAGGTGACCTCTCCGCTGAATGCGATACTAAGAGTGTACCTGATGTCTACCTTTCCTCTCGATGCCTGTTCCATGCTACAGACCATATTATAGTATCAACTGTCCTGTGATTACACACATGACAAGTATTCCTGGTGTGTAATGTGGCAGTCCATGTACATGTACTGCATGATCCCAGAGGAAGGTACTGCTGTATGAGCACCCCACAATCACACATGTGCATACATGGCCAGCAATACAAACACACACACATGCACACAAGCATCCTACATGCATGAACCTCCCCCCACTTCACCTGGGTGACCCTACAGAGAAAGGAACTACCCACCAGGATGCACACACACACACACAAATCCATGCTGGCAACAGTATATATGTGTGTGATGCATGTGATGTGTCACTAGGTGAAGCCCCTTCCCCTGGATACCACTTCACCCATGAACACGGTATTTCTGTGTACCTGTTCTGCACCCTGCCATGTACTGTGCACCACACCTCACAGGTGTACAGCCCATTGCTGAATGTGTACTACTGTGTTGGCTATGTCAGCTTTAATGCTCACAGCCCCTATGTTTTCCAGCAATACATACCTGGTATGATATGTGGACAGATGTCATTTGTGAATGCCTGATGTCTGATGCTCAGCTCTCAACATCAGTGGGCCATGTATGACCAATCCAATACTCTTACACCAACAACAATTAGAGCATACCGTGGCTATGGGGGGTGTACACACCTTTATTGATATGACGCACCCATCCTTGATTTGCCTTGGGGCCACATAACCGCATATCTTAGAAATACATTAGCCATATATGTGACATATGTCCTGTACTTTCACATGCATTGTCTATGGAATGTGTTAGGTGTGCAGATGCTGACCACAATGTATACACACCATGTGGGCATATGTGTGCACACCCTTATCATGACGGTTTGTCGCACCTCTTGTGTGTACTACAGCAGTCACTACTCCTGGCAGGGGTATACCAGTGTAGGCCATCTGCATTTGCCAGTGTATGTTCAGTGTGCCTTACACATGTCCCCCTATTCTGCATGATTGCAAGGTCTACTCATGTGCACATCCCTTGGTGTTTGCACACTGTCATCACTATTGCTGTGGGGGTAGGGTTACAGCTGCCACAGGTCCTGAACCTGATTATGTGCAGATACAGCCATTCTTAGCATCTTTAGTATCCCTGCTGCAGTGCACTGGTGTGTCATGCTGACACCCCTCCCCCTCCTTCAGCCTCTTTGCAGATGCATGACGAGTAAGCCCTACAACTGTGTGTCACTTTACAGTGTCCCATACACTAAACACCACATTGTTACAGTATAGTCCCAGCTGATAATGTGGACCACTGTCCTGCCTTATGCCATAGTGTATCTCTGCAGGAGTTGCCATTGTCCTACAGGTATATACACTAGTGTTGCACTGTATATGGGTGTTATTCCAAACATGTCCCTACTGTAGGCCATGTCTCCCACCATTATGTCAGTCCCTGTGGGCACATTCCGCAATGCCAGGATGTTAGTTATCATGCAGGTGTCTGACATACCCTTCCAATACCCCATCATGGTCACCCCTGTGATGCTGTGCATTTCACAGCAACAATAAATGCACATGTACAGCGTGCATTCTGGGTAGGTGTGTTAGATGTGTGCATGGCATATACCATAGCCATTACATGCCCAGTGTATTGGCAAGCATCTACATAAACCATACTCATCAGCTACAGGCTGCTGCCTTAGTGGTATCCTGAAGGGACCTACATAAAAGAGTGAGAGATGTATAGTCAGTGGCCACAACTGTAGCAGTGCTACAGGGTGGGTGCAGTATTGCAGTACATCAACAATGCATTTCCACAATACTACCACATATGGGCATTTGTTTATCACTGCTATGCAGCAACAAAATAAATCTATGACATGTCAAATATGCATGATCTACCTGTACCAGTGTGGATGTATATGCAACAGTGGTCTATGGATGTGCCCTGTGGCCTTACCTGCATGCTCCTCGGCTGGTGTGTGGGTGGTGTCCACCTCCACAAAGGAGTCTGGCAGTTGGTGTGTGTCCAGATGGGCAGGTGTTATGAGGCTGGCCAGGTGCTCCTCCACACGTGTAAGGGGGGATGGATGGCATGGTCCCCCCCTGTGGTGAGTTGATCCCCCAGACTACAGCAGCACACCAAGGGGCATTGCAAAGCAGGTCAGAACAATGATGCCAGACCTGCTCATAACTGCAGTTGTGCAGTCCAACATCATTGACCCTGTGGACTAGGTCATTCCACAGGGCAGTCCACTCCTGCTGATCATGGGCAGCCCAGCTAAACAGGACAGGGTAGTGCTGGATTAAATATGTTACCACTACTTCATTTTCAGCAGCTGAATAAGATGGTGGCCATGCATGTGACATCTTGCCTGAAAGCCATAAAGATGGAAACAGGTCAGAGCAACTCATACAGCAAGGTTACCACAGTTCTTAATACAAATCACTGTCACGCCCCTACCATATCAGCGACAACAAACTGTACACACAACTCATTAGGTATGGCTACAGCTTACCTACCAGTGGGACAGATATTGTATAGTACCACACTTTGTGCTATGTGCTTGTAGCCATGTTCCCTATGTGGACACTATCATTGCTGGCCTGTTACAGACTATTCACCTGTGTGCCATTGTCATGGCTGCTATGGTTCCATATATGCCTGTGGTATGGCTTCTTTGTGATTGCTGCACATCTGACATTCTGTGATATTGGGGATAGCTATGCATGCTGTTGGACATGTTACGGGATTGTGTAGACTATTACTACCAACATATGTTCTCTAACAGTGACACAATAGCATGTATATAGGTTCATAGGTAGGTACTAGGCTATCTGCCCAAAGGAATTTATAAGCCTAGCCAGAATGTGTTGGCTTTCGCTGCCCCCTTAGATTAGTTCCCTGTGCCTTTGTCCAGCAGAGCCACTGAAGTGTTCCCTGGGGTAAACTTTCTGTTTCCCATCCACTCATCAAGGTTTCCCTTGAAGAGTGTTAGCGAGGAACTCTGTCTAATGTAGATTGGAATTTTGTTGCAAACCATGGGAAGTCTCTGGGACAGGAATCTATCCCTCCAGCACGTCCTGTTTATTGTTGTGGTTAGGTTTAGATCCCTAGAGCATGTGGCTCAAGGGGATAAGGTTTTCTTTAGGTGGAGCATGTCCATCAATTCTGAGTTGGGCATGGCCTTGTATGTCAGGCAGAGATCACCTCTGAGTAGGCGGCATGCAACTGAGTACAGCTGGAGTTTCTTCAGTCGAGCTGCATAGGGCATCTGCTTGAGGCCAGTGATCCTCTTTGTGAGGTACTTCTGTGGTCTTTTCAGCTGTTGCAGGTGTCTTGTAAGGTACATCCCAAATGGGGCGTTGTACTCTATGATGGGTCTGATGAGTGATGAGTGGAGGGGCACAATGACCTCTTTTGATCTGGATGTTAACCCTTTTGTGATTAGGTGGGCCACATAGAAGGATTTTCTAACCACTTTGGCAATGTGATTATCAAAGGAGAGATTACTATCTACTTGGGTCCCCAGATCCCTTATTACATTTTCCATATTTAGGGGACTACCACCTATGTGGAAGTTTGTAGGTACTTTGTTTTTTTCCAAAGGGGATGACTATGCACCTTTTGGCACTTAGCTTGAGGCCATGATTTTTGACACCAGGTATCCGTCTCAGTGAGAACCTTTTGGAGGATGTCTGTGTCAGCCAGAGAGTCAATTATAGCCCCTAATTTGCAGTCATCTGTGAACTTGGTCAGCCATAGTCCTCCTGTGCTTGCCTGTACCTCTGAGAAGTATATGCTGAACAGGAGGGTCCTAGGACTGAGCCCTGGGGAATGTCACTTGTAACTGTTTTAGATTCAGACCTAGCTCCTGCAACTCTCACCATGTGGGTTCTGTCCATGAGCCAGTTGGCAAACCATCTTTGGACGTAGGGGTTTATGTTCAGGCTGGTGAGCTTGTCTATAATACCAGAATGGGGAATAGTGTTGAAGGCCTTTGCGAGGTCTAGCTAGGCTGTGTGTATCACCTTTCCCTCATCTGTAGCCTTGGTAACTGTCTCAAAGAAGTCTACCAGATTTAGGAAGCATGGTCTGCCCTTAACAAAGCCAAACTGGGTCCAGTGTTTAGAGGTTTCCAATGTCTCTGTTAGTGAGTTTCATGATGATGCACTCCATAGCCTTGCAGACCAAGTTAGTTAGGTTTATAGGGTGATAGTTCCTGGGGTCTGTTGTGGCTCCACCTTTGTGGAGTGTAATAACCATTGCTGTGCACCACTCTATGGGTAGGTAGCCTGTGGAGAGGCTGAGTTTGAACAGTGTGTTTAGGTGAGGGGTTAGTTCGTCTTTAAGCTTGTGTAGGACTCAGCCTAGGACACCGTTCGTCCCCATTGATGCTGTGTTTTTGGCTTTGTAGAGGGCTGTTTTAACCTGCGTTTCTCTGATTTCAGGGGCTCTACATTCTTCTGGTAGAGTTATTTATTTTGGGGTGAGACGGGAGTGAAGTTTGCACTGAACGTGTCTGCCAGGATGTTGGCGATATTGGTCGGTTCAGTGTATTTTGTGCCATTCTGCACTAACTCCGAGCAGATCTAAGCATTGCCACTTAGATTCTTGACATAGCTAAAGAATGCCTTGTGGTTATTTTTGGCGTCCTTGGCAATTTTTCTTTTGAAGCTCGCCTTGGATTTTTTTATGAGGGATTATAGTTTCTTGCTGATACTGATCAGGGATGTCTTCCCTTCTTGGGATTTTACTCTTTTCTGTACTAGTTTCCTCCTTCTATTGTATATGGCAGGGGTCCACCAGACTGGTTTCCTTTTCTTGGAGGAGTGAGTCTTGGTTTTGCTTGGGATAGCATGATCCATGCATTCTTGTAGGTGCCCAGAGAATGCATTAGTAAAGGATTTTGCAGCTTGGACAGCATTATCCTTTAGCATGGGGGCTTTGAAACTTTCCACCTCGGTCTTAAGTAATGTGAAGTTTGCTTTTTAAAAGTTTTTCACGGTGGTTTCCTTGTCTGGGGGTAGGGGCGGAATGTGGATATCCAAAGTGATTTGTTTATGGTCAGCTCTAACCAGCGATGGGTTGACCTCCTTGTTGGTGATGACCAGGTCCAATATGTTGTCACCTCTGGCGGGAATGTTGACCAGTTGATCCAGGCATTTGAGCTTATATATTCTAGGAAATTTTGGGCAAGGGAGTTAGTACTTGAGTAGTTCTCCCAGTTAATGTTTGGGTAATTGAAATCACCTAATATTTGGGTGTTTGGTAAGACCTTTATGTTTCCCAGTGTTTCCAGAAACATGGAATGGAGGTCCTGAGACATGGTGGGTAATCTGTAGCAAGCTACAATTTGAAATGCACTTTTGCTCATTGTTAGTTGCATGTGGATGATCTCTGAAGCATCATGCTGTGCCACTAACCTGGAGGTGAGGGTATCCTTGATGAATATGGATATGCTCCTGCCTTTTGTATTTTGGTCCAGGTTCTGTGGACAAAATATATGGTATGAGTTGTAGCCTGGTAGTGCTGGGGTGCTCTCTAGATCCTTAAACCAGGTTTCTGTTACTGCACATATATTTATTTTCTCCATACTGAGGAGTGCCTCGAGTGTGTGCATTTTGAGGTTTAGACTTCTGGCATTGACTAGCATTAACCTCAAGTTTTTGTTACTTGTGCTATTTACGGCGGTGGGTTTGTCTTTTAAGCCTTGCCTAAAAAAGACACTATGGGGGTGGCAAGAGCCTTGGCCAGTATTCAAAAGCCTAAGGGTGACAGATGCAAGCCATCTCTAGTGAAGCAGCGTGGTTTGTCGAGCATGTCATCCCAGGTGGACAGACTCTGGATCCCCTTTGAATGACACCAGAAACTTAGCCAATTTTTTAAATTGATAATTTTTTTCTTTATACCATGGTATCATTCTTGGTGAGGGCAGGATGCTACTCAGGATCAGGGTCATACCAGCCTGTGCTACGTAATTAGAGAGCTCTTCCATGTCTCTTTTCATGTAGTCCAGGGAGGTATGGCTCAGGTCATTCACACCAACATGGTTCATAGGTTCATAGGTTCATACTAGGCTATCTGCCCTAGGGCATTTATAAGCCTAGCCAGAGTGTGTTTGGCTTTTGCCACCCATTTTAAATAAATTTTGTTATGCCCTTTTTCGAGGTTAGTATACTATGCCTCTGTCTAACAGTGACACAGAAGTGATACCCGTGGAAAACCTATGATCTCCCATCCACTCATCAAGATTCCTCTTGAAGAGAGTCAATGAGGGACTCTGCCTAACCTGGACTGGGATTTTATTCCAGAGTGAAGGGAGCCTCTGGGTTATGAACCTGTCCCTCCAGCATGTCCTATTTATTTCAGTGCTGAGGTTCAACAATGACAGAGTCGTATTTGTACTTGTTCTGGAGTGACCTGAGTGCTTGTGTTATGTGGCGGATCCTGGCACCCGACAGGCAGCCAACAGTAACCTTCTCCTTATTCAGCCTAGTGAGTGGGACATCAGTTTGCCTGACTATAGAGTCACCTATTACTAGTATGTTGTGTATGTTATTTTGCCTTAAGGGCTGTGATAGCATGGCACACTGGTTTTGTGAAGTATGTGTTTCATGGTTTGTGTTGGGGGGTGGAGATTGCTTGGATGTCTGCTTTGGAAGTCTCTGTTACTTTTGAAGATTTTTATTTAGAGCCTCCGAGTATGTTTTTGTGTATTTGTGTGTGTTTTCCCGGTGATGGTTTAATGGGTCTATGTGAGACTGTTGGTGTGATGCAAGTATTTCCCTTCTCCTCTTGACTGTCTGATCCAGTCTTGGGTTGAGAGAGAGCAGCCTCCAATTTGGCTGTATAATTGCATCTCTCGCATGTATTAGTGTTTGGTGGTAGGAGGAGAGGGTTGTCTGTGTACATGAGGCAGTTGTAAAATTGCCTCAAAATGCTCAGATTCACCAGTTAGACTGGAGAGTACACCTGGAACTGCCCTTTGGACATGCCTGGATAGGTACAGTGAACTGTTTTACTGAATGGCTGGTAAGGTCGAATAGAGAGCCTTGTCCTTCTGTACAGTAAAGGGGGGTCTAGTGCTAGGCTTTATAAGTGCTTGCTTTGAGTTTTGAGCAAGTGCCAGGCTGAGAAATGAATGGCTTGAGTGCTTAAGTTGATAGTTTATCTAGTTCCAAGAGAAAAATTGAAAAGTAGACTTTGTGGAGCCAGAAATAGTTATACCCTAGCTAACCGGCACTGACCAGTGCGAAAAACCAGGTAAATGCATTTTTTTATAGCAGGAAAATGAAAGAGATAGAAATTAGTCTAATATGTACTTCTGCCCACCAGAACAACCTCTCCTCACCCATCTGCCCATGTTACCCAGACACATCACATGTGTGTCCCACCCTGGGGCCTCCTCATGTACTGGTCCAGCAATATTGTCAGGTGGAACCAACCCAGAGGATGTTATCCCCCCAGGAGCACACACAGACATGTTCCATTCCCCTGAGGCCAGGTCCAGGGTCTGTTCCATAACGGGCTCCACAGACACATGTGGGATGTGCTACATCACTCTGAGGCACCCAGTACACATTCACAGTGCCAACATGTTCCTTTTGCTCAGCCTCCACGCCAGGCACCTTCAGGAAGTGGACTGCTGTTGTGAGTAGCAGTGGGTGGGAGGCTTCTTCCCATTGTGTCCATATTGGGACTCATGGGGCATCCATATCACAGACCACACACACCATCCAGGGTGTTTACCCATCACATGTGTCACATACCACCCCTGTAGACTGCCTCTATATCTATCAACCCTGACCACCTCCACAACTATACCTGCCATACCTCCCCATATTTCCATTCCATACATCACAGACAAGGGCAATGTGGTCCCAGCAAGGGGTTCACATGTGACATACCCATCCATGTTGCACACACTGACAGCTATAGATAACTGTGTGTATGCTGTTTCCTCGCACATAGCATGCAGCACTGTGGTAGTAATATAGGGGACATGTATTTACATACATATATGTTTGTGTGTGTGTTTGTATATATGTAGACATGCATATAGGTATATATCTATATATGTATAGATATATGTAATGTATATATGTGCTCATATATATGTCTACACATGGGTATCTGTATATATGTGGACATGCATATATATATATATATATATATATATATATATATATATATATATATATATACATATGCATACCTATATGTGGGGTACATTCAGACATCAGGTCCGCAATCTCACAACACCTTCCTGCACAGCTGCAGTGTTCTGCCTTGCTACAACACAGACAGGTGGCACATATGGACACAGCCTGACATTGGGGGGTATATGTAGGGCCAGATTGCAGGTAACTCTATTATACACCTATGGCATTCCTGCATGCTGCAGTACAGATTAACCTGAGTATCCTGCAAGGGGTGGGCTGTGGATCCCATGTGTCCATCATAATGGCATTACTTCCACCACCAGCTATTGGCCATGTAACATACATATTTCCCATTACACAACACACACTATGATGGCTTACATCTTATCAGTCAGTGCTGCTCTGCACAGTTGAGGGGTATAGCCCCACGGGGATGGACTCTATTGTCCTTAGCAGTTGTTTAGCTGAACATCATTACAACAATAACAACCAAAGGCACATATAAAGCATTCCACATCATCTATCTCATTAATATGGACCAAGTACTATGGTCAATTACATACATATATATTTCACATACCTGTTCTGGGACTACAGACTCTTCTAGAGTGTTTGGTATTGTTTTATCTTATATGTGCACTCTCTCTCTCTCTCAGTCTCTCTCCAGTAAATGGAATGAGCTACTTTGCATGGATTGCAGCATGGAATTTGCAGGGGATATATCCTCTCAACCCCCTCCATTCTCCATTAAACCTATCCCTACTTCTACCATAAAAAAACTCCTGCAGAGGCTAAAACCATGCATCAATGCCCCTGATAACATTCCCTCATACTTCCTCAGTATAGCTGCTGAAGCCATTGCCCTCCCAATCAGTATTCTAATCAACCACTCTATCCAAGAAGATCTTGTTCCACAACTCTGGAAAAAAGCTTTCATCATTCCCCTGCACAAAGGAGGCAACAATACTAATATTACCAAATTCCGGCCCATCGCCATCCTCTCTCCCATTTCAAAAATCCTACAGAAATGTATCCATCTTCAACTCCTTCCCTATCTCTTAGACAACAACCTATTAACTCCTAACCAACACGGATTCAGACCCAATCATAGCACTATGACTGCCCTCCTATCCTTCCTTGAAACTGTGAATAAAGCTAGAGATTCTGGCTTCACTGTATCTACCATCCTACTCGATCTCTCTAAGGCCTTTGACACTATCTCTCATACTCCTTACTAAACTATCTAACCTAAACCTATCATGTTCATCTCTCAATTGGTTCACCAGCAATCTCTCCAACAGGTAACAAGCTGTCAAGTGGAAAAAAGCCACCTCCTCCTTCCTCAACACCCCACAGGTGTCCCACAGGGTTCTATATTGGGCCCCCTCCTCTTCAATATATTCATTAATGATTTCTTTCCATTCAATCCCTTATGCTAACATTATTCAATATGCAGATGATTCTACAATCATCTGTGCTACCTCATCCATCTTGACTCTCTTAAAGCTAACTCAAGATGCCTTCTCTACCACAGAACAGTGGATGAAAGACAATCATCTAGCACTCAATGCAGCTAAAACAAAACTTATGATATTTACCCCCACTAAAACCAATACCTTTGATAGAAAACTATTCTCCATCACCAGCCAAAATAATACACCTCTTGAACTGGTATCTGAAATCAAACTACTAGGAGTCCAAATCGATGACAAGCTTAAATTTGATTCCCATCTACTACTAAACATAAAAAAAACCCCACCAAAAACTTGGCATGCACTATCGACACAATCGATACCTCACTTCGGCTACTAAGCTCACTCTCTCAACTACATTTCTCTTACCCTCCCTTCTTTATGGTGCCCCTCTTTTAGCAAACCTACAATCATCTCTCAAAACAAAACTGTCCTCTTATTATAATAAAATAGCCAGATTCGCCACTAGCAACAAATCATCATCCCATCACTGTGCACCTCTCCACAAACTAAACTGGCTAGAGCTTCCCAACTACCTCTCCTATACTCAGCTCACCTATGCACACAAACTCGTTTTCCAGCAATCCCTCTGTCCCTCCCTGTCCACTACCTTTAAAATACATCACACACAAAGGCTTCTCAGATCTACTAATCAAAACCTAATAGAAGTCTACAGACCCCTTCGCCCCCCAGGACAAAACCTCCTGTCCTTTTCCCTAGCACACCTATGGAACTCCCTCCCTCCCTCCATTCATACCATCACTAGCCTCCCATCCTTTAAAAAATCGCTCCACTCACATCTAACATCCACATGGGAATGCTCCTGCTCCCACCCCTCATAACCTATTCCCCACTTCCTACAGTCTTCCATCTCATAAATTCCAGATAGCAAATTCATATTTGCATCTAGTAAACAACTTCTTATTTGCATCTAGCAAATTCTAAGCCTACTGCATCTAACTACTTATTTTTAATCCTACTAGAGCAATGTTCTCCTTCAAAAAAAAAAAAAATATTTTTGATTGTAACCTCAGTATTTTTTGTTCTGTCTTATAACCTGAAATTGTTAAAATATAAATCACTGTAATCCTTGTGTAATCTGTGTGTGGAGCTTTTCTCCCCAGGACTCCATTGAAAATGGGTTCTTTTGGCCCAATAGACTATCCTGGTTAACCAACTGTAAATGTTTGTTTGTTTGTCTTTTGGCTTTTTCCCGGTAAGGGGTCGCCACAGCGGAACTCCGGTCCGCTAATGATTGGCAGTAGATTTTTACGAAACTCTGAGGTGCCAGCTCGATGTCCAACCTTCAATGAAGGCACGCCCATTTACACATCTGTAAATAAATAAATAAAAATAAAGGCACATGATCAGGTGATGGCCTCTGCACCAATCAGTGTCCTCCACTTGCTGCCTGCATGTAGCATGCTGTGTAGTACTTCCACTTACCACTGTCATGGCAACCAACTACTGTAAATCCCTACATCATGTGGGCATGGCCCCTTTACCTTTCCTGTATGATGGACATCCTTCCTGTGTGTGGGCATCAGTGTTACAGACAGCAGGTAGCAACACCTCTTACAGGAGAACCTGCACACTCAAGCCAGCTACATATTTGTAGGAGGTTCCAGAACTACAGACAGAGTATGAGTAGAGTTATTGTATGCATTGTATAGTCCTGGTGTTACAGGATTTTTGTGTACATATTAGTTTAACTTGGAATGCAGTCTGCCTGCATAGCTCTCAACTGTGGGCCTATCCTCTTGATGGCCAGAGGTGTGCCTATTATGTATTTTCTGTCCACCACACAGGTCTTCTGTCAGATATATCACTAGCAGTGTGTGTGTTGAGTGCTATCAGTTCATGGCTACATTAATGTCTGTTTCTAACTTCATATTCCTGACTAAGGGTATGTTGCAGTCTATCCTGTAACACCAGCGACTTGCTTAGTGTATGCAAGAGTTTTACACATATGGGCTCGTGTTCCAGCCTCTGTCCTCCACCTACATACCAGGCTTTGCACATATGGCATGCTGTCAGAGGTTGTTCTATAGTGGGCTGTGAGTATGTCATGTTGCCATTCCTGCCATCAGTCCACTGCTGTTGTGTCCCCCACACATACTGTGGGGTTGTGGCCAAATATGTGTGGACTTCACCTACACAATACATGTGTGCCCTTATGCACTCCAGAGGCCAGTGTATGTAACAGTGGTATATGGCCCTGTATTATCGAGTCTAGGGGGGTTGCACCATAGCTAACCTAGGCTGTTACAACATGTGGGGGTATCAGGGGTAAGCTGCCTTAAGGTATCTGGATGTACATTGTCATACAATCCACCTTGGGTAAATGCAGGCCTACTGCCTCCTACCATACAGACTGTTCTGTTTGTCGGTGTGATTGTGATAGTGTCAGTTATGCCTTGTTATGTAACAGTTACATCCCATTTTGTCACCTGAGGTCTTTACCCCCTAGGGATTATGTACAGAGTGCAGATAGAGGCTGCTGAACTATACATCTGCATTACTTACTGTTGATTGTTTGGTATCCTTTGGCCCAGTCTGTCTTTACTATTGTACTACTTGAAGGCCATGACCTGGACAGCAACATATGTTAACCTTTCCAGACTACTGTATTAGTATAACTGTTTCACAGTTGCATTACTCTGGTTATACGGATGTCAGTGTCTAAACAGTTATATGACATGGCATATACAACTGTAATATTATACAAATAAAGCTTTCCCATGTATGCAAACCTGTGTGTGGTGTTATATCCTTTGACCTCTCTGTGGGTATATGTTGCAGGCAATGATTGCCATTTGTATGGGTGGCTCATACAGTGTCCAGTTAGTAAGGTGGTAACTGTAGGCATAGTGGATGTTCCATATTGTGTGCACCTTCTACATATGTATCTTCCTATACATATCTCTCTGTGTGTATGTGTAGTTACATATATATGTATATATGTATATATATATATATGTATATATATATATATATATATATATATATATATATATATATATGTATATATGTATGTATATCTGTATCTGCATATATGCGTCTATGTATATATATCCTAGGGATGTTGATTGCTTCCACATTATACATTCCTTATGGGAGCCAGACTGTAGTGCATGATATGTTATTTATTTATTTATTATTTTTATTTATTTATTTACATTTGTTGACCGGAAAGATCCGACTGGACACATGTCCTTTTTCAGTGGAGGCCCGGGAAGAAAAGTTGCACAATAAAACAGCAATTAAAAACAACAATTAATTACAAGTTACAAGAAGTATAGGTAGGTTTTGTTTAACAATAGTAGTAAACAGTTATAGTTCAAAATGAAATTAAGTATTTAGTTAAATGGTACAACACTTATATCATTGGTGCCATAAAAATTAGCAAGTATTTTAATAGCTGAGCTAGCAGCTATTACTCTTGAATAACAGTGGCTAAGATTACAGATGAGATATAGGTTTACAAGCAATGTATTTGGCTGAAATCTGTGGTAGTTAGAGGGATAGAAGAAAGGGATTAGAGAGTTTGGGGTAGAGATATTAAAGAGGTTTGTTACAGGGGCATGCCCAGTGCTCTTTTAGATGAGATTTTAGAGCAACTTTGAAGTTAGTGCGCGATGACACAGAAGTTCTATTGTGAGGAAGGGTATTCCATAATTTTGCTATGGAGAAGGAGAAGAGAGCTTCTCCAGCAGAGTTCCTGGTTCTAGTTACCTGTAAATTATTTTTGTTGCTGGAGCTTAGTGGTTTGGTGGTATGATAGGGCTGGAGTAGATTTTGGAGGGAGGGGACTTTTAGAGGATGATTTAGTAGTTTGTGGGTGAATCAGAGTCATCTTGTGCCTATGTCGTGTCAGGTCCTGGTTATGGGATCTGTAACAGTTGATAGTGTATTGCAGGGCAGACATGTTTGGCTGTGGGGGGGGGGGTACCTATTCATACAAGGCGTATGCATACATCTCATCCTCAGAGAGCAAAATATCTGTACAAAGCCTAAAATGATGGGAGGGGGGCAAAAAGGGACAGATTTTAAATATTGCTCTTACAAATTTAGAAAGTTGATATAATAATAGGTTTTGCGTTAGCATGAATTTTCTGAAAGATGTGGAGTCTTAAACTCAAGTGTTTGTCATTATTTAATGACTTCAGTCCTCAGCTATTTGCCACAAAGGTACAGATTTTAGGAAGAACACACCAAAAATATAAAACAAAATCTGGACATTCTGCGAAAATCTGTACAGTTGTGAGTTATGGACGTATGTTGTTTGGGGCTTCTCAATCCCATTAACGGTGCATATGGACATATATGTTTTTGTTATGTTCCCATTTTTATCTACAAATGTATGACTGTATATACTTATATATATATATATATATATATATATATATATATATATATATATATATATATATATATATTTATACATATAGATGTAGACATATATATCTATAGATGTATGCATATGTATGTATATATGTTTACATATATATATATATATATATATATATATATATATATATATAAATTGCTGTATATATATATATATATATATATATATATATATATATATATATATATATATATAGATGTATGCATATGTATGTATATATGTTTACATATGTATATATATATATATATATATATATATATATATATATATATATATATATATATGTATATATATACATATATATTTACATATAGAAATATGTTATATCTATTTAAATATTAATATGGGTCCCCTTCACATGGTCGACTTTTCAGAAAGTTGACTTTCATATGGCCGAGACCATATGATCGACTTTTGAAAAGCCAACCATAGGGAACCGCTATCTCCATACAGTGTGGAATGGGAACATTTCCCTCTTCTGCACTGTAGTGCAATCTTGGAGTTGGCATATTAAAGTTACGGGGGGTGTGGGGGAGTGGAGCCCCACACGGGGACCCCTGCTAACAGTTTAAGGTAAGTGTTTGTTGTGTTATATGTGTTTATTTTACATGGTCGGCTCCGAAAGTCAATCATATGGTCTCGGCCATATGAAAGTCGACTTTCTGAAAAGTCGACCATGTAAAGTAGACCTATTAATATATATATATATATATATATATATATATATATATATATATATATATATACACATATATATATATATATATATATATATATATATATATATATATATATATATATATATATATATATATATATGTTTAAATACACACACACACACACACACACACACACACACACACACACACACACACACACACACACACACACACATCTACATGTTGAAATGCATTCCCTGTACTGTTGAATGACTGGGCTGGATGATATGTTTGTGAAAACATCAGGGTTATGTATATCAGACATGGCTTAGTGGTAAATCACTTTGGCTATGGTGTGCAGGGCTCTGGGTTTGAGCCTTGCAGAGCCTGTTTATTTTGTTGCTGGGCAGAACAAGGACCATTGGATACAGAGTGATTAAGGCACTTTTAAGCAGTTGTAAGCGGGTTTGCGTGGAGGTAAGCAATGCTAAGTTCCGGTTACAGTTTCTTATACTCAGTTAGCTTTTCAATTGCTTAACCTGTATAGGCATTGCTTACCCCCATGCAAACAGGCTTAAACCCATTTACTGCTGCTTAAAAATGCTTACTCCCACTTACCCACACTCAAATTTCTTTAAAAGAAAAGAAAAAAGTGTTGATAGGAAAGTGGTGAAAAAGGGACACAAAGAGGGAAAGACAGTAGGGAAAATAGTTAGGGGTGTGCATAACAGGTGTATGGAAGGTCCATAGCTACCCATTTCTTCTACAGCAACAGCTGTGCATATACACTGAATTTGGAGGTAGATTTGGTCACTCAAACCCCTGAGAGAGGGGTGAGGACAACAATAATATGTTGTGATGCCAATTAGGCCGGATTACATGTGTCAAGTGGATACATGTGCAAATGGACAGCTATGCATGGTGCGAGATTTTTTGGGGGGAACAGATTGCCCTTTTTTCAGGTGACAGTGGGATGTTGGGGAGGGATAGTAGGTATATTTGGGAAGGTAGGTTGGGTAGGTTAACAGACAAGACAAACAAGATACATACAAGGGAGGTATATGACACGTGTGGGTAGACACCTTGATGTGGAGGAGTTTTGGGAGATTGGAAGCCCATGAGCCCCCTAGGGGAAACAGTGGGACTGAGTTCCCCCACCCATGGGCAGTCACCACTGCACCTTCACAGCCCTGAAGGTGGCTGTGCTGGGGTTTGAGTTGCAGAGGCAGGCCAACCCTCTAGTTGTGACACATGGCCCTTGAGCTGGCGTAGCAGATCTCCATCCTCCCTGCAGCACTCGCTACTCACCACGACCCAGTCCTGGTGACGGGTGACAGGTTCCTCTCCACGCCCTTTCCCAGGGGGGAGTGAGCCCCATCCCCTGAGGTGGTTCCACCCAAAGGTGATGCAGGACCAACAGACAAGGTGGTCCGGAGTTGGGCCCCAGATATGCTGGTGCCCGGTGCCATGGCCAGCTGAGGTAGGACAGGTGGGTTCACTGGGTTTGGCCTTCCCAAATGTGCTATGGTGTTTAAATTTTATCATCATATGTGCAGCGGCAGCTCATGACTGCAGGACTGTATCCCCCCCACCTGTACAAAAGAAAGAAGAAAATCCCCCAACTTGTACAAAAGAAAGAAGAAATATCCGCCCACTGTACAAGAAAATAAAAAAAAAAATTGCGAGTCCCAAAACTCCATGCGTGTGTGCTTGGAGTTACTGGGTACTCACAGAGCTCCAGACTGCTATGTTAGGCAGTCCAGACAGAGGAAAAAGGCATCTCTGCCCTGCCAGCCTAGAAGTCTGTGTGGTGATGACTGCACAGACGAGAAGGAAACCAGACTGTGTCATTGGCAGGCTGGAGCCTCCAGCCTATTCTCACAGATCCAAGCTGGAAACCACAGAAGACTGGATCTTCAGGCTTTGTGTGTGTGTGTAATGCCCCAGATGCTATATACTGGTGGCTAGAGAGAACGCATGTTGGTGGGTAGAGAATACTCAGGCTTGAACCCTGTACCTTGGGTTCAAGTGGCAAGGGGCTGAATTCCCTACCCCCCACCATTTGTAAAAAATTTGCAGATGTTTGCCTCATATTTGTTCTGTTCCTCATAAAATCTGCGGTTTCTGTGTGTTTGTTTTTCCTTGCAAAGGCAGTAGTGCTGTGGTGCACTGGAAGCATTGTTGCCTGACAGCTACAGGTTCTCTGGTTTGATTCTTGGCTGGGGTACCTTTGGTGTGGCATCTGCATGTCCTCCCATCTTATAAAGAACATGTGTCTGGAATGTTTCTCTCTGCTCTGCTGAAAATTGGCATTTGTTCCAAGTCAGACTTTCCTGGTTAACAAATGTTAAATAAAAATAACAGGCATTTGAATTTCAGACATCTTATTCTTCAGAAAGTACATGGTAACACAAAATCTTTTATTCTAGCAATTTTCTACGTTTATAACATAGATATTTGAAATTTGTTCCTATTTTTGGGACTGCATTCCCCCATTATTGGCTTTGTCCAGGTATTTTTGTGCTAAGGTTGAGAGCTATGGTGAGAACTGAATTCACTGAATATGTGTGGGGGCTGTATTCCCTCATTATTGGCTTTGTTCAGGTGTTTTGTGCTAAGAGGTTGACAGCTATGGTGAGAACTGAATTCACTAAATGGTAGCTATTTAAGTTTCAGTCTTCCTCTCTTTCACAAAACAGATGATTTGGCATAGTAGTATGTTGCTCTGACTGTTTTGCACAGGGTCCCCTGGGTTCAAGACTTGTCAGTGAAATGTATGGTGGTAACACAGCCTATGATTTTGAAAACAGCCCAAAGTTAATCTTTTTCTGCCACTGGCAAAATTTATTTTCTGTGAATGTGGATTTCAATGCTGTTTCAATGAATGTGAGTTTCAAGGGCAGAGCAGTTTTAATGCTATGTCTATTTTCATTTTCATTGTGAGACTGCATTGCTTTGTTTAGCAGATATCTTTTAAAGTTTGTGCTGTAAAATGCAAAATAAAACTTTCAAATAAAATCCAAATCATCGCAGAAGTAAAGCAATATTCACATTACAGTGTTTATGGTAAATGGGGCAAAATAACCAAGGAAAGAGACATTGGAATGGCTGCAGGGGGAGTCTCCATTCGACCATGATTTTGTGAGGGGGAAAGGGCAACAAACTCAAAGACGGCCCCAGCTGAACTATACCTCTCAACTATCCAGATTTTTGCAGAATGAATAGATTTTTGTTTCTTATTTTTGGCTTGCTCCTCATAAAATTTGTGGTTTTCTGGCAAATCATTTAGGAGTGAAGTCACTAAATGACAGACATCGAGTTTCTGACATCATAACCTTCAGAAAAATGTATGCTAAAGCAAGACCTGTTATTCTATTAACTGTCTAAAGTTTATACAAGAGCAATTTTTAGTACTGTTTGTATGTTCCCCCAATATATTTGGCCTTCTCCAGATTTCCTGCATTAAGAGGTTGAGAGGTACATGCAAATACATTTCTTTATAGAATTAGGAATATCCAAACCTCTCAACTGTCCCCAATTTTGGCTCAAAATTTTGCTCTGTCCCTAATAATCCCTCTGCAAAATGGCAGTTTTGGAAGAAAACGTGGAGGGTTTAAAATTATAAATAGCTGTAATGATCAGAGTTATAGATTACTTTATTTCAGAAATGCATGTAGATGCTCTTATTTTGTCAGCTGCCTAAGTTAACAGTACTAATATTAAAAAGGTGTCCCTTCTTTGACAGGTTCCCAGCTGTATTGTGTGGCAATTTTATATTTTTGCATCACATTTTTGTCTGTTTTTCATAAAATTGCAGTTTTCTGGCAAATTAGTGGCAAATCATTAAAGATTAAAGTTAGAAAATAATGGCAGACATTTGAGTTTCAGATTTCATACCATTCAGAAAATTCATACTAATGCAAGACCTACTACTAATACTACTTTCTAAGTTTATAAGAGCAATATTTAAAAAATGTCCTTATTTTTGGGTCTGTGTCCCTCTTCTATGTATGTCTTTGTCCAGATTTCTTGCTGTGAGGTATGAGTGTCAGAGCCATCACTGTCAGCGAGAGATATTTCAAATTGTGGCATACTTGTTGCACCCCTCATCCCATTGTAGTGGCTCTGGATGTGTCCAAGCAAGGCAAGGAGCAGTTATGCAGTGTAAGTGTGCAGAGTATTCCCCCATCCAAGGTAGACCACAAGTACAACCGTGGCTTTTCATCTGTCCTTGATTTTGCAGAATGTTCTGGTTTTCTGTCATATTTTTATACTGTTGATTTATGCTTCTTAATATTCAGAAAATGCATGCTGTTGCAGTGGCCTGTTGCTCTCTGTTTAAGTAGCAATGCTTTAATTACCATCAGGTAAGCTTGTTGGAGATTGTAAGATGCAAGTAAGCTTTAATAAGCATACTGTTAAAGAATTACCAACATTGAAAGCCTATTCGTTGTTGCCATGCAGGGAATATTTACATAACTAGATAACATATAAGCCTTAGGTATTGAAATGCATATGACAGTATTTGTAATAAAGGACAGGATTACAGTATTTTCAGAAGCTCATTACATTTGTTAGAGACTTGCAGTCATCTTTGCAGGCTTTACCTGTAAACTAAATAGAATGCCAATCTATCATATGTGTGGTCCATAACCTGTACAGTAATCCTTTAAGCAGTTTATCTTGAGCTTGTTTCTGGTTTGCTGTTCATTTTTTACATTGATCATGTCTTCCCCATGAAACAATTAGATAGTTATTGTCAGGCAGCAGGTCTTTTTAGGATAAGAAACATTTTTACAAGTGGGGGTATCACACAGAGATTGCTACTTTCAGCATGTTACTTGGTAATTTTATAAAGCTGAATATAAATTATAATTAGAACTGCAGTGCAAGGAGAAGTGGTTTGAGTTGAGTGCTGCTTGTTTTTTTTTTATACTTGATTCTGACTAGCATTCCAGTAATGTATTTAAAAAGTAATTTATTTCTTCATGCATCATGACCTTTGTGTTTCCATCTAGATATTAAGTAAGTTGTCATGTAGTCAATGCATTGAAATATTTTTTTCTTCTACACTTCATTTTGTCTTGATTGGACTTTCGTAATGATGGTTTGGCACCCAGGGCACCATATTTAATTAAAGTTCCAGTTGTTGTGGTTTTGAGCATAGCCCCACCCCTTTCTAGTTGACCACACCCATTCCCATTGGCCTCACCCATTCAGCTGTCTCCTGCAGCCCCCCTTTAATTTGAATTCACCAGCCACCACTGCATATGTAGGTTAGTAATAGTCAACACATTCCAGGGTTAGGTATAACAGCATGCATAGATATTTCCATTAACCCAAACACCAGATACGGAACAGTTGCATAGCAAACGGAACACATGCATATATTGGACCACAGTAGTAATAACAACAGCATACATGTACATTGATGGTACCGTGCCACCAATGTTGGAATATTTCAATATAGCACATGCATGGAAACAGATTTAAATAAATATCAACCAATAGGACATAATCAGAACAGAGAAGTCATTACATATCAGTTGAGGTGGGTATGTAGTTTATTGTTGGAGATATGGTGGGGGAAGAGAAAGATGTCAATTAACAACTAGTATGTTCCTGTAGTCCACATTACTTTCCTAGTAAGTGCTGTTATCTGTACCTTACAAGTATTACTACACTACCCTATAGCCTTAGTTTGGACAGTGATATAGCTGTCATCATCTTTATACATTAACTGGTTTTACCTGCAGTATACACCTCTTACCTGGTATAACTGTGGAGGAAATATTTGTTAACACTAACTGTTTCCACACATACTCCCAGATTCCGGGTTGATGTTGTGCACATAGCTGCCCATCTCTTTCTGCACAGACTCTGGCCATGTCTTGTCCACATGCAGGTGAACCAGGACATATCTAGACTATTGCTCTCTTCAAACTTTAGTGACTTACCACACTTTTATAAAGGCTTTCCTACACAGTTATATTATGTGACACAGTGTGGGTGACAGTGATCAATGCTACCTTATTATTCAGAGCAACTGTAACAGTCACAATTCCATACAATACCAGAGTAAACAGTACCAGTACAGTGTATCAAGGTTTTTATTTCTCAACACAGTGTTCATATCTGACGTACCTCTGGGAGTAATGTTTGTTAGCACTACCTGAATGTTGCCACACAAAGTACCAGATTACATATTAGTATTATGCACATACATCTCACTCTATTACTGTACACACTCTGGTCACAGCTTGACAACATGCAGGTGTAGACAGGACATACTTGGCTTATTCCTCTCATAACAGTTTCAGGAGTTGTTAGAGTGACAGGTTTGTTCTCATAGATGTGTGACAATCAGTTGTATTCCCTGTCCTTAAACATCTGGGATCATCCCACAGACTTCCCAGGGAGACAGGGTGACAAGCAGCAGATATGGGCCCATACACTGGACATTCTGATTTTATCTGTACAGTTGTGGGGTATGATTCTGTATGCAGCCTACTTCCACTCCCAGGATGCAGACCATGGCTGTGTCTGCTTCACCTTAAACACTGTCCATCAGAGTTGTGTGTGCTATATAGATATTGCTGTATATCTCCAATCTGCTTTCTCTCTTATAATTCTCATGTGGTTTTGCATTCTGACCTTGTATTACAACACTCTTATACAGGATTTCCTAGACAGTTATATTTTGTAGGACAGTATGGATTACAGTGATTGTATTACTTCATTATTCAGAGAAACTGCATCAGTCACAATGCCATACAATAAGAAAGTAAACAATACCAGTACAGGGTATCATTCTTGTATTTCTGGGCACAGTGTTGGTATCTGACAGACCTGTGGGAGAAATGTTTGTTAGCACTACCTGAATATTGCCACACACAGTACCAGATTCCACATTACTATTATGCACATACATCTCACTCTGTTACTGTACACAATCTGGCCTCAGCTTGACAACATTGGGGTGTAAATGGGACATACATGGCTTCTTACTCTCATAAGGTTTTGGGGAGTTACTAGTGTGCCAGCTTTGTTTTCATAGATGTGTGTCAATTAGTTGTATTTCCTGTTTTCTGCCTATACGTCTGGGATCATCCCACTGATTTCCCAGGGGGACTGATTAACAGGCAGCAGATATGGGCCACTTTACTGAACATTCTGTACAGTTGTGGGGTATGATTCTGTATGCAGACTACTACCACTGCCAGGATTCGAACCATGGCTGTGTGTGCTAAAAATAAGGCAGTTCATGTCTCAGTTGCATGTACTATTCGGAATTTGTTGTCTGCCTTTTCTTTGTTTTCTGTCTATGTGTCTCTCAGTTGTACTAAATGGCCTCTGGGTATTACACCAGACATATACAGGCATTCCTACACATTCTATTTATGGTGCACAGTGTGGGTAACAGTGCTTAATGCAACAGTACTATTACATGATTGCAAATCTACATTACCATATGATACCAGAGTATACACATGCAGTCCAGCAGTTAGAACTTTATTGTCAGGCTATTACGCTTTTATTTACATACAAAGTATATGAGACTCTTCCTGCCATATTCTATGGTGTATGCAGTACTTGACTTAAACAATACAGGTTGTATACAGGCAATTAATTTACTAATACTTTTAGATTTATTTCCTATGATAGTACATGCAAGAGTATTACTGACCTGTCTCACATTGCAACCTCTCCAGGCAACTTCCATGGGCCTCCTGGTTCGCGGCCTACTCACTTGCAGCTGTGGAGGACATAAGAGGAATATTTAGCCATACCTAGCCATGATATACATGAGCTTGCAATTATTACACTCATAGTGGATTGATACACACAGCTGGGACAGCCTCTGCCATTCTAGCCTCTTGGATCCACTGCTCCAAGAGGTCCCAGTTATGGCTTTTCAGGTCGGCATAGTGATGCCTGACCTGCTCACCAGTTTGGGGTATGCCAGTGGCACTGGTAAGGTCAAGGGCGAGACAGTCCCAGGCTTCTACCTTATATTGGAAGCCCTGGTACTGGCCCTGCAGCAGTCTCTGCTCATGGTCTTTGACAAGGAGTCCTGCCAGGACTCTGGACTCCTGGATGCACCAACGCTGTGCCCAAAAGTGCACACCTTCTCCCCTTTCTGCCATTGTGCCTGCAAGGGGAAGCTACAACCAGTTATGAGATGTATTCCCGCCTGTTGGGTTTAAGTAGGGATGATTTCTCGCACTTTTCCATGACTGGCCAGTTTTGAAAAGGCTAGGCTATGGGCAAACCTGCTTACCTAAGTTTGGCATTGTTTAAAGGGGTATACTACTGGGCACATTGAGTTAGCTGGCCTGCACATTGCTTATACCTCCTAAGCTGGCCTGTGCAATGCTTAGCATTGACTTTGCATTATATTTTCATTTTGGCATCGATTTCTTATTCATTACATCATTACATTATATATATATATATATATATATATATATATATATATATATATATATATATATATCTGGTATCCATGATTCATGTGTGCGTACACTGTATGAGGTCCTGGTGTTTTATTGGGGACTTCAACACTCTATTACAATTACACCTCACATCTAGGCTTACTGCTGTACTCCAGTTCACATATTTATGTTATGTAGTGGGTTATAGAACATATAACTGTATACTGATTCCTTTCACAGGTTCAGTTTGATTTTACTATAGTGAGGACTTGTTTGGTAATACCTCATTTTTCTGCACTGCTGTGATGGCTTGGTGGTTAGCTACTGTGACTGTAGTGTATAGGGTCCTGAGTTCAAAACCTGCAAGGCTGTTTATTTTATTGTGAGCAGAACAAAGGCCATTGAATACAGAGTGATTAAAGCACTTTTGAAGAGTTGTAAATCGGTTTGCGTGGGGTTGCACGAGAGCAAGTAATGCTAATCTCTGGTTAAATATGCTTACAGAGAGTTAGCTTACATTTTGCTTAGCCTGTGTGTGCATTACTTACCCTCCGCACAAATGGGCTTAAAGTCGCTTACTAGTGCTTAAATATGCTTACTACTGCTTATTGGTGCTTATACTTGCTTACTAGTGCTTACTCCCGCTTACACTTGCACTGATTTAGACAGTAATATCTAATGGTTCTTGGGAAGGTGGGGGATTTGGAAGCTTTATGGAGTTGTCATTCATTACACATTTTACCTTCCATTTGTATCCATGATTCCTGTGTACATATACTGTATGGGCACATATGCTTATCTGTAGACTTTGCAATGTTATGACACTGACACCTCACATGTGCATTTAATGCAGTACTCCAGTTCACAAATATATGCTATTTAGTAGGTTATGCAACTACAATATTGGTCATAACATGATTTGCCATGGAAAATGGAATGTGCTGCAGTGGGACTTGAACCAGGAATGCCTGTTCATAAGGCAAATGCTCTGCCCACTACACTATTGCGATACTGCTTCAGTTCCATATATCATCCGTGTTATCCTCTACAGCCATTTAAGCTGCATTAACCGTAGTTAAGAGATGGACGCACCCGCTCACCTACGGTTAGCTTTACTCGGATTCATAACAAAAAAAAATAGGTTTGTTTATTTGATTTGTATTTACTATTGCTGTTGTACACGTGGGGGAATATTGCTGGGGATATGCGGGCACCTAGGAGTGGTCTCACTCATTCCTTTGGCCTTTCTGCTGTTCTTCATTGCAGAGGCATGTATATTCTGAAAGCTCTGCTCTCTGACACGCCCCCTGCACTCTTACACACTCCATGTAAGATTAGGAGCTCAGGGAGTGTGCCTTCATTAATATTCATGGCACGCTGCTGTCCTGCTCCTAAGCGGCCGCTTCCATACAGGACTAAGCTAGCCCTACATGGAAGATTAGTAAATCCAGGGGTAATTATCTACCCCATGTGTAAACAAACTCAGGTATCAGACTTAAATAGCTACCCCATTTGTAAATTAACTCAGGTATCAGATTCAAATTTTTTTTTTTTTAACAAGAAACATCTTTATTAAGCTATCTTTAGATCAGTACAAATGCATAAATACCTTAAAGAAGCTATCCAAGGGCTTGCACAAGTGTATAAATACTGAGCACGTGCAAGCCTAACTGCCATTTTGTAGTAAGCAGTTGAGATGTAAGCATGTATGTATGTAAGCTCTGTCTGTTAACTAGTTTGTTCATATTTAGAGATGCTGCTGTCCATCCTGATGTGTTTGTATGTATTAAACTATCTGAATGAAAGCCCGAGTCTTCTTGTATGTGTTATAGATGGACAAGTGACATGATGTCAGAAGCGGGATGTCTAAAAGGACATGGAGTAAGAAGAAGCATACTGAAGAGGCATGGAGTCAGAAACAGCTTGGCTAAAACAATTACAGGCACTTGTTTAGATGCTGGTTGAATATAAAGGAGTGGATCATTTCCAAAATGTGCATACTTCACAAAACAGGGCAGAAATTAATTTCAAATATTAAAACTTGCTCAGTACTATTTCTTTTTCGTATAATATGAAACAAGACATACAGAATACTCTAAATAACATTCACATAAACAGATATGTATGATATTGACAAGATATTCAAATTAATATGGAAAATATTTTAAATAAAGTCCGTATTGCATAAAATGAATAAAATAAAGGGAAGCAACCACATTTTTGCAAAGCATATGTATTTTCATATTAAGCAAAGATATCCAAGTCAGTAGAAGTGTATAAAATGTTTGCATGCCTGTGCAGTGTTACAGTAAAGTTATTTCACAAAGTACAGTCATTACAGGGCATATTTCGCATAGTATAGCTATTACAGGGCATATTTCGCAAAGTATTTCGAAGAGTGTATTGTGCATTTGAATGTTATTACAAGCTCACAGAACAGTTTGTTCATACATTATTACAAGGGCGATATTTTCAGTGTGTTTGTGTATACTTTGTTGGCATGGCAGATGGATATCGAAAACCCAGTGCACTTTTGTTTGACAGTAATATTGCTGAGAAATGGAGAGTGTTTGAGCAGGAGTATGACATTTTCATACAGGCTGCATTTTCTGATAAAGATGACTGTACAAAGACATTTATTCTTCTTAATTTAGCTGGGTCAGAAGCTATAGAAAGTGAACACTCATTTGTGTATGAACCTGCTGTCTATACAGGAGAGGAGGAAAACCATCGTATTGTTATACTGACTGAGTCAAGGGTGGACCCAGAGTGTTTAAAACATAAATTTAGATAAATGTGTAACCCCCAGTCAGATGTTACAATGGAAAGGCACTTATTGTACACAAGGGATCAAAAGCCTAGTGAAACTTTTGCAGCATATATAACAGACCCAAAGCTAAAATGTGCAGATTTGGTGACTTAAGGGATGAGTTGATAAAGGACAAACTTGTGTGTTGTATAAAAAATGATGTTGTGAAAAATATTTTGCTTCATGGCAGTGATTTAACTTTGAATAAGGCCATTGAGATTTGTCAGATATATGAGCTCACAGAAAAGCACACACATATGTTTACAAATGAGAGCAGCTCTAGAAGGCACAGTGATAAAGCTCATGTTGATAGTATGCAGCACGTAGTTAAAAGAAACAGTCCGAAGCACATGGCAGCTGTAACCCCTGCAACACACACCGGTAAATTCCAGAACTTTCTAGCAAATTCCAGAGTTCACACCGTCTTAGTGAAGCATAAGAGTGAATCATCAAACTCAAAGCATGGACCCCAACCCAGTTTCATTGCCAACTGTCATAATTTTGGTTGAAGCCATGAACTTAAAATGAAAAATGTTTAGCTTTTGGTCAACAGTGCCTCAAATGTAATAAATGGAATCATTTCAAAAGATTTTGTAAATCAAAAGGCCTGCATTCTTTTATTAAAAGGTTATATTTTAAAAAACGAGTTGATAAGTTAGACAGTAGCATTTCTTCTCTTTATCTTGATGTTGTGTCAGTGATTCATGAAACGGTCAATGCAGTAGACTTAATGGCAAAGAATGAAGTATTTTGTACTGTTTGGATAAATGGCAAACCCGTTGAGCTCAAAGTTGATACAGGTTCCAAGTGCAATGTTATGTCTGCAGAAACCTTTGCTAGAGTGCGTAAAGGTGAAAGGCTTGATTAGCAAGGTGTGCAAAGCTTTTTACTTATGGAGCTAAAGAAATTCAGCCTGAAGGCTCAGTAGTTCTTTTATGTTACTTTGCTGGAAGGAGCTACAACATATTATTTTATGTGGTCAAGATTCATGTCCAGTCATTATTAGGGCTCAGAGACAGTTTGAAAATGGGACTGTTTTCATTTTATAAGGAAGTCCACCAAGTTAGCTTAAAAGACCACTACTCTAATTTTGCCCAGCACATTTTTTCTACCTATGCTGATCTTTTTAAAAACAAGCTAGGCAAGCTTCCAGGTGTGTACTCCATGAAGTTAGACCCAGAGGTCAGTCAAGTTATCAGGCCAACACGTAAAGTTCCAGTAGCCATGCAGGACAGAGTCAAAGCTAAGTTAGATAAAATGGTGCGACAAGGTGTGATTTGTCCAGTTACAACTGCAACTGAATGGGTATCTTCCATGGTGGTAGCTCATAAGAGAAGCTCAGGTGACATCAAAATATGTATTGACTCATGAGATTTGAACTACGTACTAAAAAGACCTCATTATCCAATGTGCACAGTTGAAGAAGTCACAGCCGCGATGCCAAATGCCACTGTTTTTTTCTGTCTTAGATGAAAAGAGTTAATTTTAGCAAATTCAGTTTGACAAAAAATCCTCATTGCTCAGTACTTTCAGTACTCTGTTTGGTAGGTACAGATTTTTGAGAATGCCATTTGGGATAAATTCTGCAAGTGAATCCTTTCAGCGTGCAGTGGGACAAATTTTATCTGGGTATCCTTGTGCTGTTATAGTAGATGACATACTAGTAGAAGGTCATGATGAAGCTGAACATGACAGAAACCTCAGAAAAGTTCTAGAAAGGGCACAAGTAAATCTGAAGCTCAACCCACAAAATATGCAGATTCAGGCTATAAGAAGTGACTTATGTTGGTCATTTATGTATGAGTACAAACCTATGACCAGACACTTCAAAACAAACATCCATTCTCAAATTACCAGCACCAATGTTCAAGCCCTGCAATGTTTTCTTGGCATGGTCAACTACCTAGGCAAGTTCTTTCCAGACTTGAGCCAACTTTCAGCACCACTCAGAGAGCTGACACGTAAAGATGTATCCTGGTCTTGGGTAGAGCAACACCAAAGAGCATTTGATGTGCTGAAACAGAGAATTGCTAGTCCACCTACGCTCAGATATTATGATGTTCACAAACCAGTTACACTTTCCTATGATGCTTCAAAATTTGCCTTGGTGCAGTGATTTTTACAAGAGGATGAACCTGTTGCCTTTGCATCGAGAACTCTTACCCAAACTGAGATGCAGTATGCGCAGATCAAGAAAGAGCTTTTGGCAATTGTGCTTGCATGTTTGAGGTTCCATGATTATGTTTATGGTAGACCTATCCAGATCGAAACAGACCACCGACCATTAGTCACTATCTTGAGAAAACCTATACATTCAGCTCCAGCCAGACTGCAACATATGATGCTGAGATTATAAAAGTACAATTTCAATTTTGTTTACAAGAAAGGAAAACTTATTTATCTTGCTGATAGATTATCCAGATCAACCAGAAATTCAACAGAACAGCACGAGAATGAGAATCTTGATTTTGAAGTCATGGAAGTGAGACATTTTTCTTCCGTCTTGATTAGCTGAGAGATCTCACAGCCACAGATCCAGTTTTGCAAAAGCTCAGCCACTTCATCAGTCATGGATTGCCAATTAAAACAAGTGACAAAACATATACAGATGTGTAAATATTCACATTTTCAAAATCTGGTATACACAATGTCAATTGAAGATCAGACTATGCAAAGAGGACATGATATTTATAATATATACATGTAGGCAGTTGTTTTGCATAATATGCTAGAAGATGGAGAGAGGATGGTAACATTTTTTATTTACATATTATACCATGACGTAATGGAGCTTTCTGAGTGACTTTATTTACTATAATAGTGGTTACTGCTTGACTTAGTTTCCTACCTATTTGATGTGATATATATTTAGACTACTATTTTGATTTGTAACAGCAGACATGATTCTTCTTTGAACAAGTTCTCCTTCAGTATATTTTTGAAACTGTCTAATGTGCCTTCTTGCCTGGTTTCATATGGCAGATAATTCCATATTGCTGGGGCTAATTCAGAGGGATTTTTCACCAGTAGTGGCTTTGAATCTGGGCCTAATTAAGCATTGATTCCTGACTCTTTCTGGTTGGAGAGTGACTGCCTGTGCTTAATGTACCTGGTTGGTCTGGTTGCTATTTGAGGCATCTACCAGAAAAGGACTACAAGCCTGCAGACCCTTGCATCATCTGGGATAAGACTGGATCACCAAACAGGCCGTGGCCTGCTTCTCTTCTTGGGATTGGTGCTAACATTTTGCTTCTGGTGACTGAAGAAGTAAAGGAGTATTGTATCCCAACAGAGTGAAGCTGTGCTGAGACCAGCATTAGTAGTAGCCAGGCAGTAGCCATTCATGCAACTCCCCTCTTTTCATCATTCTTGGCAAGATAATTCTTTATTTTTCAGTAAGTACTGCTTGATTTCTTCCTAACATCAGAATATCTGCCTAAATACTTCATCCTTAAATTTTCAGGGTCTACATATTAGTTTCCCCTCAAGTGTTTGGCAGTGCTCTGTACAGACTCGGACACCTTGAGTGACATTTTTCCTGTAAAAGGAATATATAAGGAAACAGCTCCAGTACTTAGTAATAATGATCATCCCTCCTGGCATGTCTAAAGTTCAGTTCCCAGTGCTTTTTCCTATTAACCTGGTGAACTTGGGCATTCTGAGGCACTGTAATAACTGCCTCATGTGCAAAGACAACCCTCTCCTCTTACTTCCCAACACTCTGACTTTTGAAAGATGCACTTATATATCCACATTGGAAGCCATGCACTCTCAAGCCAAGACAAGAATAGCTGGTCAAGAGGAGAAGGTCAACAACTGCACCACACCACATGGAAAACATAGCCTTGCAGAGCACTCACCATCTCAGCTCTCACATAAAAACACAAACCACACACCCACCTTCGTGGAGGCTCTCAATAGAAATCTACCCAAACAGCAGAGACCTCCAAGGCAGAAATGCACTCGACCACCACAACACAACACAAACCACAAGACACATAGTTCACCTACTCAGTGTGCCCCTCAACCTAAGCTCCTAAGGCAAAACAGCTTGCCCAATACACTAATCATAGCTGACTCGATAGTGAGGTACACTGATGTCCCACTCACTAGGTTGAATAAGAAGAAGGTAACAGTCATCTGTCTATCAGGTGCCAGAATCCAACACATAACACATGCACTCAGGTCACAGCACAACAAGTACACATATGACTCTGTCACTGTCCATGTGGGTGTGAATGACCTGAGATGCACCTCCCTGGACTACATGGAAAGAGACATGGAGAAGCTCTCAGATTATGTGGCCCAGACAGGTGTGACCGTAGCCCTGAGCAGCATCCTACCGTCATCCATAATGATACTGCAGTACAAGCAGAAAATGATTGACTTCAACAGCTGGCTAAGTTCCCTGTGTCATTCTAAGGGGATCCAGAATCTGTCGGCTTGGATGACATGATTGATAGACCTTGATGCTTTGCCAGAGATGGCCTGCATCTGTCACCCCTGGGTTTCCAGATACTGGCTAAAGCTCTTGTCACCCCTATAGTGCCTTTTTTAGGTGATGTTCCAAAGACCAAATTAACACCATAGCAGCTATAAATAAATGCAATCTGAGGGTCATGCTGCTCAATGCTAGAAGCCTCAATCTCAAGATGCACTTGCTCAAAGCACTCCTCAAAATAGAGAACATCGACATTTGTGCTGTAAGACACACCTAGTTTAAAGCAGCAGAAAGCACTCCTGCCCTACCAGGCTATAACTCATTCCCCACCTTTCAGCCCCAGAACATGTACTAAAGCTTCAAAGGGGGTGGTGTCTCCATATTCATAAAGGATATGCAAACTTCTAGACTAGTAGCCCAGTATAATGTATCTGAGATACTTCAGGTACAACTAACATTGGGTAAGACGGCGATTCAGGTCGTAGCCTGCTATAGGTCCCCAACCATGTCCAAGACTCTCACTCCAAGTTCCTAAGCAACCTGGAAACTATTAGGGTCACACACAATGCTCTCATACTAGGTGACTTCAACTACCCTTCCATCAACTGGGAAAACACTCATGCACCAATACACTGGCCCAACACTTCCTGGAATTCATCAATTCCAATGCCCTGGACCAGCTCATTCTTACCCCTACTAGAGGAAGCAGCATCCTTGACCTGATTATTACTAACATGGGCAAGATTCCTCCCTGGTTAGATCTGACCACAAATCATCACCATGGAAATCCACATCTCACCCACAACCCCTGCAAAGGTGGGTCTATATTATAAGTTCAAAGTTTGAAAACTTTGACTCTCATATGATCAACATCATATGAGTGAAGTTTTCAAATATCGAATGTTTCAATGGAGATCGCTGTAGGGAATATTTCCCTTCACTTCAATGTAGTGTGATCTCGGAGTTGGTATATTTAAGTAGCGGGGGGTGTGGGTGGCAGGGGGGCTTACACCCGAGTGTTCAGGTAGTTTGTTTTATTTTTAGTTTGTTTATATTTTATGTTTGATGTTTGAAAACTTTGCTCATATGGTGTCGAGCATATGAGATTCAAAGTTATCAGATGTCAAACATGTAATATAGACCCCACAAAGATAACCATCGTGAAACACTTCTCCAAAGCTGACTTTGGGCTCCTAAAAACAAAGGTGGCTAACTTCCTGGCACCCATGTCAATGGGAAATAGATGCATGGCTGCCAAATCATACAACAATGCATTGTACGAACACATCCATAAATGCATGGAACTAGCCATACCCAATAGAACCAAGATGCTCTCCTCCAAAAAAAAGGAAGCCAATATGGTGGTCCCCTGCCATTAATAAACTCTACAACAGAAGGAATAAACTGTTGCTGAAAAAGGTGAAGTCCCAAGACTGGAAAAACTCCCTTATTAGCCTCAACAAAAAGTTGAAATCATCAAAACTTCTAAAGCCAGCTATGAAGGCAAAAGTGCTGCAGACACTAAAAACAACCACAAAGCCTTCTACAGTTATATTAAGAATCTCCATGGCAATACCCAGATTTTCTCTAAGTTACTGCATAATGGTACCTCTTATACTGAGCCAACAGATATTGCCATCAGATTCAGTGCCAACTTTACCCCTCTATCCCCCCTTAAAGGACCAATCACAATATTGGAGGAATGCCAGGCACCAAGCCTTAATGCAGCACAGGTCCAAGGCCAAGAATAAAGCATGAACCCAGCAATATCCCTGGATGTGTTCTACATGAACTACAAAGTGAACTGGCACCATATCTGTGTGCCCTGTTCAGTCACAGTCTCATCTCATGCTTTGTCCCTACCGAATGGTGCACTGCTACAGTCATCCCTTTCCATAAAGGGTGAGTGACTACCGACCCTGGGAATTATCGCCCCATAAGCCTGATGAGTCTCCTATGTAAGGCTATGGACTGCATCATCATGGTCCTAATTAACAAAGATATAGGGAATTTCCAAGCTCTAGATCCCACACAATTTGGTTTTGTGAAAGGTAAATCATGCTTGCTCAACCTGGTTGACTTCTTTAAGTCAGTCACCAGAGCTGTGGATAAGGGCAAAACAGTTCATAGAGCCTACCTTTATCTGGGCAAGAGCTTTAATACAAATGCATCTGGAGCATTTCTCCCCGGGCCTCTGCTGAAAACAAGTTCGGTGGAACCTAGTCAGAATTTTCCGGTCAACAAATGTTAAATAAATAAATACAAATAAATAATATCATTCCCCATTCAGGAATTATTGATAAACTCACCAACCTAGGTATCAATCCCTATATCACTAGGTGGGTTGCAAATTGGCTCACAGATAGAACCCACAGTGTGAAAGTAGTGGACTCCAAGTTAGACTGCTGACCAGTCATGAGTGGAGTCTCGATCGGTCCTGGGTCCGTCTCCTGTTTGGCATCTACTTCTCAAAATCCAGGCCAACAGAGAGGGACCCTGGCTGACCAAGTTCACAAGACGACTGCAAGCTGGGAGCCATTATTAACTCCCCAAATGATGTAGACATCCTACAGAAAGGCTTCACTGAGACCAATGATTGGCGTCAAAACCATGGCCTTAAGCTTAATGCCAAAAAATGTGTCATCATCCCCTTTGGGAAAAACTCACTTCCCACTAATTATCACATTGATGGGAGCCCACTGAACACTGAAGGTGTTATAAGAGATCTGGAGAAACAGGTTGACAGCAACCTCTCCTTCGACCACCACATTGGCACTGTGGTCAGAAAGCCCTTCTATTTGGTACATCTCATTATCAAGGGTTTTGCATCCAGGAAGGAAGAGGTCATCATCTCTCTCTACTCTTCCCTCTTTAGGCTAATCATAGAGTATAATGCCCCATTTGGCATGTACCTCACTTGATACATGCAACAGTTGGAAAGGCCACAAATATACCTCATGAAGAGGACCCTAGGCCTTAAACACATGTCCTACATGGACAGACTCAAAAAAATTTCAGCTATTCTCTGTCTCATATCGTCTACAAAGAGGCAATCTCTGCTTGACTTACAAAGCCATGTCTAACCCAGCTCTGTTAGAAATGCTACATCTAAAGAAATCCCAATCCCGCCATACCACATGGTCCAGAAACCTCAACCTTATTACCACAATCAACAGAACATCCTGAGGGACAGGTTCATAACCCAGAAACTATCACTTGCTCTGGAATAGACTTCCCATACATGTCAAGCATAGAACCTCACTGTCCCTCTTCAAGAGAAATCTTGATGAGTGGATGGGAAATAGAAAGTTCACCCCAGGGATCACTCCAGTGGCTCTACTTGATAGAGGCAATGGGAACTAACATTTGGCGGCACTATGCCAGTGCACTTCTATGGGCTAGGCTTGTAAAGGCTCCAGGGCCATTATCCTAGTATACACCTATGAACCTATATTGCATAATTGGTGTAAATTTTGTTGTCTGATTTACAGTCCAGCCCAATGGCAGACAGTGTCCTTGACTGAGAATTTTGAAAATTAGACAGTAAAAAAGAAAGGTTTCCCTTTCACTGACTAATAGCCTCTTGCAGTGCCGTAAAATGTGTCATTGGTGGGATTTTTGGTCAGTGAAAAAAGAATCTGTATATTTTATTGACTGCTTTCTATGACTGATGAGCAGTATTAAGCAACACAAGTTATTGTTTTTAATGGGGCACATTACTGCAGTGTTGCAAAGAAATTAAGCAGGCACTAATGCTATCAGGAAAGATAGAAAATAACTTTTTCCCAAAAACTGCTGCAGTAATCCCTTACTTCATTCAATTGCAAAGCATCATAAGATGTTTGTAACTTCTCAGGATGATTTCACAGAATTTTGGTCCTTTAAAAAATGTTTGGCAGAGAGAATAATGTGCATTATTTACCCTTGCAGGATTAACTTTCACTTAGCCTGTCAGAGTGAGATGAAAAAAAAAACTGATGGAAAGCAACCAGAGAAAGTATAAATATTTAATGCATTTTTCATTTGACTTAATACACAAACTTCTTCAGATAACAAGTTAGAATACGAGATGCAAGTGTAGTATCAAAACGAGTAGAACCATCCAAAAATGCAGCAATTCAGTTGATTACCAAGCGAGACACACTGACAGCACTTGTAAAGGACAAATCTTTTATTTGGAGACAAAAATGAGCGCTTTCGCGTGGACATCCACGCTTCATCAGATGTTATAATGAATATACCTTCTTAGTTTATATATGTATTCAAAGGGCGGGAAAATGCTCATTAAACAATTAACCACAATTAACAATTAATTAATCCATACAAATCAAGACAAAACCTTGTCACTGTTTAGAAGGGCTACGTTCAAGCTGGAACAGAGCTAGCATGACAACAATACTTCCTGGTTCTTGTGCCCTTTTAAAGCAGCAACACTAAAAATGTATTAAGATCCTTATATACATACTAATTTAAAATATAAAATATAAAACCAACTCTTTGAGATATGACTTATCATTTCTAGCACCCATATATAAATAAATATATTTGATGCTCTAATGACAATATATAATAAATAATGAATAATAATAGCAGCAAGTATTGTGAATGTAACATTTTCAACATATTTCATAAGGCACAAAAACAATAATTTCATATACCAAGTATGAACTTAAATGCATAAATATAACATAAATATCAGGTGTATGCCTTTCATATATACCTCATAAAAATGAGATCAGAAATGAAAGTACATACAAATACTCGTAAAGCCATACTTGTTAAAACAAACGAAACAAAACAAAACAAAATTAACCATTTTATGCAGCATATCTATGGTGCTATATAGGGCACCTAAAAAATGTATATAGGTCAATCATGTTTATTCAATCTAATATAACTAGATTGTCAATAAGTTATTATCAGTGTTATAACACTGATATAAATAAATAAAAAATAAAAATAATAATAATATCAGAACAAAACATGGATATAAAGCATATGACTGTATGAATAGATAGGTTAGTTACTGGCAGCTGAATATGCACTAAAGAATGTATGTGACTGAAGAAATAACTATGCAGAAAAAACAACCTATGCCGCCAATGTATATATATATCCAGTCACTAATGCAAGCATACTTGTTCAATAAATGTATATATATAGTGGGCTAGTATGCAAATCAGTGAGTAAGAATAAAACTGTGGTATAAAATAAGGATGGATAGAAAGTGAGTGGATAAATAATACCAAATGGTGTGCCAAAAAAGGGACACAAAAAGATCCATAATCCACAACCTATCTCTTAGATGCTAAAGCTGGCTTGATGGACACTTGGTTGTTAATGCCTGGTTCTATATGTGCACCCAGCCTTAGAATCCAATTGAGTTCCATGAGTGCGAGTTGATTCTCCTTGTCTCCACCTCTAACGTCCTGTTTAACTATTTGTAAGACCCTAAAGCAAAATGTGTGCGTGGGAAACTCTGTAACGTGTCTTGCTAAAGCATTGGTGTCATTAGACTTAAGTATGTCGTATAAATGGTTGTAAATACATTCATGGAGTTTCCTCTTTGTAAGTCCTACATAGAATGCCTTACATTTATTACAATTTGCAAGGTATATCACATTGGAGGTGTTGCAATTTGCCCAAAAATATGGTTTAAAAACATACTCACTGGTAGGATGTTGAAAGTATTGTGTTTTTGTGATGTACCTACACCTATTGCAATCATAGCAAGGATAAGTACCAAGCTTTTTGGTAATGGTAGAATTTGGTATATGAATATCATGTTGTCTCCTAAGGTGTGGGTCATCACACAATAATCTCTTAAGATTTTTACTATTTCTATATATGAACCTCGGATATCTGCCTATGATGTTCTTAGTTTGAAAATCTGTGGCTAAAATATGCCAGTTGTTACTGACAACTTGTTGTATCTTATTGATGTCACTAGTATAGCTAATAATGTAATTAACTTGGTTGTCTCTAACCTCATTCTTTTTGTAAGACCTGAAATTCTCTTTTATATGTCCTAGGGTGGGATATTGTTTGCCCACATGGTCAACATGGTCCAAGACTTCAGATCTAATACTCTTAACCATGGAAGGGCTATAGCCTCGATTTATAAATAGTTCCTCCATGTATTGAGCTTCCTTATTTAAATCCTCGGTTTTGTTACACAATCTATGAATTCTAGTAAATTGGCTTTTGACAATAGCTTGAAAAGTATGTCGAGGATGCATACTATTAAAGCTTAGCATAGAATTTTTCCAGGTAGGTTTTCTATATAAAGATGTATCTATTTTACCTTCTTTGTTAAATCTTAACGTGACATCTAAGAAATCAATTTCTTTGTCAGAGATGTCTTGTGTGAACCTTAAAAATGTGGTTGTAGTATTTAGAAACTGCATGAAGGACTCAAATGAAGTCTGTGTGCCTTCCCAGATGACAATGACATCGTCGACAAAACGCCTGTAGAATTTAATGTACTTGAAATCCTCATGTGTGAAAAGATAAAGTTTCTCCCACCATAAAACCACCAAATTGGCATAGGTATTAGCGCAGGGGGTGCCCATGGCTACCCCCCACTTTTGTAAATAAGTTGAATCACCGAACATAAATAAGTTATTATATAACACCAGTTCCAATAACTGATCTATAAGTATAATTCTATCTTTTGAGAAACTTGTGTCCTGGGATAAAAGCTCATTTATATATTGCATTCCTATGTCATTGGGTATAGAGGTAAAAAGATCTCTAACATCCAAGGTGATTAAAAGATGTTTTTGTTCACAATCTATATTTAATTCTCTTATATCTTTCAGGAGATCATAAGTATCCTTAAGTATTGTGGGTGATTGTTCCACTACAGGTCTCAGAATCTTTTCTATCATTTGAGAGACATGTGCAGTTATCCACTTATCTCCCGATACTATAGGTCTCAAAGGGACCGGGTGTATACCTTTATGTACCTTGGGTATACCTTTTATTATAGGAATGGTGGGGTATTCTATGTATAAGAACTCATAGGCTTCCTGACTAATCTGTTGACACATGAGGAGATCATACAGGACGTCCTTGACCATCCTAATGATGTTTACTACTTCTTTAGAGGTAATGGGACTATATGTATCAGTCTCAGATAACATTCGAGTCATGCTGTCATTATATTCCAGGCTGTCTAGCACTACCACTCCCCCTCCCTTGTCGGCTGGTTTTATGACAATCTGGGTGTTGTGTTTGAGCTCATTGAGGCAACGATATTCCTGTGGTGTAAAGTTATGATATCTACCTTTCTTATCTGCCTCACTAAAAACTATATAGTATTGATGTTCACATGCCCTAAGAAAACATTCTACATGCAAGGGCATGGCAGGAACAAACATACTTGGTGTTTTAAACAATACATTTTCTGCTTCACATATCATATCATTTTTAAATAGCAATTTCAGGGAGAGCTTCCTACAAAATAATCTAAGGTCAAGCAATGTACCAGTTAAAGTTGCCGGCGTTGCCGGTATAAAGCTCAGACCTCTATCTAGTATCTGTACAGTAGTCCGATCCAAAACAATACTAGAAAGATTAAATAGTAACCCAGAAGTCAGTATTTTTTCCTCCTGTTCAGTCCTGGTGATTCCGCTGAATTCTTCCTCTTCCGGGAACCCCTGCTGTGTGATCGTCCCCTCTGTGAATAGGGGGTAGGTCATTTCTGATAGGGTAAAAAATTCACTAAGGACGGTAAAGCAGTGGATGTGTTCTACGGTTTAGCTCCCGTAGATACGGAAGTAGTTTGTAGCAAAAGTGCCTCCTGATTAGGAGGAGGCGTGTCAATGTACCCAGGCTCCGTTGTATCGTGTTCTGTGGGTAATGTCACTTCCGCTTCCCTTGTTGCTATAGAAGCAGGCATTGATGGTAACGCTGATATTACAGTGTGTTTAAAAACTGGTTTCTTAGATAATTGAGCAGTAACAATTTCAGGCTGTGATGTCAAGTCCTGCTGGTTGGAAGCCTGATGTCTCGGCCAAAGAAAGACTTGGCCCTTCTGAAAGTCCTGATGGTCACGTATTAACTTTTTTTGCTTAGTGATTCTTAATCTATCACTAAAGCTGTTTATTTGCGAGAAGGTATAATTAACTTTACTTAAGCAATAATCTGAGGTGAATCGTTCAGTTAATTGCTGATATAGCTTATCGGTCTCACTCCTTAGCTCAGTTTCTAAAGGCAGAAAATAGTCCAGCATTAGTCGTGCATATTTAAATCCTAATTCTATGTTTAAATCCTGCCAGCGTTTGAGTAATTCAGGGTGCGAGTCCCCATAGGTGGGCATACAGAACATCCGCATGCCCCTGGGGACTACCCTGAAATGAATGCATGCTTCCAAATGTAGCCTTTGCCAGGCATATCTCTGTAGCTGATAAAGATTATCTTCAATTGTTCTCAGTAAGGAATGAAATTCCATGAGGTTCTCACCGTTAGTATTGGAGACGCCAGGTCTAGTTTCTCCCATAAAGTCCAGAGACAATAAAGGGTTGTCTTGTAGGTGCGTGAGGCCATTCCATAGAGATGAGGCATCCCTCGGCTCCGGATCCAAATGGATGATGGGCTCCATGGCGTGCTGGATAACGCTAACCAAAAACTGAAGTACAAACGAATGTAAAGGTAGCTATCCTGCTTAATGATACCACACCAAAAATTAGAGAAGCAGAATACGAGATGCAAGTGTAGTATCAAAACACGTAGAACCATCTAAAAATGCAGCAATTCAGTTGATTACCAAGCGAGACACACTGACAGCACTTGTAAAGGACAAATCTTTTATTTGGAGACAAAAATGAGCGCTTTCGCGTGGACATCCACGCTTCATCAGATGTTATAATGAATATACCTTCTTAGTTTATATATGTATTCAAAGGGCGGGAAAATGCTCATTAAACAATTAACCACAATTAACAATTAATTAATCCATACAAATCAAGACAAAACCTTGTCACTGTTTAGAAGGGCTACGTTCAAGCTGGAACAGAGCTAGCATGACAACAATACTTCATGGTTCTCGTGCCCTTTTAAAGCAGCAACACTAAAAATGTATTAAAATCCTTATATACATACTAATTTAAAATATAAAAACCAACTCATTGAGATATGACTTATCATTTCTAGCACCCATATATAAATAAATATATTTGATGCTCTAATGACAATTTATAATAAATAATAAATAATAATAGCAGCAAGTATTGTGAATGTAACATTTTGAACATATTTCATAAGGTGCAAAAACAATAATTTCATATATCAAGTATAAACTTAAATGCATAAATATAACATAAATATCAGGTGTATGCCTTTCATATGTACCTCATAAAAATGAGATCAGAAATGAAAGTACATACAAATCTCATAAAGCCATACTTGTTAAAACAAACGAAACAAAACAAAACAAAATTAACCATTTTATGCAGCATATCTATGGTGCTATATAGGGCACCTAAAAAATGTATATAGGTCAATCATGTTTATTCAATCTAATATAACTAGATTGTCAATAAGTTATTATCAGTGTTATAACACTGATATAAATAAATAAAAAATAAAAATAATAATAATATCAGAACAAAACATGGATATAAAGCATATGACTGTATGAATAGATAGGTTAGTTACTGGCAGCTGAATATGCACTAAAGAATGTATGTGACTGAAGAAATAACTATGCAGAAAAAACAACCTATGCCGCTAATGTATATATATATCCAGTCACTAATGCAAGCATACTTGTTCAATAAATGTATATATATAGTGGGCTAGTATGCAAATCAGTGAGTAAGAATAAAACTGTGGTATAAAATAAGGATGGATAGAAAGTGAGTGGATAAATAATACCAAATGGTGTGCCAAAAAAGGGACACAAAAAGATCCATAATCCACAACCTATCTCTTAGATGCTAAAGCTGGCTTGATGGACACTTGGTTGTTAATGCCTGGTTCTATATGTGCACCCAGCCTTAGAATCAAGCATAGAACCTCACTGTCCCTCTTCAAGAGAAATCTTGATGAGTGGATGGGAAATAGAAAGTTCACCCCAGGGATCACTCCAGTGGCTCTACTTGATAGAGGCAATGGGAACTAACATTTGGCGGCACTATGCCAGTGCACTTCTATGGGCTAGGCTTGTAAAGGCTCCAGGGCCATTATCCTAGTATACACCTATGAACCTATATTGCATAATTGGTATAAATTTTGTTGTCTGATTTACAGTCCAGCCCAATGGCAGACAGTGTCCTTGACTGAGAATTTTGAAAATTAGACAGTAAAAAAGAAAGGTTTCCCTTTCACTGACTAATAGCCTCTTGCAGTGCCGTAAAATGTGTCATTGGTGGGATTTTTGGTCAGTGAAAAAAGAATCTGTATATTTTATTGACTGCTGTCTATGACTGATGAGCAGTATTAAGCAACACAAGTTATTGTTTTTAATGGGGCACATTACTGCAGTGCTGCAAAGAAATTAAGCAGGCACTAATGCTATCAGGAAAGATAGAAAATAACTTTTTCCCAAAAACTGCTGCAGTAATCCCTTACTTCATTCAATTGCAAAGCATCATAAGATGTTTGTAACTTCTCAGGATGATTTCACAGAATTTTGGTCCTTTAAAAAATGTTTGGCAGAGAGAATAATGTGCATTATTTACCCTTGCAGGATTAACTTTCACTTAGCCTGTCAGAGTGAGATGAAAAAAAAAACTGATGGAAAGCAACCAGAGAAAGTATAAATATTTAATGCATTTTTCATTTGACTTAATACACAAACTTCTTCAGATAACAAGTTCTTAAAAGTTTGACATTTAAAAACGAAGCTCAAATACCCATATGACATACAACCAATCAAATTACACAGTTCCTCTCATTCAATGTAACAAAATTAGATCCTTAAAGAAACATTTACCAAATATGCACATCATAATGAAGATATTAAAAAAAAAAAAAAAAAAAGGTCATCTCACCCATTATACACTAAAAGACTACTCATATTATCATAACATAAAAAAGCTATCTCTTTAGACTTTTTAATTTAAGTAAACAAGTTATAGTACAAGCCTCATTAATATCTGGATAGTTATAAGTGTTTAATAAAAGTTGTCGAAACAGTTCCAACTCTTCCAGTTTTAATGAAACTGGTCCTCCTCTACCATCTATTAGAACTTGATCTATTGCTCTAAAATTAAAGGTATGACCTCCTGTCATCTGGGAGTGTCTGGCCTGGGCATTCTCAACTTTATGCTTATCAATAGCATGCAAATGTTCGTAGACTCTTTCACTGAGTCTATGCTCCATCTTACCTATATAGAAAGCCAAGCAATTTTTGCACTTGGCTAGGTAGACCACAAACTTCGAATTGCATGTGAATTTTAGTTTAGATTTGAAAACCCAGCCTTTAACTTGAAACTTACTCCCTATATCCATATATTTACATAATTTACACATCCCACATCTAGCCATGCCTGGATGTTTTATTTCTTCAATATTTTTATTTTCTAATACATTTTTAAGGTTGTATCCCCTTCTGTAAACAATTTTAGGGCTCAAAACTACTTTATTCATGAGATAGATATCATTGCATATCAGTTCTTAAAAATAATATGCGACACAATAATACCGTCCATACTAAAAGTAGTAATTAGGCTAATATTATAGTTGTTATCATCATGTGTTTGCCTAAAACTGATTGGCTGGGAGTTATTTAAAGATGAAGGAGAACACTCACTATTCTTTATATCTTCTTGAAATCTAGTCATTCCCAAAATGGGTGTAATTATACCATTTATTCTCTTATGTTGAATTTCATCTTATGAGGGCCTCAGCCAAGTCTTTAGGATAGTCACGGCTCAGGAACATGTTGCTAAGGATTTTACACTCAGCAGAAATATCTTCAGGTGTGACAATCCCGGCTGCTCTAACCAGCTGCCCCTTAACAACTGAGAGTTTTTGAGAATAAGGATGGTAGCTGGAAAAATGCAGAAAAGAGTTTGAATAGGTACCTTTCCTATATATTTTGGACAAATACCTAGCATTAGTCATGTCTTTGATAAGTTTAATATCTAAGTAATATATTTCCACTTTATTAAATCTGAATGTAAATTCAAGAAACTCAGTGGAGTTGTTAAAATAGTTCACTAAGTCTGTTGCTTATACTGAATCTCCTTTGAACAATATAAATATATCATCAAGGTAACATGTATAGAAAACTATCTTCTCAGTACAGTCAGGTTTCTTACATATATTTTCCATTTCCCAGTATGCCATGACACAGAGAACCCATAGCAACGCCAATCTTTTGAAGATAATACTCTTTGTCAAACACGAAATAGTTATTTGTAAGTATTATTTCAAGTAACTCCTCAACCAGGTGGATTTTAGAGTTGTGAGCTCCCCTCAGTTTTAATACCAAATTCACCCATTATACCCCTTCTTGATGTGGTATTAAAGTGTAGAGGTCTTTAACATCAATTGTTAAAAAGTTATGGTCTACATTAAATTCTAAGTTGTTGATTTTCTCTAAAAAAGACCAAGAATCTTTGCAGATTTGTTGTTCAAACTTCAAATATTTCTGTAGTATAGTTTCCACTACTTTAGCACAGGGGTAAGTGATTAACAATGGGCATCTATTAGGGGTCTCATTGGTGGATTGTTCAGTTCTTTATGGACCTTTGGAATACCAAATAAGGTGGGTGTTCTTGGAAAAGGCATTGACATGTAGTTAAACAAATCTAAGTCTATTTTAGCTTCTATGAACAAGTGATTTAAATATCCCTTAATACGGTTATAAGCTATATTCAGCTTATTTAAAGAGACCTGCACATAGGCTTCACTCTGTAAAATTTCTTTCATATGTTGCACATAATCTGACTGATTCATAATTGTTAAACCTTCTCTTTTATGATGCTTAGTAATCCTAACCCTTGAAGATCTCGACTGGCTTAGTGGCTGCCATTCCACTCTGCTGACATTGTGGTGCGCTAGCTTGTTTCCTAAAAAATTACATGTGTTGCCCCTCCTGTTGTTATTATTCCATACAAATCTTAAATCCAGTTCACATAAACATTCAAAAGTAAGTAAAACCGGGTAGAGTGGTAGATTGTATGTACTTGCAGTTTTAAATTGGTTATCCACCCCTCTATCATTCCCCAGCAATACTGCTAAATTAAATTTTCTAACAAAATGCTCAGTGTCCATAACTGTTCTAGCAACATTCACATGTTGAGCTGGAACAAACGTGTAACCCTTAGCTAATACATCCACAATAACTGGATCAACTGCACATGAGGAATAGCTGAAAATTTTAAAATCTCCTGAATTATTAGTCAAAACAGTTAAGCTACAATACTCCTCTGATGCTAATGTCTGCATTTGTTGTAGCATTGCTTGTTCTTCACTTTCTGAAATGTTTTTTGCTTTGTGATAGCCCCCGTCTGCTTCCCATTGTGAAAATTCTGATTATAGTTCAATAACTGTTCTCTGATGTTACTGGCTAAATTAGTCTCATCATTGTGCATATTGCGGATGCGTTTGCTCCGCCTTAAATTATTTTCAAAGTCACTGTCATTGTTGTTAACCAAACCTCGGGCTACACTTCCTTCTTCTACTTGTCCCACTTCTATATTAATCACATTCTCCATACCATTGGTCTCTTTGTGGTAAACAGATGAAGAACAAACTTATGATGGTGGTGGACGTGGATAAGCTGTGCCTTGGTCATACACTAAATGGTCTCGCAGTAACTTTTTAAGTTTAATACCTTTCAGCTTTTCAGTATATTGATCAAGACTATAAGAAATCCTAGAATAATCAAATTTATATCAAGGAAATTCAATGCCTGTTTTAATGTTAGTGTCCAACTCAGAAATGTCTTTAAATAATGCTGTTATATATAAAGAATAATGCTTTATCATAACTTCTAGTAATTCAAACTCTTGTTGATCAAATAAACTTAATAGTTCAAGATGGAAGGTGGAATTGGGTATTAAACCTGTTGGATACTGGTAGGATTGTAACCCCTTTGGCACTACATGTAATTGCAGGCATTCTTTAAAATAAGCAACCTCCAAATGGAATTTTTTAAGTTGCAACAGCTTGTAATCAAGAGTTTTTAATTTCTCTAATAGAAACGGTTCACTGACCTGATTAATCCTAGTGCTCCCAGCCAGTTGTCCCTGTGGCATATTAGTAGAGCCCAACGATAAATTCATAGGGTTATTCAGCCATTCAGCTAATGTTGGGACTCCTATAAGCCCCAAAGCAGTTCGCCTATTCATTGATACACCATTTTCATCCCGGTCTGACACTCCAGCATTGTTGGATGATATTGGAAAGGCAAGGTCTGCAGAATTGTTTTTATTATTCACCTGTACATCTGCTGGTGTCAAATCCAAAACCGCTTGGTCCGAAGCCCCTAGGACAGTGAACTATTGCTATGGTTGTCCGATGGAGGGCCGGTAATTGGAAACCCATGTTGTTGTTGCCGTTCATCCAGAGACTCTAAGCAAGTTGCTAGTGTTTCCACATGTTGTGTCAAAGATCCAATCAAGGCAGTTAAATTCAGCAAGTCCATTTGAATTTGTTGCTGACTAAACAAACTTGGGCTGCTTGGTCCAACAGATGCCTTGTAACTGACAAACTAATAAAATAACACAAACAAACATAGATTAAAACAAAAACTGATGGAAAGCAACCAGAGAAAGTATAAATATTTAATGAAGTGCTTTTAATTTGACTTAATAGGTTCATAGGTTCATAGGTAGATACTAGGCTATTGACTCTAGGGCCTATATGAGCCTAGCCAAAAAGGTACCCTGCCTTTCGCCACCCAAGAAAATGATTTACCTGTGCCCCTGTCGAGCAAAGCCACAGAAGTGATCCCTGGGGTAAATTTCCTATTTCCCATCCAATCATCAACATTTTTCTTGAAGAGTGCTAATGAGGAGCTTTGTTTGATATAGATGGGTAGTTTGTTCCAGATTATGTGAAGTCTCTGGGACAGGAATCTATCCCTCCAGCATGTTCAGTTTATTGTGATGACAAAGTTTAGGTCCCTAGAGCATGTAGCTTGGGGAGACTGGAATTTCTTTAAGTGGAGCATGTCCAACAGCTCTGAGTTTGACATTGTTTTGTATGTTAGGCAGAGATCGCCTCTGAGTAGGAGACATGCGATGGAGTAAAGCTGGGGTTTTTTGAGATGGTCTGCGTAGGGCATCTGTTTGAGGCTGGTAATCCTCTTTGTGAGGTATTTCTGTGGCCTTTCCAGTTGTTGTAAATGTCTTGTGAGGTACATACCAAAAGGGGCATTGTACTCTATAATGGGTCTAATTAGTGACAAGTAGAGGGGAACAATGACTTATTTTTTCCTAGATGAGAAACCTTTTGTGATGACGTGTGCCACGTATAAGGATTTCCTGACTACTGTGGTGATGTGATTATCAAAGGAGAGACTACTGTCCACCTACGTCCCAAGGTCTCTTATCACACATTCGGTGGCAAGTAGACTACCACCTATGTGGTAGTTCATGGGTACAGAGTTTTTACTAAAAGGGATGACAATGCACTTTTTGGCATTGAGCTTGAGCCCATGGCTTTGACACCAGGCATCTGTCTCAGTTAGGCCCTTTTGTAGGATGTCCACACTGTTAGGAGTTTCAATTATGGCTCCTAGTTTGCAGTCATCTGCAAACTTCATTAGCCAAAGACCTTCTGTGTTAACCTGTATTTCAGAGAAGTAGATACCAAGCAGGAGGGGACCCAGGACTGAACCCTGTGGTACTCCACTTGTCACTGGTCTGAAGTCAGATTTGGAGTCTGCTTCTTTCAAAGTGTGGGTTCTGTCAGTGAGCCAGCTGGCAACCCATCTTGTGACATAGGGATTTATACCTAGTTTAGTGAGTTTATCTATAATTACAGAGTGGGGGATGGTGTTGAAAGCCTTGGCAAGAACTAGATAGGCTGTGTGAACCACCTTACTCTAATCTATGGCTCTGGTGACTGCTTCAAAGAAGTCGATCAGGTTTAGAAGACATGATCTGCCTTTTACAAACCCGAACTGGGTGGAGTCCAGAGTTTGGAGATTACCAATGTCTTTGTTTATAAGTTCTATAATGATACTTTCCATAGCCTTGCAGACCAGGCTCGTCATGCTAATGGGGCAGTAGTTCCCAGGGTCTGTGGTGGATCCCCCTTTGTGGAGTGGGATAACCGTTGCTGTGCATCATTCAGTGGGCACAAAGCCTGAGGTGAGGCTGTGATTAAACATGGTACTTAGGTGGGGTGCCACTTCGTTCTGTAGTTCGTGTAGAATGCAGATTGGGATGTTGTCAGTTCCCACAGATGTTGTGTTCTTGGCTTTAGAGAGTGTGGTTTTTACCTGTGCAGCCATGATTACAGGAACTTTGCATTCTTCTGGTATAGAGATGGGCCCTTTAGGGGGTGAGAGGGTAGCAAAGTTAACACTGTACCTATCTGCCAGGATGTTGGCAATATCAGCTGGTTCTGTATACTTAGTGCCATTGTGCTGCAACTCAGAGCAGATCTGAGTGTTGCCATTGAGATTCTAGACATAGCTATAGAATGTTTTGTGTTTGTCTTTAGAAACAGTGGCAATTTTGTTTTTGTAACTAGCTTTGGAGGATTTTAATAAACAAACGTCTTCGGATAACAAGTTCTTAAAAGTTTGACATTTAAAAATGGAGCTCAAATACCCATATGACATACAATAACCAATCAAATTACATAATTCCCTCATTCAATTTAACAAAATGAGTTCCTTAAAGAAACCTTTACCAAAGATGCACAGAATAATGAAGATATTAATTTAAAAAAAAAAGGTCATCTCACCCATTATACACTAAAAGATTACTCATATTATCATAACATAAAAAACTGCCTCTTTAGATGTGGGGGTGTGTAAATTCGGTACATTCTGTAAATATATGGATATAGGGTGTACGTTTGAGGTTAAAGGCAGGGTTTTCAAATCTAAACTAAAATTTAGATGCAATTTGAAGTTTGTGGTCTACCTGGCCAAGTGCAAAAATTGCTTTGCTTTCTATATAGGTAAGATGGAGTCTAGACTCTGTGAAAGAGTCTACGAACATTTGCATGCTATTGATATGCATAAAGCTGAGAATGCCCTAACCAAACACTCATAGATGACAAGGGGACATACCTTTAGTTTTAGAGCAATAGATGAAGTTCTAATAGATGGTAGAGGAGGACCAGTTTCATTAAAACTGGAAGAGTTGAAACTGTATTGGCAACTTTTATTAAATGCTTATAACTATCCAGGCATTAATGAGGCTTGTACTATAACTTGTTTACTTAAATTAAAAAGTCTAAAGAGATAGTTTTTTTATGTTATGATAATATGAGTAGTCTTTTAGTGTATAATGGGTGAGATAACCTTTTTTTTTTAATTAATATGTTCATTATCATGTGCGTATTTGGTAAATGTTTCTTTAAGGATCTAATTTTGTTACATTGAATGAGGGAATTATGTCATTTGATTGGTTGCTGTATGTCATATGGGTATCTGAGCTCCGTTTTTAAATGTCAAACTTTTAAGAACTTATCTGAAGAAGTTTGTCTATTAAGTCAAACGAGAAGCACTTTATTAAATATTTATACTTTCTCTGGTTGCTTTCCATCAGTTTTTGTTTTATTCTAAGTTTGTTCGTGTTAGTTTACTAGAGTGAGACGAAAGGCCAGACCCTTTGCTTAAAAAAAAAAAGTAAGTGATCTCAGAATCATTATATTTAAGTAGTGAGGGTGTAAGCTGGCTAATTCTCCACATTAAGGGAAAAAGGGGCAATTCCACTGAAAAAAAAAAACATTAATGGCAGTGAGATTTGAGATGTGCTGCTTTCATTTGGCTTACAGGGGCAATTCCAGCTCAACAAAGCACACTAATTGCTCTAAAATTTGAGATGTGCTAATTTCATTCTATTTACATTTGGTTTGTTATAGTTGTGTGATTCAGTTACTTGTCTTACACTAATGGGAGACAGTTGCCCATGTATGGAATTATTCATTTATTTTAGAACTTGTGTCGGTATGAAATTGTAAGTATAAATCCAACACACAATCCAATTAGTAATAAAAACTGTCCACAAACTGATCAAAATTTCTAATGATACATCAAAGTTTATAATAAATCACTGACCACAACATTTCGAAAACACATAAATCTGAACTCCACTGTCCATCTAGGTCTGCCCCTCCAATTACTGAAATAGGAAAGGAAGGTTAAATAATGACTCCAATGCATAACCAGCTGTTGCTCTGTAGGCTGTGGACATCTCATGTAGTCGTGGATGGCTTTGATGTATTTTTAATTACTTATTCATAGCTTTCTTCAGTAACCCATGGTGTATTTGGTTGTACACTTATGGATGCTAACTTTTCTTGCTGGAGCTGAAACACAGTTTATTATCTGTTATTTTAAAAATTGACTCCTTTATGCCATTAGGTAGAGGAACTGTTCAACCCTATGGGATAAAACATATTCCTTTTAATAATATTTTAGTTATTATTCTGTGTGGTGGCTTTGAAAATGAACCCTGCAATGACATCATTGTTAAATCATGTAGCCTCACTAAAGAGTTTGCAAGTTCAAACTATGGAGTGTTTTCCTCCTTCAATCTTTTTCTAAATGTCACTTCTTAGTAGTATAAATTCCTTGCTTAGTTTGAATCTGTGGCTTGCCTGACAGTCCATTATAGTAAATTTGTTTTTCCTTCCTCTGGAACTTTCAACACTATTTTCTGTACTTCTTATGTTTAGTTTTTTAGTTAGTCATTTACTTCATATTGCTCCCCAGTTAGTCTAGAAAGGAAATTGATCAAGAGCTTCACCTGTACATTATAAATCCCTTACAGACCATCCGATTGTTAGTCTACTACTACTGTTAACACATCAATATTTGCTTTTTTTCAGCTGTATAGGCTACCTTCTAAGACCTTCAGCTGTTTCACTAAATTATATATTACACTGTATGCTAGAGGAAAAAATATATATTTCTATTCACCATGCAGATTGCAAATAGGTATTTGTTACAGGAGCTTATATTTTAAAACACTGCAGACCTCAGTTTTATATGATGATATACAGGTTCTAGAAATTCCCATGGGCTAAGCAGCAGATCGGTACTCATTGTTTTGACAAGTCATGTGGGTTTTGTGCTGTAAAAGGCACAATGGTTACTACTTAGCTAGTATGCCCTTGTGATCCACTTCTGGGAAGATAAAACATATCAGCAGAGCAGTGGTTCTATTGCACAGTGGGATAATATGTGCAGAGAAAAGCCTGAAATAAGGATCCATGCCATATCTGAGCAAACACCAGTATACTAATTCCTTAATTAAGATATCCTTTCTCCTCCTCTTCACCAGTTAGAATAGGAAACCAAAGTTAAACCCAAACACAGAACTAAACCTCAGTTTAAAGACCATGTGAGGAATTTTCAAAATGTATTGAGGAAGGAATAATCCAAGCAAATGAACAACTAGTGGATGTTGACTTATGGAACTCTTTAAAATCATCAGTAGGCATGTCTCAAAAGTGATTATGTAAAGACTATGCATTAATTTTATTTATTTATTGACTAAACTGGAAGTCCTGGTTTCAGATCATTCCTAGGAAGAAATTTTCCAAAGCAAAAATACATAGTTAGCACAAACACACACACATGCACACTCACACACATATATCTATATATATATATATATATATATATATATATATATATATATATATATATATATATATATATATATATATATATATATATATATATATATATATATATATATATATATATATATATATGTGTGTGTATACACACACACACACATTGTATATACATTGTATACACACACACACACACACACACACACACACACACACACACACACACATATATATATATATATATATATATATATATATATATATATATATATACATATGCACACACATACATGAATTATCATTGTAAAAACTGACATTAAGTGAGCAATATCAATACAGCCAAATAAATGTCATATCAATAAGATTTTTTTGTGTAAATGAAGTGATGTTAGCAATACACAGGGACATAATGGAATGCAATCAATCCCGGAGATTTGGAAAGAACTCCAGGCACTAGCAGTAAGAGCTGTGGTAAAAAGGGGCTGTTTACACAATGAGGAGTTTGCAATTTATAGACATGTTAGTTTCAATGAGGGAAGACCTCATCATCAGTTAATTTGTATGCTTTAGAATCATCCTTAACAATCACTAGTGTTAATCAGCAGATTGTTTTGGTTCTTAACAGCTGCAGATTCAAGCAGTTGTTAACACTGGTGATTCAAGCAACAAATTAGCACAGGCACCCCCTAGTCATTCTTCCACAGATATACACACACACACACACACACACACACACACACACACACACACACACACACACACACACACACACACACACGCACATGCAAATGCCTCTTCCCTGTCCTTGAGTTGACAGTACATTCTTGAGTTGTCTTTTTATTGTTTTTTTTTACCTAGCCCTCATAAGGCACAGATTCTTGCATTCAGTTAATAAGGGTAGACATTAGATTTTTCATAGCATACGTAGACTGCATAGTGCTGGAAGAGCTATTGCTCTATTTAACTGAACACAAGTTATAGTTTTGTCTCCTTGGTATCTTTGGGTGTTCCTCCTGGCTTCATGCTGAAGCCTCCCTTCACTATGACACACTTCTGTTGTTGCCTTCCTAACTCATGGACTGTTACACTCAGGGAATCATGCCAGACATTAGAATTTCACACATCTTATTATATAAAGTAACTGTGCCTATACTAACTGACTAACTGGTGTAGTTGGTTAATGCTGGTAATTTCTCTCTTAAGGATGGAAGGTTTAAACCTTTCCACACTTTTACTACACATATATTTTTAAAATTACATTTAGGTAATATTTTAATGACTCCCTGGTATCAAGTAGTGGCAAAGAGGACTAATGATCTGCCTGTGGGGGGAGTACAGGGTTTGAATCCTTTCTAGTGTCTGTAGGGCACGATAGGCTGAGAATCCTTGTTATCTAATGTCCCTCTTGGCCCATGCCATCTTTCTTATTTTTTTAATCCGTCTTTAAAGTACAATATGCAGAGTATCCCTGGTTTCTACTGATCTACCATGATCCATATTGTCTTCTTATGTTTTTTTAAGCACTTTTAGGGCATGATAAGCAGAGTATCCCCGATGTCTAGCATGTTCCCCCATACACACATTCATACATTCACGTGCATGCACACACATACACACACACACACACACACACACACACACACACACACACACACACACACACACACACACACACACACACATATGCACACGCACGTGCACATGCGCACACGCACATACAGGCACACACGCACACACACACGCGCGCACACACACACACACACACACACACACACACACACACACACACACACACACACACACACACACACACACACGCCTACCTAACCTATGCTCTCAATAACTCCTATACTGCAGCTTTCCAGGAAGACACACTCTCACACATTTTTATTTTATTTTATTTTGCATTTGTTGACCGGGCTAGTCTAGCTGGATACATGTCCATTTTCAGTAGAGGCCCGGGGAGAAAAGCTCCAAGAAATAAAGAATAATAATAATAATAATAATAATAGTAATTAATATGACAGATCAATATATGAAAGACTATACTTTCAAGTATATAAGTAAAACAAATTTTTTTTTTTTTTACAAATTAGAATACTTGTAGTGATTAATAACATAAGCATTAATTCTATAGAGGGTACTGTATAAAATAAGGTACAATATACATATATACATAGGATTTATGTGCAATAACAACATTGAAGCATTAAGGGAAGATTGTGAAGGATGTGGGGTGAAAATTAGTAAAAAGGAGAAAGTTAGTCGGGGTTAGTACAGGAGCATAGCCAGTGTTTGTTGAGAAATAGTTTTCGATTCCTTTTGAAAAGTGAGAGAGAAGTCTGAGAGGTGAGTTCAGAGGGTAGTTGGTTCCATAGTTTACCAACAGAGTTACAGAACAAGGAGTCACCTGCTGAGTTGTTAGATTTGGTTGTATTGATCAGTAGTTTATTTGAGGAGCATAGAGTCTTAAGATTATTATAAGGGGTAATGAGGCTGGACAGTATTGGGGTGTTGCTGGGTTGATACAGGGTCTTGTGGGTTATAATAAGTTGTTGAAATTGGAGCAGGTTAAGACATTCAATCCAGTTTAATTGTTTTAGATTCAAGTAGTGATGGGTTCTAAAAGGAGAATTTGTAGCAAATCTAGCAATATTATTGTAGGATGTTGCAAGTTTGTTGAGGTTGTTTTTGGAGAGATTGGTGTATATGGGAGAAGCATAGAGTAGAGTGGAGATTAAGTGAGTTCTAGCAATAATGGTCTTAGCTACTGGGGTAAGAAATGGTTTGATTCTGTAAAGGGATCCTAGTTTTTTGTTAACTAATTTTATTGTGGTGTTTATGTGAGTATCAAAGTTGAGGTTGTTGTCGATTGTTATACCTAGGAGTTTAGTGGTTGGGTCAGGAGAAATCAGAGTACTATTATTGGATGTGAGAGTGAAATGTAAGGAGGTGGACTTTCGGGTAGGTGTGAAAAGTAACAGTTTAGTTTTTTGGGGGTTTAAGAGGAGGCAACGGTGTGAGAACGACTGTTCAACACTATTGAAAGCTTTTTGAGTAAGAGACTGAAGTTCGGATTGAGTAGTGGCGGAACAGATAATAGTAGAGTCATCTGCATATTGATTGCAGTTGGTGTCTGGAATAGCTGTTTAAAGGTCATTAATATAAATGGAAAATAGGAGTGGGCCTAATACGGAGCCTTGTGGGATGCCGAGGGAGAAAGGAAGGTGATTAGATAGGTTATTTTGCCAGAGTAGAGCTTGCTGTTGGTTTTCTATGTAGGATGTGAACCAATTCATAGATAGTGGATCAAGTGAGAGTGATTTAAGTATGTGTAGAAGGAGTTGATGGTTGACCATGTCAAAAGCCTTAGATAAATCAATGAAGACTGCAGAGGAAAGAATATTTTTGTTGTGTTTTTCATTAATACAGTTTGTGAAAGATAGCAGGGCTGTGGTGGTGCTATGATAAGGTCTGAATCCATGCTGACAGTTAGCAAGTAGGTTATTATGGAGTAGATGGTTAAGTAGTTGCTTATGGGTGCATTTTTCCATTATTTTTACTAGAGGGGATAGTAAAGCTATGGGACAAAAGTTAGAGAAGTCATTGGAGTTCCCCCCTTTATGCAGTGGGATGATATGAGATAGATGGGATAGTTCCTTCACTTATGGTTCTATTTATCAGAATGGAAATGGGACAGGCAATGGCTTTAGCTCCTTTTTGCAGGAATTCTGCTGGGAGTTTGCCAGCTGAGGAGGTAGTAGGTTTTAATTTTTGGAGAAGGGAGCAGATAGAGGAAGTAGACACAGGTTGTAAATGAAATGGTGGGGGTGGATTTGTAGTAGAAGTAGTCAGATTAGAGATGTCAGGAGACAGATGGTTCGCAAGAGTTTGTATAGCATCAGTGAAGAAAGAATTAAAGGCATTTGCTGTTTGTGTGGGATTTTCTGGGATAGATCCTTGTGGGTTGGGTGTGATAGATTGGCCTGGGTAAAGAAGTTTGTTGATGCTAGTCCAAAATTTATGTGGTTCTTTGTGGGAGGATTGCTGTAATTGTAGGTAATAGTTCTTTTTGTCTAGCAGGATGGCTTTTTTTGGTACAATTTCTATGTTGCCTAAAGGTTTGGTGATCTGTAGGATTCTTGGTAGTACGCCATTTTGCCCAGGATTTGTTTCTGAGAAGGATTTTTCCCTAGTATTTTTAGAGAGCCAGGGGGCTGGTTTAGCTTTATTTCTAACAGACCGTGTTGGGGCATGGTGGTCTAGGATGGTTAAGAATGTGGAATTGAAGCATTCTACTGCTTCATTTAGGGGGAGATATTTTAAAGGTGACCAATTACATAGTTTGAGTTCTGATTGGAAAAGTTCTGGGTTAAAGTACTTTTTGGTGCGCATAGTTCTGAAAGTGTTAGGGAAAGTTAGGTTGGTTTTATGTTTAACAATATAAGTAAGTGAATGGTCACTTAGGTCATCAGGAAGGGTTCCTGCTGTATAAGTTTGATGAGGACTATTAGGAAGAATCCAGTCTAAGGTACTTTCTTTGTTACTGAGTTTATTTGTTCTGGTAGGGGAGTTAATAGTTTGTGAGAAGCCATAAAGGTTAATATGGGTGGTGGGGTTTGTATTACTACAGGAATTCCAATTGATATTAAAGTCACCTAGGACTATGGTTTCTGATGCCTGTCATTTTGTTCTGTGTTCACATGTTCACACGTACACCCCCCCATCACTGTGCGACTGCTACACCTTTTGCCACTTACCTCTACTGAGGGTTAAAATAAGCTTTTGGCTGTGACCATTAACATGAATGGCCATGAGCAACTGTGTTACTTTATGCAGATGAGCAATTTGCTGAATTGCTTGGCTGTGTTAGTGACTTACTGCAGGCATTTCCAGGGAAGACCACATTATTAATCAGCACATGCCTCTCCATCAGAATGCCTCATTCAAATTTTACATAGCTGCAGAGAGAGCCCACTGTTGTGCTGTATGTCTTGGTGCTAAAGCACAGAGGTAGGTCTGTCTCTGAATTTAAAATGGCTACCTTGTGGTAAGCTTTATGAATTGGCCATTCTGGATTGACCCCAGTGCATTTGATATATAGCAACTGAGTAATTGTGTTAATTCAGTTGCATTCCTGAAATAAAAGTACAAGTTAGTATATACACACAGCCGTGGAGATAATATACATTGTTAACAGTGGCAGAAAGTAATAAACAATTCTAGGTATAACACATAACAAAATGACAAGCATCAGAGGATTAAAAAGGTATCATGGCACTAATAGGAAAAGGATTTCAACACTGCGCAACATGTGGAAAAAGCAGAGTAGAGTAGACTGAAGTGATACTGCTATATTCTAGTGAAGAAATGGAATACACAGTTATACACCTCCAGAATTACATATCCCTTTTGAATCTAATTATCTTTTAGTATATATTTTTGTGGCCACTGTCCCTATTATCCTTAAGTCCCCTCCCTCCAATGTTAGTAACTCATTCATTCCCCATGAGGCAAGAGTGGCCCATTCATTATTTGCTGCAAGTCAGACTCCTCTGTCTGAACAATTCATGCTTTCATTATTGGTGAGAACCTACTGGCCTATTTGCCTCTCTCCCTTGAGGCAAGATATGAGGGCTAATAGTGGGCCATTATCCATATAATAGTGAACCTTGTATAAAAACACCCTCTTCTGGCTGCTGATGAAATTTTATTCTGCTAGTCTGAAGAGCCTATGTGTGTTCTCATGTACTTGAGAATGCTGTGCTGTTTCTGCAGTGTGTGCCACCCTGATCCAATAGCTGTCACATGCCATCTCTAACACCACTGGTTCTGTACAATGGATCTCCAGGTCTAGTTGCCCTCTACACTCCAAGATAATCCAAAATGGGTGAGCTGGCAACAGTCACTCATTCCTTCCCTCCACTGCCTTGACCATCCAGACCCCAAACCTGCTGTTGAAGTTGGGGCCATGTCAAATTACTGAAAAGCAATATATTGAAAGTTATCATACTGAATGTACAATCTCAAAAGGTCAAAATATTGAAACATTAAAATGTTGAAATCAAAATACTTCCTTCTCTACATGCATAGAGAGACAGACCCCCCCCCCTTGCAAGACCTATGTTAGCAGTAATTGTTAAGCTGCATTACCAGGTGAGTCGTATTGTTGACTGGCTGTATTGTGGCTGTATTTTGGCATAGTGTACACATGTAGTGCATGCATGCTGTCAGTAGGTATTTTTAGTGAAACATTGTAAAGTTTCAACATTTTCACATTTCAGGATTTTGCAATCAGTCTTACGAATTTCAGTATGCCACAATTCAGTAAATTGTAATGTACCTGTCAGTCTTATGTAATATAGCTGCAAGAGTTATCTGGATCATATTATTGGCTTGTGTTACAGGTCAAAAGTCCCTTTAAGCAGATAATTCAAGGGCTTCCTTGATGCAGTATACTTGATACTGTGAGTTATCATGTTCTATAACCTGAAAGTAGAATCTTAAGAATTGGGAGTCTTCAAATCAATTCTTCTTCTTCTTTTTTTTTTTTCATTTTGAATTTGCAATGTATAGTTGGAATATCACAATGAAATTGTGTTGCATAAATGCAAAGCTGACAATTTCATGTGTAAAGTCTATGTAAATGAAGGATGGGTGGTGTTGGAATTTTTGCACTGAAAGTGTTTTAGTAATCTGCAATGAGAAGATCTCGTATTAAGGTAAACATCAAATCTAGAGATTTTGTTGCAGGCCTGTTTCATTTTAGGTTAAATGAGTGTAATGATTTTTTGTAAAAGAAATGTAATTACATGAGACATACTTGCTATTACATGAGACAAGATACAATCAGAGTCTTAGCTGAAATTTAACTGACTGCCTATTTAGCAACAAGGTCTTATCCAGTAATAATTGACTCAAGTACATTCATGACAGTTTTACATCCCAGGATTGCAACATAAGTTGCAAATAGCTTTGGTTTATGTCAGAGGTGGACCAGACTGTGAAGTCATTGCAAAATAATAACATCATTATTCTGAGGATTTGACATATTAGCCTGTACAACAGAACACGTTTTATTAGGTATGAAAGAAGGGATTGACTGACTTTAGTAAAAAGTCTACAAGGGCATCTGTGGAGTTGTTTGTATACTGTATTAACACGAAGTCTTCACAATGGATGCACATTTCATTTGTAAAGATTATGAATAGCAGATAATCTGGCATGGAACAGTGGGCTATCCCAACATTTAGAGATAGAAAAAAATGATGTAGCTATGTTCTTCAGGTTGCTTGGGTATGATTAGGCAAACAGTCCAAGAGCCATCTATTAGCACTCATTCTGAGGGCTAGAGAACTCATAAAATTAATAAACCTGGATAACAAGACTATGTCAAAGGATTTTCAAAGGTCTTGTAAGACTCTACCTACAAACCCCTCATTTACACACCTGGCAATGAAAGTGTTTTTCTGGATTATGTAGCACAGTATCAGTTCATGATGTGATCTAAAATCATGTTATGTCATGTAGTGTGTTTGTCAGGTGTCAAGGTGATGCACGTGTTACTTATGCATACATATTTTTGAGCTGAAAAGCATATAAAGATTGATCTGTAATTATTCAGTGTGTCAGGCGATCCACCTAATTAATGTATACCAACTTAACTTTGTTTGCAACATGTAAGTGCATGCACTTATCTCTTTGACCTGTTACAAAGATAAGATTGAGGATAGTCTAAAAAGAAATTTTTCGCAGGTTTAGAGGAAAGACTATCCGTAGGTTTGTGATCTATGTTTTAGCCTAATCAAGTAGATAGTTTTGTTTGCCAGCATGAGCCATATGGAGGAAAAGCATTTCATGGTTTGTGCAAACATATTTCCAAGGGTCAAGTTTAAGAACTGAATTATACAGATGGTAAGCAAATTGCCTTGCAATCTACCTATCATTAAGACTGGGAAAGGGAGTAAGTATTTAAGTGAGAGCTGCATGGAGAAGATGATGTAGTGATTTCCAGAAATGTGTTTTATTAACATGCATCACTTGTTTAGTATGACTGCATTAATTTGATGTTGTTCCTTCAGCTTTTTCCGGTTAGGGGTCGCCACAGCAGAACTCTGGTCCACTAATGATTGGCAGTGGATTTTCACAGTGCCGAGGTGCCAGCTCGACGCCCAGCCTTCAACGAAGGCAGGCCCATTTATGCATGTCTTTCAAATGCCACTCGACCACAGGGAGGACATGCAGACTCCACACAGAAGGCACTCCAGCCAAGAATCGAATGGGAGAACCTCTTGCTGTGAGGCGACAACGCTACTGCTGCACCACCGCGGCTATACTGGATTAATTTGATGATATTAATTTGATGATATGCTTATACTTTCTAGTTTTATGGTATGTAGCCCATAAATGGATATCATTTTGTGAAAAGAACTGAAGAGCCACATAAGATTTGCTGACATGGTTCTCTTATAGGCAATGATGTAAATTTACTGAGGATGAATAATAAACAAATGTAACCCCTTAACACTTGAAATGTTCAGGTTTGTCTTTGACAGTATATTCATGCATTTACTAGACTGAAGGTAGATGAATCTGAATTGTTGGATGAAGGATTTTGTAATAAAAGTTGTTATTGTTGTATTTCTTTACATTTATTTTCTGATCATGATAAGGGAGTAAGTAACTTGTAAGGAAATAAGTTAAGACCGACCTTTATGTCTACCATTCAACAATAAGTAACAATTTCAAAGATTCAACACCTACACTGTGTACACAACCTGTATTCAAGAACATTGCTACCACATTTTTTGTGCTTTCTAGTCACTTAGAAAGATTACACTAAGTGTACATGTAGTCTATACTTTGCGGCGACCTTTATGAATCTCACTCAATATTTAAGATTACAAGAAAATCAGTGGGAAAACAAAAATTAGAAGTTAGAATTCATGACTTATGCTTGTGCTGTCTGTTCACTCAGAACAGTGTACATGAAGTGTATACTTAATGTAGGTGTTAATGAATCCCACAATTGTATTTAACTTGTCAAAAAAGGTAGGCACTTAAGAGTTTATAATATCACCCTTTGTGGTAATTAAGCCCTCAGATAAGGGTAATAGTATTGTTATTATATATAATTTACAATAAGAACAGATTTGCAATGTTTATGGCACTTACAGTTATGGTAAGGTTAATTAAGACAGGTCTTAATTAAGACAGGTCTTACCAGGCTACATTGATATTTTGTACTTTTATAAATAAAGGCACATGACTTGTTTATTTCAGTATATTAAGATGGTAACTATCTGACACAGGTGAGATCTGTTAAGATACCAACTTTTTAATACATTCCTATGATTCAAAAAAATCTATATGTAGCTCCTGGAAAACCTATTACATTAAGCAGTATCTGTTTACAGAAAATATTGGAAAGGTGATTAACCACTATCTTATGAATTTTATAGTAAAATTACCATTGTATGTTAAAGATACTAATACTGATTTCCTGAAAAATATAAATTACATGGTCTGATGATTATTTTTGATCTAGAGTGCTATTATTAACCTATACATCTGTATTAGGCATGGCTTTGTTATGTACAGTTTTGAGATCTTAGGAGATAAGTCGATAAGGCAAAATGTTATTGAAGAATTAGTTAATTTTAGTTCAAATAATAGTTTGCTTTTTTTTTTAAATAAGAAATTGTATCAGGAAAAAATGTGGCACTGCTATGAAGGCTTTCTTTATCCCTACCTTTACAAATGTGTTTATTTGGCTATGGCAACAAGGATATATTATAGATAGAGACAGTCTTTTTTCAGCTGACAGTTGTATACTACTATTTCTGTTAAGTGAGATAAGTATTTAGTGATATATTTTTTATGATTGCTGTGATAATAGATTTGGGCTTTAATTTACCTGCAATGTTGAAGATTATCAAGTTCATTGTTTGATCTGACTTTAATAGATATACTTGGAAAATAAATTAGTTCTAAATTGTATAGGGCACCTACTGTTTCCAACATTCTGTTACCAACAACTAGTTGTCACCCTACACTTTTGTCATCTTCATTACCATAGCCTGAACTACTACATGCCAGTAGGATGCCTAGTTCTAGATCTAATATTTTACTATAAGCTAATTTAGTCCTTAAATCATACCTGGATTATGGTTGTAACATGAAGGATGTATAAATGGCTTACAATAAGGCATCCTAGATGACAAGATATCAGATTTTAGCTTATCTTGAGAGTAAAGTAAAGGAGACTACAGTGAACAGCAATATATTAACAATAGTGTTTGTTCCAAGATAGTTTTCATTGCTGATTACTGTGCATTTACTGACATTATTTTGGTTTCAAATCTCAAAATGAATTGGGAATACATTATAAGTAAAATGGACCAAAGAAGTATTTTCTCAGATGCCAGATCGATTGGTTATAAAAGAGTTAGAAATATTAAGGATTACTTGGTTACAGTGATTAATTTAATAATAATGATTATGTATGAATAACACATCAAACTATCTATTACCCTGTGTGTATGCTGCAGTTACATTTCTGTTACTAAAGAGTCACTCAACAATATTGTTGTGATACAGCTGGTGTGGTTTATGCCTTGAGATGTACCCATGGACTGGTGCATATAGGATTAAAGGGTAGGAAATTTAATACCAGCACAGAGGAACATATTCATGATATTAAGTGTAATAAGGAAGCCATTCCAGCTGGTTCATTTTTATCAGAAACATAATAGTGATAGTGGCCTGTTAGAAACTACTGATTTAGTGCAAGTAGTTATTAATGAAAGGGGAGGGTGTGAAGATTATTTGTTGCATAAGGAGGCATTATTTATTCTGAAATTCAGTACTCTACAGGTTTTGGACTGATTAATAAATGTTCTTGGAAGAGCATTTCAAATCGTTTATTTTTTATTGGTTAATTATTTTTGTTTATTTATCGATTGTAATTTGTTGTGTAACAATATTTAAAGTTTTCCTGTTGTTTTAATGCCTTTACTTCTGCTAGCCGATGCACCAGAGTTAATAGGTTTAATAAACTATTAAACTTGAAAGTCATTTTCAGATTTACTCAGGGTGTCTAAGAAGTTACATTCTAATTCATTCACTGCAAGTTTGCATAGATTTCAACTGATGGCATGTATGGCCAGATTAAAAGTGTCTGGGCTGAAGTTATGGAAATAAGAAGCTTTTGTATTTTTTTTTTTACTTTTTGTTTGATTTCAAATGGTGTCAGCCATATTATTGTCACTTCCAGCATCAGCCATGATACAGACAGATCTAAAGAATGTTTTTGAGGCTACTAAGAAGTATCTAGCCAAGAGCACTTTCTAGACCTGAGCTTCTGCCCTACTGTTTTTTCGAGATTATTTGAGTAAAATTGAAAAGCATGAATGCAGAATGACAAGTGAAGTCATTGTATCGACTCTGTTCATACTTATAAGCTCAGAGTTAAGATATTGCTCATCTTCCTTGCAAAAGAATTTATTACCTGTGAGCATATAAATATAAGCCAGATAGAGTAGCCTGATGTACTTATTTTAATTTCAGTTTGCATAGATTCCAATTTTTTGTAAACGGGTATTTGCATGTGTCATAGAAACCATGCAATCTCAGTGAAGGATTCCAACACCATCTGCTCCATTCTGCAGTCTGATTGTCACAGTAAAGGATTGTGATACTGTCTACACTATTTTGTAGTCTGATCTTCACAGTGAAGGATTGCAATACTGTCTCCACCATTTTGTAGTCTGATCTTCACAGTGAAGATTGTGATACTGTCTGCACCATTTTGTAGTCTGATCTTCACAGTGAAGCTTGTGATACTGTCTGCACCATTTTGTAGTCTGATCATCACAGTGAAGGATCGTGATACTGTCTACACCATTCTGTGGTCTGAAATTCACAGTGAAGGATTGCGATACTGTCTGCACCATTTTGTAGTCTGATCATCACAGTGAAGGATTCACAGTGAAGGATTGCGATACTGTCTGCACCATTTTGTAGTCTGATCATCACAGTGAAGGATTGTGATACTGTCTGCACCATTCTGCAGTCTGATCGTCACAGTGAAGGATTGTGATAATGCCTGCCCCATTTTGTAGTCTGATCTTCACAGTGAAGGATTGTCATACTGTCTGCACCATTTTGTAGTCTGATCTTTACAGTGAAGGATTGCGATACTGTCTGCACCATTCTGCAGTCTGATCATCACAGTGAAGGATTGCTATACTGTCTGCATTATTGTGTAGTCTATCATCTCTGAACATAGAATAGATTGATATAGAGAGGTGTTCTTCTGAATCTCCATGTTTTAACTATGATTATGATATAGTTACAGTGTCCAGTTGATATAGTACATTCCTATTACATAATTGGAGCATTCTCTTCTTATCATTCTTCCATTAATGCCTAAACATTTCAGGCAAGATAACTTATTCCAGTTTTTATTAATAAGATCAATTGCATTGTTTCCAGTTTGTGAAGTATGCTTAACATTGATATAACACATTACAGCCATGTAAGAGGCAAATGTTGTTCAGTACCATCTGGGCATTAATGTATACAGATTTCAGACCACACAGCTTTTTTTTTCAAAAATATTTTTATTAGTTTTAAAACATTTACAAAAAAAGAAATGAAAATAAATACAATTTAGGGAACTTGTAAGGTGCATCAAACCAAGAAAAAGAAAGTAAAGTACATTCTAAATGAATACAAACAGTTAACACGTTTTGATTTATAAACAAGCAGTTATTGTAACAAATACCTTACTCCTGAACTGGTAAAACATTCACTAGGGTGCCCCAGAAAAACATAATACAAATAGAAATCAGGCCTCCCAAGAGGAGGATAACTTTAATCAGATAACATACTATTATATAAAGTAAAAACTATTAACTATTTTGGGGGTACACCACCTAAAGTAAACTATACATGCCCTAAAAATGTTTTTACACCATATTTACAATATATTTACATCATGGATGTCGGAGGACCTCTCCGAATAAAATGACTTAAGACAATTAGTAAAGTGTAATGTTTACATTATCAAATAATGTTGGACTGTACCAAGTACAAAAAGGATCCAACTTGGAATGCAAATGTATAAGAAATAATTTTGCTGGATTTTACTTATTCCGGATTAGATCATTTAACACTAAGTTTTCTAAAAAACTTCTAAAAAACAAATTCTTATTTTTCATGATCTGATGAAATCCCTTAATTTGCAAAATACAATCCTTGTTTTTCAACCCATACATCTGAATCCAAATTTAAAAATCATTAATAAAATTATTGACATCTAACTTTCCTATTATCAAGAAAGCTACAGTCTGGCATTTTTATAGTACAAAAAATGCAGCAGAGGTTAAAACTTTTTTTGGGGCTCCTAATAAATATGACCCTATTTTAAGACAACTCAGCTCACTTATAAAACAAAAATTCCTTTAAATACAGAGTTATGGAACAAGATAATCAATTAACACAATCAATCATCAATTCGCTCTCCCTAAAAAACAAAATGATCTCATATACTTATAAACTTGTGTCGTCCATTATACAGTCATTCACTTTTATTTTCCAAATACTGGGATTCAATACAGGATGAAATCTCTAGCGAATCTAAGTATGAAGCAATCAGAAATACACTAAACTTAACCCCCTTCAAAAATCTAATTTACACACAGCTAATGAAAAATAATAACTCTTACTACACCCCAGTTGTTTTACAAAACTTTGGATGTAATAATAACTTAACATGTCCTTTCTGCACTCTCCCTCATGTTGACATAATACACGTTCTGGAGTTGTAAGACCATCTATAAACTCTGGTGCTCCCTTGGAATTCAATTAGAAAAAATGGGGTATGAGAAAACTACATTTTCTAGGCAAACTATGATCCTTAATATTGTTCCTATTCAAATCAAAGATATTTGCCGTCATGTTCTTGTCTCAGTTTGTGCTCTCCTTAAATATTTCATTACTAAAAACTGGATCAACCCCTCAGCAATTTCATGGGAAAACTTTAAGGATATGACAATAAAATATATATCAGCGCACAAAATGTGCACGAATAGCAAAAAGAAAAAGAATTATTTAAAAACATATTCAGACCATACAGCTTATTTCAGATTTTCTTAGATCAGTAGCATTTTGGCAATTTGTGTACTATGCAAAGTCTAATGTTTGTAAACATGAACTTGTTAATACAGTTTGATTGCTTTGATATAAATGCAAATTTGCCTATGTCACAAGTGATAATTCAATAAAGGTGTTACAAAAAGAGATAAAATATGAGGACTGTATAGTGTCTGTACCAGTGTGACTTTTTATTTATGGTTTAACCAAGATGATTTTTCTTTTCTTACACTAGTTTTTATTAGTGAAGATGATAGCATATTGATAGGAACCACAGGATTACAACTGAGCTTTGCAATAACCATAAATGTTCCATTTATGTTTATGTCTGGTATAACTTCCAATCCTTGAGCAATTAAGATAGATTAGAATCTGCTGAGAGGATTCAGCTGCAAAGCATAGAAGTGACAAATGATAGCTATAAAGAAAGAAAGGATAGGTGATATCTGATGTCTTAAATGAAAAAAATGTTGATATGGCATGTTTTCTTTTCTGTGAATGTGTTTGCCTGTGTCTTAAGTGATAATGTAATAAATACTTTAAAAAAGTTAGAAAACACTGATGTAGTACTGAATGACCAGACTTCATTGCACTGGGTGATAAATGTTAATTTGGCTGGACATTAATGCTAGAGAAGGCTTGTTGTTACATAGGTGGGATATAGTAGAGTGGGGAGCAAGCTGAAAGAAGTGGGCTTGGCCACTTTGGCTAGACTGTCAAGGGATTTGCACCTTTGTGATTTAGAGTCCCTCATTTGTTTTTTCTAATTCCCATCTAAAAAGCAGTGATGATAATATGGATTTTTCCAAGAAGGCCTGTCAAATGGCATCATGATAATATGTTCTACATAGCAGGAGAGAAAAAGAGATACTAACGGCAGTGTACTGTGACCTAGATATCCATAGTAGTAAGCGAGCAAACGGTGCTCACAATTGTATGAGATGACCTTATATAAGGTTTGTACATCAAGCTGTCTCTGCAGGGTTCCAGCTGAGCTGCAGAGACCCTTCTCTCTTCAACTGCTGGGCCGATGTGGCCTTCAGTGGATGCAAATGAGGATTACCACTGAATAAAATAAAAATAAAACTACCAAAAGTTATCAAGAGGCTGACAGAATTAACTCATTACAATCAAGTGTGCCTCCAGTTTTTTCTGCAATTAACTCCTACTGTTGCCTGTTGGCATCAAAATTCCAAAATCATGCAACATACAAGGTATAAGAAGATTTCATCTTAAAGCATACATGAGGACAAACAATTTTATTGATATTTTACCTCTGTCTAATGCAGCCAAAGAGATATTGAATATTATTTGTATAGTGTTTATTTGTATTGTAATTTTCATATTTCTATAAATATTTCAACATTCAGTTAACAGACAGAACTGCATAGCTTCATATGAAAGCTCACAGCTGTATGATGAAAATCTTGCTGGCAGTAATTCTCTTGCTTGAATGGTTACTGAGATATCATAAACTGTTTATACATTACAAAAATAATATTCACTGCCTTTATTTTGGCTTATAAATTCCATTTTCAGGCATCAAACTGAATGGATGCCACTAATGTAAAGCTTAATTTATCTTTAATAGTTTGTAATTCATTGTTTTTTAGTAACACTTATGGATACAACAATATGAATATTTGTTTGAACTGTAAGATGATAAATTCATTTTTTAAAGGCTGAAGCCACAACCACTGGGAGTTACAAGTACATGCTCAAAAGAGCTGTAGTATAGGGAATGAGTTAGAAGTAATTTTGCAAGTCATACTGTGCGATTTCATACACCAAGTACATTATCCTGTTGTATCTTTGGTAAAACATGTACAAAGCACTGAAACTCTGGGTGCTGTCTATAGTGGAGAATAATGTATAAAAATGAAATGATTATTTTTCCCAACTTAAACCCAGTTAAAGTATATCAGAGTTTTCCTTCTGTTACACCCATGCACATGTCCACAGCTTGGAGGACTAATACATATGGAAACGATCACTCTCCACACTTAGAGATAACAAAGACTTTTGTAAGATGTTCGCTGCTTATTTTAGTATTGGTATGCCATCATATTTATGTAACAGTTAATTTATTTAAAGGCTTGAATTCAGCTAAAATAAATTTATGTAGCCCTCTCTAAAGTGGTATTGTGGTCAGTTTATAGAGGATTCCACAAATAAATAAATTCATATTTAAAGTTAAGTATGTAGAAAAGTATCTTAGTTTCTAAAGATACCACTGCTTTCTTCAAAGACAGTGTTGAATTTGTATTAGTAGTTAATTTTCATTGAAGATGGTATCATTCATTTCAAGATGCTAGACAGTATGTTAGCATCAACGCACTAAGTGCTACCAGATTTTATGACCATAAAACACATGTACTGCAGCTACTTGAGGCTGGAGAAACATCTAGGTAGCAGGACAATTACAAGATATGACACAAAGGCATGAGAATGGGTCCTTGGAATGGTGGGTGATCATAGATGAGTATGTCTCAGGAAAATCAATTAAGTTTATTAGAGGCCGAGGTCATCATTTTGGTGGGTAACGCAGCAGCTAAAGCATGATGGGGATATAAGAAGAAGGGCTTGGCATGTTGACATACAGTTGCATAAACCTACATGGCAGATGGTTGTAATCCTTGGAGTAAGTGGGTATTGAAACTATTATCAAAAAGGCAGAATTTAATAAGATTGTAATATTGTTATAATCAGTTATTGTACATTTAGTCAGCTCAATAGGCAACTGTTTATTTTCTTGATAAATTGTAGCTCTGATGTCTGTCACAAGGACAAGGTGATGCACTGGAGTTTTTTTTTTCCCCACTGGAAAAACCCTGACAAAATAAACATGTCTCCTTGTGTTAAAAGTAGAATGGAGGAAAACGGGGAAAAGAACTACTGAAATTATTTGTCTCACTATTACTGGATAGTAGGTTTAAGAGAGAAATATGGGAAGCCATCATCTCTGTTATACCCAGGAAATGGAAGGACTTATGGATATGAGCGTATATTTAAATCTTTAAATATGGTAATGCCGAGCTACAGGAGATGCAGGTTATAGGGTACATTGGTCAAGATGTCAGAATAAGTACTTTACTTAGACTAGAAGCACATCATTCAAATCTGTGCTTTAATGGGCATCTTCACAAATATCAAAATGTTGTATGATATCAATAATGAAGCAATATGATTACAGAAGTAATACATACATTTGCTTTTGAGAGTTTATATATTTAGAAATACAGACATAAAATTTAGAGTTAGAAAAATGGTCCATTGCAGCCATTTAGTATTTTCTTGCAACAAGAAAATTTAAAAGAAAGCTGGAAGCTTTGTATCCTGAAATTTTAAATAATCTATTCCTTATTATGAGATGAATAGCCAAGAAGCCTGAAAAGGTACAGTACACAATGCACTCGTGTGTGTGTGTGTGTGTGTGTGTGTGTGTGTGTGTGTGTGTGTGTGTGTGTGTCTGGAAAAGAGATCATAAAAGGATTTAATAATTTTAACTTTCAAGAAGAGGGCAAAAGCAACAAAAAATCAATAGAATAATTTAATAAGGCATTCTTGCCAGCCCTGGAAGAACTTTCCATTTAGTCCTGGTTTATTTTTTTTTACATGGGCAGAGGTCTTACAGATACTACAGATGCTGCAGTTGCCAAGTGAAATAATCAGTCAAAAGGCTCTTGATTCGGTGAGTTACATGATTCATTAATAAAAGACTAAACATTTTGTGGAGTAAAAAATTATCCAGCAATGGATAGGATCTTCAAAGAACAGGCTTGAGTATTCAAAAGCACTGCGTGCAGGCAGAGTGTGTGAAACTGCAAATGCATTAAGCAAGGAAATGGAAGTATGTTAGATAAAATATGAGGCAAAAATAAAAATGAAAAATAAAGTCAAGAATGTGGTGTAGCAGTAAGGGAGATAAGACAAGAGCAATGAGATGTGTAGGAATTATTGTTTGATCAAAATACTAATTTTTGTATTTCATCTGACACTAAATATAACAGGGAAAAGCTTCTTGCATTTAATCAAATCTATAACAATTACGGTATAAAAAAAATTTTGCAAAGATGTGCTAGAAAACAGTAAATGTGCAAAAGAAATGTACATGATGTTTAAAAGAACATGAAAACAATCTATTTGTTAATTAAACTAAATAAAAATAGTTGCTACAGTGCTGTTTGAAAATGTGAAGAAGGAAAACAAGCCAGATTACTGGTAAGAAATGAGAAGTTTAAATTAATCATAGGTGCGGAATGTGATATTATGTCTGAAGTTATGTTCAAAGCACTGGGGTTAAAAGCGCCTTTGTCTGGGTAAGTTTAAAATACTCATGGCACCAGACATATCCAGTAGTTAAAATGTTGCTGTCTTGTGAATATAAAAAAAAAAAAAAAAGTACAAGGTCATGCTTTAAATTGTGATACATGTATAGAAGCTAATACATTCTGTTTTATTTTGTTTGTTAGAAGACAGGATGGCATAAGAATTTCATACTTTGAAAAAAGAAAAATAGTATATCCTTTACAAATTCAAGAATAGTCAGACAGTCATATAGATATCCTGAATACTTTGCAAAGCTTAGCAATGACATTCTTTACAACTATGCCGATTTATGTATATGCTTTGGAATTCATCCAAAACGATATCATATACAAATAAGTCCTGGTGTTATGACAGTGGTGCCTGATCCAAGGAAAAGAAGCTGCAGCTCTCAAGAGTAGAACAGAGTATTGTAAATACTTAGTAGTACATCAGTAGTAGGCAGGATCCATATATAAGTGAAAATTGCCATGTGTTGTAAACATAATTAAAGATCTGTTCTTGTGGTAACAAACATGAATAACATGACAAGAGACTGCTACAGCTTCTAAGTAAATGATGGCAACATAGTTTTAAGTTAAGTAAGAAGAAATGCAAAAAAAGAGTGATATGTCTTAAATGCAAATTAATATTTTAAATTCAGTTGGACTGAAGCCTGATAGAGAACTATCAGAGCAGTTGTGTAGATGTAAAAAAGCAATAGATAAACAAGCATTGCATTGCAGAGATTACAAGGAATGCAGCACTACAACGTGTAGTTGTACATAATATATCTGAGATTACAGTACATCTACAAAAGCTGTTTAAGTAGAATGTGCCCTGACAATACAGCTTTTTAAAAGAAAACAGCTCTTAAATATATAAGAATGTAATTACAAAAGCACCAGTTCTAAAATACTATGATATGATATAGCTAGTAATGCTGTAGGTAAACACAGGTTAGAATGTAATAGAATTTTGTTATAATATGTGAGAACAGACCATTTGCTTATATTACACAAGTATTTATTGATGCACAAAACATACATGGTCATATAGAAATGGAGCTGTTAGCAATAGTGTGTTAAGTATGAGAAATTCCCATATGGTAGAGCAGCTGATGTCGAAACAGATCAGATCATTCTTGGAAAACATATTCAGTAAGTGTTCCTTTCTTTCTTTTATAGTGACACATGCACATATTGCAATAATCTATACACATCCTTCTTATATCTTATATCCAACACTTATTCTACCTAACTCAACTATAGTATGTGGTGTGAGACTTTGGAACACAGGTTGATAGCAATCTAAACATCAACCATGTGTCCATAGTGGTAAGAAAAGCATTCTACATTCCACATCTCATAAATAAGTGCATCACATCCAAGAACATGAAGTTTATAGCTCCACTGTATTTGACCTTTTTCAGACCACTAATTGAGTACAATGTACCCTACAGTATATACCTCACCAGACAGGTCTACTTTATTTATGCGAAAGCTTAAAACAGCGAATGCATATACATCAAACCATATGCGTCAAACAGAGAAACCATCAAAACAATAAAAACGGAACTACACAACAAATATGACATTTAACAGCTGTAGGCAGGGAAGCAAACCCCCCTGCATCCCCCACACCCCCCACTACTTAAATATACCAACTCCGAGATCACACTACATTGAAGTAAATGGAAATCTCCACCTACAGAGATTTCCGTTTACAGTTTTCAACAGTTCACACTTTCGATGCATATGGTTCGATGTATATGCATTCGCTGTTTTAAGCTTTCACATAAATAAAGTAGACCCCACCAGACACCTGCAGCAAGTGGAGAGACCACAGAGGTTCCTTACCAAGAGAATCTAGGGCCTACAAAACATGACATACAAGGAAATACTGAAAGCCCTGTCACTGTACTCTTTATCATACAGGTTGCTGAGAAGCAACCTGTGCCTGGCCTACAGACCAGTCTCAGACCATGACCAATCGATTTTCTGAACATCCACAAATCGCATGGGAGAAGAATAACTTGCTCCTCAGAACTCAAACTAGCTTGAGACATTAACAGAGCTTTCTGGAGAGACAGCTATATCTCCCAGTGATTACCACTCCTCTGGAATGAGCTCCCACAACATGTCAAGCAGAGCTGCTCAATGACCATATTCAAGTGCAACCTTGACAACTGGGTAGGTGACCATAAATTCATCCTGAGTTTGGCACATATATCCCTCATGGAAAGGGGCAAACAGTGCTGATCACAGAATCACTCTGCTAACAATGACCATTTAAATATGGTCAATAAGGGTACTCAGGTTTTTACACATCTAGGCTTGTAAAGCTCCTAGGGTCAATAGCCTAGTAACCTTCTATGAATCTGTGAACCTATAATCTAAAATTTTAACTATTTCATTACAAAAAAAAATAGTCCTTGAACATGAATCTTTTCTCATATTCCACGCAATGCTTTCATCCCATAATATTTCCATCTGCATCCTTTTTTCTTATGTTAATATTCTTGTGTCTTCTAAAATAATTAAATTCATATCAGGTAATGCACTCTATTCCAAGACACCTAACCTTCTTTTAATGTTCTTTATACTATTGACGTTTATTAATAACATTTTGAGGTTCTTTAGAATTTATTGTATTTTCCATCTTACCTCTTATCATTGTTTTATTTTCTTTCACAATCACACTTTTAAGTTTTCTTTTTCTGTCTCACTCTTCTCTCTTTTGAATTCTTTTTTCCTCTCACTATCTTCCAGCTTATATTTTCTTCTTTACTTGTTTCCAGTAGAAATTCTTCACCTTCAATATTCTCATTTTCTTTATACATTTTTTCTCATTTTGTATATTTTGTTTTTCATGTTCTACATTTTGATATATCATATACATGTTCTTATATCTGTTCTGTTAATCACAATTAACCCAATCAAGTCCCATTTTCCCAACCTTTTTACTGATAAAATCACATTTCTTTGCTTCATGTCCTATCTTTCCTCAAACAAAAAATTTTCTCTTATCACAATTACTTATTAAATGATTACTCTTTCCACAGGAAAAAAAAAAGTTTTGGGCTTTCCTCTATATCTTACAAAACCTCTGTTGCCTTCAACATTTATTACACTTGGAACATGTACAATATGGCAATTTTCCATTTTCAAAATGACCCCACAATCCCACTCTCCAGCCCATAAACCTCTATCATCATATGTTTTCATAGCACTTTTTCACATACAGTTTTTAAGCAGTCTTTCAATGCTTCTTTATCCACCTTAGTTCAAAATTGTACAGCACTCCTTTTTTTTTGCTCTCTATTAAAAGTCTACACACTTAAGAGGCCATGGACTACAATCTTTTTTTCCTGAAATTTCTGTAAGAAATTTTCCCTATATTGCCCTGTCTCAAACAAAATATTACAGTAAGTCTCTTTCTTAAGATAAACAAATATTCCCAAAGCTGCTATAACTGTATTCCATACCTTACATCTTTCAAGTTCCTTTTCTTCCTTACTGCTAATCTATAGAACAGATTTATTTTTCATGATCTCTTTTTCTTCTTCTACCTCTCTTACTTCCTTCTTTCCTTCTTTCACCATTCTTGCATATGAATTTTTCTTTTCTGTAATTTCTCTCACCTCCTCTTCTTGAATTTTGTCCATAATATTATCCCAAGATGCCACTGCTTTACTTTCTGGTTCCAATTGGAGGGTTGTGACCATACACTCTGATGCTGACACAAAAAACAGATTTTTTGGAACATGTACTCAGAGTCCTGCAAAGGTTCAACTGTCTTCTTTTTACCAGCCTTCTTCACTTTGCCCTTTTCCTGCTTCCTTGATAACTAGACCGCTCCTTCGATTCCATCCTTCTTAGATGACCTTAGATGACCAATGACTTTCTGATTCTGCTACCTTTTGCATGTTCTCCTCTTCATTCTACTGCTGGCCATCACACTTACTTGCTGCCTCTGCCTTCCTTCTAGCTTTTCCAAGCTGTCTATGTGCTTGTAATGGAAACTGTAACTGTAACAATGAATAACATCCCCATACTCTCCAAAAGGAGTAAGGGAAGTTCCCCAATGCCCTGTCCAACTTTTCCCTAGTAGTATAAACACCACCTAGGGTATCACCCAGAAAACCCCACTGGCCTAGTAGGACTAACCTGGTTACCAAAGGATACATAAAATAAAAAAATAATAAATATATTGTGAAGGCTCAGTTTGCAGGGCATAATGATTGTGATAACCAAGATTCCACTCATTATCATTTATGAATTGTCCAATTTGCATGACAAGAAAACCTGCTAACCATTGATCCCAATTGTATTTATGCATACTCCTAGTTTTTTGAGGGTGTCACTGTGCACGTTCAGTCCACCACATGCCTATAGGGAGTTACTGCAGTGCCTTATTTCTTACAAGCATATACAGTAGAGGGATACAGGACTGTCATGCTTCCTACCTTAAAGTGCTACTGTGCACAATAATGATACAGTACCTATATTATTATAGCCTATAATTCACAGAAGAAATCAGGTGCCTGTCAGTACACAGTAAATGGTACACATGATAACTGATTAGGGTGCCAGTTTTCTGACATCTTATTTGAGATTTTTCAAGATGAGACTTCATGGCTAGAGAAGGAATGGATACTGCTCTATTTAAAGGTAGGTTGGGGAGGTGTCCAAGATTTTAAGGACCTCCTCCAGAAAGCAGTGAGGTGAGTATGTACTCTTTTTAACATTAATGGTAGTAGAGGTTTAGTCCCAAACAATATATCTTTCAGACTTCACTGCCAGTTCTGACATACCTGACTTAAGACCAAAGGTAGCAGAATGACTGCTGAATGTTATTACTGTTTGTGCAAGCATCTAGTCATCTGCTTTGGTTATCCCTGCACTGGATACTGGGACAGTTGTACCTAGAGATAGGAGTGTCAATTGAGGTGACACCTTAGTTTCCCATCTGCAGGTGGCATACATTGTAAGGAAGATTACCAGGAGAAGTTTGGATGCCCAAATCAGCCAGATAGAAAACCTCCTCCAGTGACTTATTGAACCATATCCCTTTCCAGCACTGTCTCCATCATATGAGACAGGACCCAGTGGTGACTGAATCCAGGTAGTGAGTAACCTATGTCTGGGTCTCAGCTGGCACAGACTGCAACTGTGGACACCCTATTCCTTCCACATATTGCGTTCACTTTTTTGTCTATGTTCACTCCTGTCATTTATTCAGTCCTTCCCTCAAAATTGTCTTCCTTCTGTCTGATGTCGCCTTCACCATTGTGGTCCTCTCCACCATTGTGTTACCCTCCTCTCCCTGTCAGTTGTGTGTGTCTTCCTTTGCTACCCAACCTAACCATCTTATATTCCTTTTAAATTGCTTACTTTCTTCCCCAACTTAATTTCTTCTTAATCATAAAAAAAAAATCTCCCTACCTCCATTTTGCTCATTCCTTAGTTGTTCACCCTTACTCTGCCCTCTGCTTGTTTCCCCTTTTCATCTGCTTCCTGTACTCTCACTTCCAATCTTTATTCAAAAAATAGATAAGCATATTTGCCCATGTAGGCCTTCCAAATCACTTATGACCTTACTGTGCATTTTGGGTCATAAAGAGCACCACTGATGCCCATGCATAAATGATAAGAATTGGCACTGCTCACTGCTTCGCAGAGCTAGTCTGCCACATTCTATATATATATATATATATATATATATATATATATATATATATATATATATATATATATATATATATATATTAACTTTAGCCAGCATTACCTGTACACATGAGCTGATTGTCACTATGCAGGAGTTTGTAGATGGTACATGGTACCATTTTTAGGATTTGTCTACTTGACACTGCAATAAATTGCAATGTTAGTCATGCCTGTGCCTGATAAATTAGACTACAAAAGTGGTGTGTATCCTCATGGTTCATTGCTGGCTCTCTTATTCTTTCTTGCTGCAAGTATATTATCACCAGTTGCCATGTGCTTCCTTAAGGGCATCCTTCGTCTCACTCCTGTAGTGCAACCTGTGAATGAAGTGCTCTACACATTATAAACTGTTAGCAGACAAATTAATTTCTAGCTTTATCCCCTATCATCTTCAATCATCTCCCAAGAAATACCCTCAAGCATAACCCCTCCAACTATAGCTAGGGAGCATGTACTGGCTGTGCTCAGTAAAGCCAAAACATAGCCTTAATGGGCCCCAGTAATATCCCAGGATGTCTCCTGAGAAGTCTAAAATATGACTTATCAGGACCCCTGGAGTCACTATTTAACTGCTGGCTTAAAACAAGCTTTGTGCCATGAGAATGGAGGACTGTGATGATCATTCCCCTTCATAAGGGAGGACCTTCAACATATACTGGAAACTACAGACCCATTAGTCTGACTAGTCTTATTTGCAAAGCCAGGGAAATAATTATGATAGAAATTATCAACAAGGACATAGGAGATTTCCAGACAATGGAGCCATCTCAGTTTGGCTTTGTCAAAGGAAATTCAAATTTACGAAACCTAGCAGATTTCTTTGAAAAGGTCACTAAAGCAATTGATGAGGGGGATGTGGTATATACTGCCTACCTATATCTGGCTAAAGCTTTTGATACAGTACCCCACTTCAACATTGTCAACAGACATGACCAAAGAAGATAGGATGAGTTAGTTCACCTCCACAAAGAGGCCGGTCACCAGTGGAGTCCCTCAGGGCTCTATGCTGGACCTGTTTCTCTTTAGCATTTACTTGTCAGAGATGAAATCCTATATGAAAGGCCTCTGACAGACCAGGTTCACATATGGTTGCAAACTGGGAGCAGTCATTGAATCCTTAAGATAAGAACACCCTCTAGGAAGGTTTAACACAGACAAACAGTTAGTGCCATAGTCATGGCTAAAATTCAGTGACAAAAAAGACATTATAGTACCTTTTGGGAAGCTAACCACCCAGGTAACTATGTCATCAATAAAATACCCTTAAATGTTGAATCACTAGTCAGGGATCTGGAAACTTATATAGATAGTAATTTAGCCTTTGACCAACATTTGTACAAGGTTGTAAGAAAATCATTCTATGTTGCTCAATTTATGAGTAAGGTCATGGTATCTAAGTTCAGAGAGATCATCATACCACTGTACTCAGCCCTCATCAGACCGATCATACAGTCTGAATGGAGAGATGATAAAATAAGCAAAAGGAGAGAAGTACTGCTGGATGTGAATTCATCCTCAAATCTTGGTGAGTACCTTCATGAGTTGGACACTGTTCTTCACAAAATCTCACCAAGGCAACACTGATATATCAACGGCATTTTATATATCATATATCATGAACAGAAGTAATTTAAAAAAATAAAGAAGATAGCTGGATGCACAAGTCCTAATTTTAAAAAGTGCCCAATCCTGGTAGGCACACTGGTACTAGGACTGCAAGAAATGACAGCGTAGAATCCTCAAGATATAGAAATAGTCATACAATGGAGCTAGGCCTAGCCCAGGAAGAGGATGCCCTCCCATTGTAGAAGGAAGTAGCCGTCCACAAAAATCACAGAAACTGATAGGCCAAAAAAAGAGCCATACAGATGACAGAGTGGACTATTGAGGATAAGAAAGAAATTATGAATTGTGACTATTATGCAAGAAAGCCAAAATTTCCAGACAAAAGATATATGAAAAGCTTAAGAGAGAAATTAGAGGAAAGAAAAATACTTCCACAAGAAAAACTGTCAGAAGCTTCAAATAAAAATTTGTGTTTATTAATACAACAGATCCATGAAAAACACTATATAGTCCAAGAAACCTTGTGCCGTTTGTAAAAAGAAGCAACCGAGGAACTGAGAATATTTAAAGAACAAAATTTAAAGCCTTTTGATGGGTATGAAAAAAAAATACTGACATGGGAAAGAAAGACAGATATGATAAGGTGCAATATTTATGCAAGGGAGAATGCCAAATTAAATCAACACAAAAAAGACAACCCCAAAGATATTTGAAGGGAAATGTAGGTAAAGGATCCAGATATGGAAAATTTCACAATACAAAAAATAATAAAACAAAGAGGAAAAGTAGAAAAGAGAATTAGTAATGGAAAAGTTAACAAAATAGAAACAGAGGTTATGGATTACCTGCAAAGTGAAAGATTTAGTTCAGAAAATGTAACTCAGAAAACAACACAACAGGATAGAGCAATGGACACACAAATTAAGGAGAAGCCAGTGTAGCAGGAAACAGCTAACCAGTTGACATATGAAGATACTTTGGAGCCTCCCATAAGAAACCAGTACAAAGGTTCAGTTGGAGCTATACAGTAAGGGAAAGGACATGAACCTGTGGCAACTCTGACAGTCAATTTCAGGAAGTGATAGACCAGAGAGTTCCCTTATGAAAGAGCAACAGATGACACAGGGTGAAACTGAAGAGAACATGGCACAGGAAGAAGCTTTGAAATTTTATATAGAATGCCCAGAGGATATGGTGAACAAAGAATGTGCCCTCAGTTTAGAAGAAAATGATCTAAGAAAAGAGTTGCTTGATTTACTAGAGATGGATAGACATATTAAGATCAATGAAAGAAACAGACTGCCTGCAGAAGATAAATAAAACCCAAAAAGTTAGCAGTTTGATAAAACAAATTAACACAGCAATTAGGACTGCCCTTAGAGATTCATGTGATATAACAGAAGTAAATAGGATACATTACTGTGCAGCCAATTTAATAACAGATAAAGTCCTACCACAAGAATACAGGATAGTAAGGGAAAGAATGGGGAGAAACTGAATGCTATCATGAAAGTATCGAATACAGAAAACTATAAAGAAATTAAGACAAGAAGTGTCACTATTAGAAGAGTATAGAAGAGGGAACTGATCAACAAAAATACTCAGAAATATAGACATGATAAAAGCAATGTACAGTATTATAACAGATCAGGATTTATCATGCACTATCACAAATAATAAACTAAAAATATTAGCACAGGCAGAAAAACTTAGAAAATACACCCGATAAATATAAAGGAAATGTACAAAATAAGCAATTTATTGGTGATCCAAAAAAGTTTTATAGAGAATTGAGAAACAAGGTAAAAGAAATTGAAAGACCACCAAGAAAAGAAGAAATAGATATATTTTTGAGAAATATTTATGAAGATCCTGGGGACCATAACAAAGATGCTAAATGGACAGAAAAAGTAAAAGAAATAGTAATAAGGTCAAATGTACAGAATATGAAATGGAATGAAGTAACAGCCACAGAGTTTAAAAAAAAGTTATGAAAAACCTTTAATTGGAAAACCCATGGCCCAGATGCAGTACCTAACTTCTGGCTAAAAGTATTAACATCTTTGGATGAGGATTTAGCCATGAGTAAGAACTATTTATATGCACACCCCGAACAGACACCAGCCTGGCTAACAACAGGAAAAACAATGCTCCTACTTAAGAGTGAACCTGCAAGCTACCCTAAAAACTATAGACCAATAATTTGCCTTCTGACGGTGCATAAACTATACACTGGAATTGATGCCAAACACAGTTTATAGTCATTTACAAGAAAACCTAATTATGGCAATAGAAAAAAAGGGTAATAAAAGAAAGTCATGTGGAACAAAGGATCATTTGTTGTTAAATAAGGTCATAGTGGAGACCTGTAAAAAGGGGGAGAATCTAAGTATGGCATGGATAGCATTTAACAGTATCCCATATTCACAGATAACAGAGTGCTTAAAAATGTATAAGATACACCCTACACTGATAAACTGCATCACAGTGACCATGAAACAGTGGCACACCACTTTGCAGTTAAGCCATGATAAAGGACAAATTATTATTCACATTCTCAGTGAGCAACATTACATTAAAAGATAGATGGGAATTAAACACATTAACTGAAGAAGAATTTGTGCAGCAAGTATTTTTGTCAAATGATCAATTTCTTGAATTCCTTGGCTTTTGAAAATCCATGAAGTATAAAACAAAAAAAAAATGTGTGAGTGTGTAGAACAATAGTCAGACAGCTACAGGGAAATCCAGATTATTGCACAGAGCTACAGTGGAAGTACCATTGACAGCTTGTTGAGTTTTATTTAAATATTTACTTAATTATCTTTTGCTGACAAGGTTAGTGACGAGAGGTAGTATTTGTACTACTTGGGGAAATTTGGCCAAGACATCAGGGAACTTCCCCTAATCTTCATACGAGTGATTGTATGGGGACCCAATTTAGTGTGGCACTTCCTATCTTCTATTCTGAGTGCAAAGGCAGATCGGAGAAGCAGGAGGCATGGAGGAGAAGGAGAGCATGGTGATTGCTGTGGAAAATGAAAGTGCTGTTAATTGAATAGCTGTGGAAGTTAGCATAGTGGAGAAGGAGTTGGAAGATGTGAGAAAGGAGGAGAATGATAGTGGTGATGCGAACAGAGTGACAGGAGGCAAAAAACAGACAGAAAATGGCATAATGCTGGATTCAGAGGATATCTTCCAATGGAATCTATTTTCAATAGATATTTCAATAACAGAATGTGTTGTTACAACCCTCTAATAGGGAGGGTTGTAGGATGTCTATCTAAAATAATTGATAGATCAGAGTGAACCAGAGAGTGAAAAAAAGCAGCGGCATGGACAAGATTCAGGAGAATGAAGATTCACAAGAGAAAAAAGAAGAAAAAAGATTGTATGCACAGACAGTGAAAGAAGGGAAAAGAAAAGAAGGAAAATAAGACAGAATTTAGATGATAATTTCTTGTGAAGATAAACAATAAGGCAGAAAAGAAATTAGACAGGAATGTGGCATGGGACAGTGTCATAGTACTACTGGGAATAGAACGCAGATAGGTAAAAACTTTTATTTGTATTAATAAGGATGCATTTTGTGACTTTTTTTGAAAAGGCTCAATACATGGAATTTTTTTTCTAGAACAATATAACAAAAGAAAAGACAGTTATCCTTGAAACATATACATAATGTTGTTGTTGTTGTGTCTTTCGGCTTATCAATAATACAGGCTTATAATAGAGAAGCCAAGAAGACAGTGTTTGTGAAATTTAGAACTGAAATTGAAAGAGATGATTTAAAACAATATTTAAAGACAATACATGTAACAAAAATATGTGATAATAGAGGCGTATGGACTGGGGTAGGGAATGTGGTGTAATATTGAAAATGCAAGATGAAAAAAAATGTACATTTACCAACTATAATTAAAATTGATGGAAACAAAGGCATGGTAAGATACCAGGGACAACCCAAGATGTGTTTTTTATGTGGCAAGGATGATCATTTAATTAGTAATTGTGACAAAAATGTTTTATATTTGGAAAAATAGGTCACAAAGCAAAAAAATGTGAACAAAAGTATATAAAATGTGAAAAGACAGGTGGTTCTTGGATGTACAGAATTAGAAAAATATACACAAAAAACTACATTAGTACAGGAACAGGGAAAGGAGAAAATTACATCAGACACTATAGAGGAAGTGCAAAATGAACAAATGAATGATATCAAAGTAACAATGGATGTGAGAGATAATGAATTATGTAAAAAATAATGGAAACAAAGGAAGACGAAATAAATAATCCAAGAGATGAAGGAGAAAGTAAATGGGTAAAGTAAGAAGTAAAAGAGGTTCTGTAGGTAAAAGAGTAAAAGAAAATATAAGTACAAAAATGTAATTATAAGAGAAAGCAAAAAATGAAAAAGGTGAATATAAAATGCATTTATTATAGTGAGAATCTTAGCTGTTAACACCAGCAGCATGAAGAATATTCATTATAGGTTAGGAATATTAGAGTGGTGTATGACATTAGATGTGGATATCATATCACCTACAGACATTAGAATAACAATAGATGAAGACAGAGAACAAATAAGTGGTCTATGGGAAGGTAAAATAATTTGCAATCTAGGTAGTGAAAAATGCTTTGGTATAGTCATCCTATGTAAAGAATAGATAGAATCAAGTTTATAGAGTAATTACACTTTATGCACATACTTTACAGAAACAAAGAGAAATTATGGTTAAAAAGTCATGGTTCATATAAATTTAAGCATACAAGTAATTTAATGGGGAACTTTAATTGTGATCTAAGACACAGAGATAAAGAAGGAGCAGATGCTAAAATAATTCTAGATATGTTTAAATATAATAAAATGTATTTATAAAAAAATAAGAATTGGACATACAAAAGAAGCAATTTAAGAACTGAAATTGACTATTTTATAGTTTCAGACAGTTTGACTATACTACATGACAGGTGTAAAATCACAGGATTTTCAGATCACTTAGCTATATTGATAGAGGTACAAGAAAGAAGAAATTAATAAAAATAGGCAAAGGAATAAGAAGAATCAATGAGTCAGAATTGACTGAACAGGTAAGACATAATACTACATTTATGGCAAAATGACATAAGTATGAGAGAATTTTATAAAGACTGGACGAGTTGCTGTATCAATTTGAAAGGAAAATATAGAAAGAAGGTATAGGTATTAAAATGGCAAAAACTGAGATGCAGACAAGGATTTTTATGTATATAAGGAAAATAGTATCCACATATTCAAATTCATAGCAAGTAATAGTGAAGAGTTTATAGAAAAAAAAGAAAGCTGTATGAAATGAATCAAGAAAAAATTTAAAAGAAGATTGGTTAAACAAAGATATTTTTGCATGGAAATAAAGTAGTACCATACTTAAGTAAAATGGTTAAAGAAAATACAATAATAATGAGAGAATTAAAAGATGGAAATGGCAACATAATAAATGCACAACAAGAAATTATGGATCCCACCAGTATTCCTGCTGGACAGGGGAAACAGGTGCTGACTTTTTTCAGGGAGCATGGGCCAAATTCTTGGCTAGGCTTATAAGGGCCTCTCGGCCAATAGCTTAGTATCATCCTATGAACCTATGAAAACAATTAAAAAATATATAATAGACCCATTCTGAATGAGAGACATTACATTAAAAGATAGATGGGAATTAAACAAGTTAACTGAAGAAGAGAATAAAAGGAAGGAGGAAACGATTATAATAATATAATTAGAACATGTACTTAAGATAGTAAACGTAGAATCAGCTACAGGGATAGATGGAATTGAATACTTAATGTATAAAAACATGGAAGAATGGCAAACAGAGCATTTCTTAGAAGTAGTGAATGAATGGTTTAAAACAGGTATAAATGATGAAAATATATGCCTGGGGTAATGAAATTCATATGGAAAAAGGGAGAAAAAATGGATATATACAAAACTGAAGACCTTTAGTACTAAAGAATATAGATTATAAGATTTTCATGAAAATTGTAGTAAAAAGAAGAGCAATCAAAGTTAAATTATCTGAAATAATATTTGGAACTAGAAGTAAAGGAAGTCTAGAACTATTAATATTAATAATAGAAATGGTAGATGATATAACAAACAGAAGAACAGAATTAAAAAGTTTACTAGGAGATATAAATAAAGATTTTCATAAAATTAATCACAAAGCATTGTGGAACATTTTGTAGGAATATAACATAAGTAATAAAACAAAGTAAGATTGGCAATCAGTGGATGGATAAGTGAAACTATAAAACTAAAAAGTGATATTAAGCAAGGATGTCCAAACAGCAGCATCTCATTTGCATTAATTATGAATATAGTGGTCACTGAGGTTAATTCAGTATTGGAAAAACTAGATATCAGACACCAGAAGGAATTAGGATTCCAGCTATGTTTACATATACAGATGATTTAGTGTTAGCAGTAAAGAATACAGAATGTTTGAAAACAGCCATAGAAATGCTCAACAATGAACTGAAGATGTTAGGATTGACTCTTAATAAAGAAAAAAATAAAGGACTGCTTTTTGTGGGGAAATACAGGGCATTAAATTTAATGAATAAGAGATAGAAATCTTCAGAATAAAGTTTGGGAATGAACAATAAGAGAACAGCAATGGAAAGATATGATAGAATATGAGGTGTTTTCATATTCTGGACAACATTTAGAAAAAAAGTATATTTAAGTAACTCCATAATATTAGGTAAAATTGCACATTTAGGTAATGCATGTACAATTCCGTTAGCATTAGAAAAGGATTTAATGAATGTAATTTTTACATTCACGTGGGGGGTCAAGGCTAAATCCAGTGAAAAGAGGCAATCTTTATGTAAATAACAAAGAAGGAGGGTTGGGCTTGTTACATCCAATTGTATGTTTTTTTTTTCATTAAACTTGTATAAAATCTTAGTAAATATGAAAGATAAAGAAGTTATTAACAAAAATCATAGAAGGGAAACATAAAGTAATTTGGCAAAGTCTGGAATATTCAAAAAGAAGCAAAAATGTTCAGTGTATGGACATAGGTTCATAGGTTCATAGATTAGTACTAGGCTAAGTGCCCTTGTGGGCTATTTTAAGCCTAGCCAATTACTCCATCTGAGAATCAAACCCTGCACCTCGTGTCTGTAGGGTAAACACCTTAACCATTATGCCATTCCCCCCCTTAGAAATGAAAATATAATGAAATTATAATTATGGAAAATTGATATCGTAAAGATAGAAAAACATAGAAGAATGCGGTATGAAAATATAATGGAACAATTTTATTATGTTTATCCTTGTTAATGTATAAGTGAAGAAAAGATCAAAGTAGTAAATGTGAGAATAGGTGCAAAAAATATGCAGAATGTGCAGATTTTTTGTGAGATTATCAATAAATAAGTTACTAGTCAAGGCAAACATGCCATATAAGATAATAAAAGGTAGAATATGTTTACATTGTGCTGAATTAGAGACGACTGAACATGTTCTTATAAAGTATAAAAGGACATGTAAACTGTGGAAGGAAATATATGACAAGGGATACTTAAAAGAATTGGAGAATATTGAATGCATTAATATGGACATGACTGAATATGGACATTACAAAAATGTAAAACAAAAGGACATTAACAAACTGGATGGAAAATTATTTTGTATAACATGGATAATATAGCATGAAAGAATTAGTGACGTAAAATGCAACAGAAAGTGTTTGTTGTCAAAGATGTTGAAGGAAGTAAGACTTTGGCTATAGAGAAAAGAGTGGGGGATTAAAATGTGAAAGTCTAATATAAATGTAAGAACCATGTTCTAAATGTTATAAATATTGCAAATAATGTAAATATGTATTGAAAAGTTTAGATAAGGAAAAATAAAAAGAAAATGAATAAAATGAACAAAGAAGAAATTGTAGAAGTAGTAGAAATAGAAAAAAAATGATGAGAAAACAGTATGAAGAGGATATAGAAGAAGGTTCTGAAATAAGTGATGAAGAAGTCATAAAATGGAAGGAAGTAAAAGGAAAAATAAAGAATTCGATAGGTAAAAGGGCAAAATACAGAAAAAGAATAAAGGGAAAAGTACAAAAGAAAAAGAAAGGAAATGGATGAAAAATAATATATACAGATAAAGACTGAGGCTTGGTGTAATATAAGATGTGGTAAGTTAAAACTTTGGGACAAAAATTTGCAGACTTACAAAAGTGGTATGTATTGAACTGAAATAGATTATTTTACAGTATCAGATGGTTTTGTTATAGGAGAAAGGAAGGTAGTTGAAACAGGATTTAATGCAGAAGAAAAAAGATTAGTTATACAGTTATGGAAAGATCATATTACTATGACAACATTTTATAAATATTGATCTGAATGGTGGATATTTAAGAAAAAATATGAAAATTTTTTTAGAGTGGCAATCATGTGAGAAAAGTAGATAAATAAAAATATAAAAGAATAAAGAACATGTAATGTTGCATTGGAAGATCTGGAACATACTAAAGTATTCTGAGAAAGAAAAATAGGAAATAAATAAAAAAAATACTAGAATGGTGATATAATCAAGGTTATTTTTTACAAGGAAAAGGAGAAGTATCAAGTTACTTAAGCAGATTAGTAAAGGAAGATGGTAGTGTAATGGGAGTAATAAAAATGTAAAAGGAGAAATAGAAAGAACTCAGGAAAAGCTTATGAATATTGTAGTACAATATGTGCAAGAAATGTTTAAAGAAAAACACTGCAGTAAAAACTTGGAAAGTAAAAAGATTAACAGAAAAGAGAATAAAGAATTGGAAAAAAAGATGTCTTTAAATGAGCTAGATAAAGTAATTAGACAAGTAAATACAGATTTGTTTGCTGGCTCAGAAGGAATAGAGTATGAAATGTTTAAAAATTTAAAGGACTGGCAAAAACATGTTTTTTAAAGATTTTAAATGAACGATTAAATGAAAGTTTTATATGTAAAGAGTTTCATAGTAGAATAGTGAAATTTATATGGAAGATGGAAGATAGAAGATAATTAATAAAATGATGACCAATAGTATTGAATAATAATGATTATAAGATCTTTATGAAATTAATACAAAAGAGATTTGAAACTAAAAATGAAAGTTTTATGGAAGATAGCATATATAGTATAAAGGGGAAGAATTGTCAAAATTATTAATAATAGAGAAACTGTGAATGATGTTATGAACAGAAAATAAGAAGTGCAAATCATAATAGGAGATCTTAATAAGGCATTTAACACAATTGGACATGAAATATTGTAGGCAATAATGAAGGAATTTAATATAAGGGAAAATTTTAGGAAATATTTGTCAGTGCATAGCAATAATACAGTAAAAATACTTGTAAATGACTGTTTAATCCAAGAGGTACACAAGAAGAGTGGTGCAAGACGGGGATGTCCAATGAGTAGTATACTCTTTGCATTAGTTATGAATGTGATAGCATGTGAAATAAATTACAAGATGAAGGAGGTAGTGTATATAACACCTGAAGGGTATGAATTCAAGTTTTGTTAACATATGCAGATGTTATAATAATTGCAAAAAACATTTGGATAAAAAAAGTAATAATTTACACAAATGAGTGTCTAGAGATGATAGGGATAGCTTTAAGTAAAGAGAAAAGTAAAGGTTTAGGTGGTGTAGTAAAATCTGGGGTATATATTTGACAACAAATGAAATTTCTGTGTTAGATATAACATTTGGGAATAAAGATGTAAGTAGAATTCAATAGGAAAAAACAATAGAAGAAATAAAGCAAACGTCTTTTCTGTATAACATGTAAATGATCATTCAGAAAAAAAGCTTATTTGATAAATTTAGTACTGATTGAAAAATAGAATACCTATCAGGTTTATTTATGCTGCCAACAGCATTTGAAAAGAAAAATACTGCAGCTTTTTTTTGTTTCATTTATGTGTGGTTCTAGATTAAACCCAGTAAAAAGAAGAGTTTTGTATGTAAATAAAGAGGAAGCAGGTTTTGGGTTAATTAGCCCAATGGCATATGCTGCTTTATTAAATTTGTACAAAGTGTTAAAGTGCTTAAATAAAAAAAGATAAGAGATAGGTAGTAAAACTGTACAAATATAAGTATGATAAATTTTGCAGTATGGAAAAAAAAAAGTAAAAGAGAAAAAGAGCACAGAAATAAAATGTTACCAAGAAAAAATAGTTCTTGAGAAAATAAAAGTTGATGATAGAGAAAAAGATAGAAAAGTATAGTACAAGAATGTAATGATAAAACATTAATATATAAAACCATGGGAAAACTTAGCAGATGAAAATAAATAAAGCTATAAAAATAAAAAAAATAGAATGTAGACTTTCAAGATGCTTTATGGAGCCTGGTAATAGATAAATTACCAGTATAATAAAACATGCCATATAAAAAGAAAAGTGATGGAATATGTTTACATTGCCAAGCAAAAAACTACAAAACACATGTTTTTGAAATATAAAATAGTAAAATGTTATTGGGAAAACTATGTAAAGAAGATTTTTTGAAGGTATATTAGAAGTGGATAAAATAAACATGGATATTATTAAATATGGATATTATAAGAATGCAAGTAAAAATATGTTAAAAGAATAGAAAAAAGTTATTATATATTACATGGGTTATATGGAATGAAAGAATACATGAAATTAGGTTTAATGGTAAATGGATTTTAGAAACAACATTAAGTAAAAATCATATGTTGATTATGAATAAAGGAATGTGGGTCTAATAGGGATGAAAAATTTGTATGATTGTAAAGGAATTTATGAATATATCTAAACAGATTTGTATATATATATATATATATATATATATATATATATGTATATATATATATATATATATATATATATATATATATATATATATATATATATATATATATATATATATATATATATATATATATATATATATATATGTACATATTTTGTTAATAAGAGTTATTTTTGTATATAGCTAAAGGACCCCTACTATTTGAAATGGGTTTCATGGGGAGGGGCAGGTTTTGTTTTATATCCAGCTGAACTACCAACAACTCAAGCAGATGGGACTTTGGTTTAACATGTTATGCAAAGGGCAAAATTAAATACAAGCTTATGGAGCTTGCTAAGATAATCCTTCTTCCTTCTTAGTCTGGTCCATCCACCTTTTTTCTGCCACTTTTTTCCACATCCCTTCTTTCTGTTTATGACCTACTGGACTTCTGCATTTTATCACCACCATTTCTTATGTATTATATTTCCATACTTGGCTCACAAGCATATCTGTTCTATAATCCTCACATATGCTGATTCAAGGTGCTGCTATTTTTCTTCAATGCCACCTATTTCCTCTTTTTCCAGAGATAACAGAGACCAGATTAATTCCTTGACTTTTGTGCTTTCTCTCCTGTCAACATCCATGTCTTCAACCTAATGTCTGTTGACCTTAGAGCCTTCTCTGACCACTGCTGATAGCTGATTGTGGCAACTAATATGTTATGATTCCAGCAAACTATTTCACTGAGGATGACTTTACAATCACTGATGCTACCCTAATACCCTTTCGTTTCTAGGAGGAAGTCTACCAGAGTTGTATGTTGGCCACTCTTATATGGGATCATAAGACTGTCTTTCTTGTTGATCCTGTGTTGGTCACAATCAAGCCATTTGCTAGACAAGAGTCTTGAATGGCCTCTCCTTCATTATTTTTGTCACCCCACCCATGTGGACCTAGGCAGTCCTCATATCTTGTTCTGCATGTCTGTCTTGATATTTACATTCATATACCCCCATTATCAAAACCAACTCACAATGTCCTATTTTATGAAGCAGAAAATCAAATTCAAATAAATCCTGTTGCTATAGTAGTGACACATACTCCAAGGATAGTAGTAGTAAGTTTCAAGATAGAAAAGAACATGTACACATTAAAAAGAAAATCTTGCATGTTTTGAGTGCCAATATGAAGAAATCACAGCTGCCTGAAGGATTAATAGTGTGGCTACCTTGGTGAAGGAAATCAAGATTTACATTTGTGTTGTTTCATAAGTTCTGAATTAAGATGAATGAAGAGAGTATTATCCTACTTCATACTATTGGAAATGGTCTTAATAATGCCAATTGTTAAATTATTTTCAATTCTTGATGCAACTCAAGGATTCTGGCAAGTAATGTTAGATGTACACGAATACTTGAATAAGAAAGTGCAGATCCTTAGATTTCCAGTTAATGTATCGTTAGCCATGGAGGAATTTCAAATAGCTCATGCAAGGGTAATTGAAGGCTGGCAACATTCAGTAAACATAATAGAGTACCAATTCCTGTGGGGTCAAACAAGAGACACTTGCTAAGACAGTTACAGCTGCTTACCAGATTAATTTTAAGCTAAATGAGAGGAATTGTAAAATAAGTATGACATATCTGATATACATGAGTCATATTCTAATATCACAGGTCAGAAACCTGATACAGCAAAACAATTATTCTGCAAAATCCAAAGCCAAAAACAAGCATATTTAACAGGAATTTCCAAGAATGATGTCATGTCTTGCAAAGTTTTTGTCTAGTACACTGAAGATGATATTGTCTCTAAAAGATTGGTACAGCAAAAGCAAGATATATCAATGGACTGGAGCTATAAACAAGAAAATAATTTATAAATGTTCAAAAAATAAGTTACAGACCAAAACATGTCGTAACACTATTATGTGAATAAATCAGTTATGCTGTATGTAGAATGGTATAATAATTGTGATCCTTCAACATAACAGACCACTTGCATATTGTCTGGATAATTTATATATGCCCAAAAGCTATATTAAAATAAAAAAGACTGGTAGCAACAGCTATGAACAATTCTATAAAGACATCTATGATAAAGACTTTCAGACAGTAACAGATTATAAACTTTTGTAAAACATATTCTCCCAGTCCCCTTCAATAAATGTACTGCACTAAATGATGTTTGACAACCTTTATTAAACTTTCATAAACATAACTTTATTTACCAATATTTTAATTTACTAATAACGGCATAAACATCCATATAACTGTTAACTAGGCAGCATGACCTCATTCACCATGACCAAATAAGCAGCATCCTTACCTCCGCTCACTTATTTTTACTTATGAAGCAGTGTCCCATCACACACTTTCATTCCCCACTTATTGAATTAAACATCCAAACCCCCAACTCATTCCATCCAATACTTCTCTTTTGAGTGTGTACCTTTAACTCCCAGTGGGTGTGGCTTGAGCCTTTAAAAAATGAAGTTATTACTTTACAAATCTAATAAATACTCATTGACAGAGGTCAAATATCAATACAGTTGTGTTTGCCATCACATATGCTTCAAGTTAAATAGTGTGACACCTTGTATGTAGCATGGTTTTGGAATTATTAATGCAACTATGAAAAAGCAATATTTGACACCTAGAGGCGCAGTAGGAGGTAACTGCAGGAACACCTGGAGGTGCATTCAGCAGTAATGAGTTAACTAGGGCAGCATGACCTTGCTTACCCTAACCAAATAAGCAGCATCCTTACCTCTGCTCACTTTCTTTTACTTATCAAGCAGCTACCAATTGCTGACTTTCATTTCCCAAGTCATTGAAATGAACATCCAACACCAGAGGGGGAACAAAAGAGGGACTATTCTGCCCTTCTTCTCTGCCAGCCAGCCTAACTAGGCTGTTCCCCCTCCTTCATTCCCAAACTCTCAACAAGTCCTACAAAATAAACCTAACTGTACATTAAAAGGTTGAGGACCAAACATTATTTGGTGTACTCCATCCTCTCTGAACCAAACTAGATCCCTGTCATCAACATCCCAGAGTAATATCATATAAATACCCAAAGCAGCCACTTGCCTAAGCAGCTGAAATTAAACCTATGATCCCTCTCCCTTTCCAAAGTAATAGCCATACAGTTGAATAACTTCTGTAAATCAAGCATATCCTCACTTATCCTGCCATTGGTAGTTTTTATTCCCAGGTCATTACCTGCAAAATGTACCAGCAGAACAATAGAAAGCTCAATGCCATCGGAAACAAAGCAAGCCCAATTGCATGCAATCCTGCCTAACTGCAGAATCCTTTTGGCACACAAAGGATATAACAATGACCAAAATGAGGTTTCCTTTTCTAAAAAAAATCAATTTAATAGCAATCCAGCCAATGCACCCACTATCTAAGGCAAAAAACATCTGATGACCAACATGGCATTTACTCCCTGCTCTTAATGACTTCACTACATCCATAAAGCAAATACGCTCCAGATTGTAACCCAAGGAGCCACCATTTACAAACACTAACTGTTTCAACAAAAACTTATCTTGTCAATAGCCAGTGTCTGTAAGTCTTCACCCTATCAAACCTACCTCACCCCTTCAAACATATGAACCCCCATCCAAGAATTTTGTCACCCATTCAACTATACTAATCAGAGCTAAATCCACCTTGACCAATTAAGCTGCCTTACTTTGTTCCCAAGGCTAAATATAATTTAACAAAATATTGCAATTCACTACCATGAACCTTACTATCAAAAACTGCCCTGGAATCCTGACAACATCTGATCATTCCAAGCCAACCTGACACACCTTGTCAGACAGCACCAGGGCTCATACCACTGTCCTGTTGTCCAAATCAAAATTAACCATTTTCCCCACAACTTCTCCTACTAAACCTTCGATGGCAGACAAACTGAAACTAACTCCAAACAGCATCCATCTTGCACATCCCTCCTCCAAACATCCTTCAATCTTGCCAGCCAATGAGTCAAAAAACATTCTTCGCAAAATATGCAACAAAATATGCAACATTCAAGAGCCCAAAGAGTTCCATGCCATCCTTAATCTACCCTTGTCCCAAAATATCACTCCTCAAATTTTTTTTATCACCTTCACATCTGGTAAATTAAACAAACTATCGCCTGCATCAACTAGCAACCCCAAAAATACAATGCTTTGCTTGGACCCTCAAACTTCTGCTTAAACAATGGAACCCAGTTCCTCACACATACCTAACACACACACATACCTTGCTTGCAATGCACTGTCAAATCCTTCACCTCATCTTAAAAAATCATCCAGATAATGTACCTCCTTCTGAATGCCTGGCCACTGCTGCCAAATCTAATGGAGAACAGTGCTATGTTCTCAAAGTAGCGCAGGCCACCAAGCAACCTATCTGTATAGCCCTGCCACAAGAAAATTCAAACCCAACTACCATGCCCACAAAATCTGACCCAACCTCAAGTTGTTGTGACTCCAGCCCACCTGTGGACAACCGCAAAATCCCCATAAACAATCCCCAGACCTGCTTCACCCTGCCCTTGACTTACCTTATCCTCACCTGTCCCCACAGTACTCCTAAACCACACCGACTCTGATGTGCCTTAATGAAAGCACCACTCCAGGAGCCAGAACATCTTCCCCAGAAGAATCATCATCTTTACGATTCTCTCACATTCTATGACTATGGTGGAGAGATTAATCAGGGTAAAGAAAAAATCAACCATTCCATACTCCCTGCCAGTACCACAGATTACAGAGCCTGCAACAGCATCCATGTTAAAGGGGCTTTACTCAACATAACCCCCTATAACATGACCAAACTTACCACAAGTTTCAGATGGGAAGCTATCTGTGAAGAGAAAGAAAACATTAGAACTCTGTACACACAGAATAAAAATTGGTCTCATAAACTTATAAGGTTACTAGCATAACAGGTCTTGTGTTACCTTGCATTTTGAAAAGAATATAAAATCTAAACTCTAAAACCTGTCACTGTTTAGGGAATTTACTTCTGACTGATTTGCCACAAAATCCAGACATACTGCAAAAAACAGATAGTTAAAAGGTTTAGCAGAATGTCCGCACACCAAGATTAATCCCTTGTCCTCTCCCCATAGTGGTTAATGCCACACCGTGTATGTGCAGCAAGTGACCGCTAATCATGGTTGCCTCAATGACAGCAAAACACCCTACCAGTCACTTGTGGGGTGACTGGAAGCAACCCAACCACTGCATGCCACTATACCACCCACTAACAACAAAAAAAACAAAGTGAAAAGCATCCAGAACAACCAGAAATCCATGGTCCAATGATTTCTATTCTAACCCTATAGTTAATGTAACACTACTTAAAATAATAGTTAAGGCGGCTATTAAGTTTGAATCATGGAGCACTGTATTTTTAAATACACTGGGAAAATAATGGATTTAAGTCATAGTAATGTGATTACAAAGTAGTCACTAGAGAATACATTTGAGGCAATGTTATCAGTAACGGGCTCAAACTTACAAGAGCAACACTATGGCTCATCAGCCCTTGAGAAGTGGTGACAACATGAAAAGCTTTCACATGCTAGGTAATTCAGCTCCCATTTTTTTTTTTTTTGGGTTGCATAACCTACAGCGCATGTGAACAGTCAGTGGTGACAGACACTTGGGGGCATTTGTCTCCAGTCATTCCTGCTAAGCAGAAATTACTCCCTTATGCTTCTGAAAATACTGCACAATAACTGGGGGGACATAGCAATGACTCACTACCACCAACAGCTGTATCAGGAGGGAAACCATAGCCCTTAACCTCTTAGCACAAAAGCCTGGACTAACCCTGTCAAAATGGCAGACAAAGTCCCGTAATAGGAACCATTTAAAAATATTGCACTTAATAACTTAGAAAGTGTTTAGAATAGCAGAAATTGTGCTGCATGACTCCCCCAAATTCCAATATATTCCAGATACTGGCTAAGGCTCTTGCCACCCCTATAGTGCCTTTTTTAGGCAAGGTTCAAATGACAAATTCACCACCATAACAGGCACAAGCAAGGAAAATCTGAGGGTAATGTTACTCAATGCTAGAAGTCTAAACCTCAAAATGCACTCACTCGAGGCACTCCTTAAAATGGAGAACATCGACATCTGTGCAGTGACAGAGACCTGGATCAAAGCTCCAGAGAGCACCCCTGCATTACCAGGCTATAATTCATACCACACCTTTCGGCCACCTAACCTGGACCGAAGCACTAAAGGCGGAGGTGTATCCATATTCATTAAGTATATCCACACCTCCAGGCTAGTTGCACAGCATAATGCTTCCGATATTATCCAAGTGCAACTAACTCTACGCAAGACCACAATCCAAATTGTAGCTTGCTACAGACCCCCCACCATGCTCCAGGATTCCCACTCCACATTTCTTGATACACTGGAAAATATTAGGATACAACACAACACCCTAATAATGGGCGATTTCAACTACCCCAGCATTAACTGGGAAAAGTACTCATGTACCAACTCTTTTGCTCATCGTTTTATGGAATTCATAAATTCCAATGCCTTGGATCAACTTATTCACACCCCGACCAGGGCCAGCAATATCCTAGATGTGGTCATTACCAACATGGGTGACTGGTGTTCCACACCAGAGGTCAATTCCTCGTTAGTCAGATCTGACCACAAGCTAATCACCCTAGACATCCACATCTCACCCCTACCCCCCCATTAGGGAAACCACCATAAAAAACTTCTCCAAAGCCAACTTCACACTTCTTAAGACAGAAATGGCAAACTTCATGACACCCATGCAGACAGACAATAGAGGTATGACTGCTGAATCCTACACAAATGCACTTTATAAGCACTTACATGAGTGCATGGATCATGCTATCCCTAACAGAACCAAAATGCTATCCTCCAAAAAAAGGAAGCCAATCTGGTGGTCCTCTGCCATAAACAAACTCTACAACAGAAGAAAGAAACTGTTGCAAAAAGGAGTAAAATCTCATGACTGGAGGAACTCCCTGGTCAGCCTCAGTAAGAAGCTGAGATCCCTCATAAAATCCTCCAAAGCTAGTTACAAAAACAAAATTGCCACTGACTCTAAAGACAACCACAAAACATTCTATAGCTATGTCAAGAATCTCAATGGCAACACTCAGATCTGCTCTGAGTTACAGCACAATGGCACTAAATATACACAACCAACTGATTTGCCAACAACCTGGCAGATAGGTTCAGTGCTAACTTTACCTTCCTCTTACCCCCTAGAGGGTCCATCTCTATACAGGAAGAATGCAAAGTTCCTGTAATCACGGCTGCACAGGTAAAAAACACACTCTCCAAAGCCATGAACACAGCATCCATGGAATCTGACAATATCCCAGGCTGTGTTCTACACGAACTACAGAATGAACTGGCACCCCACCTAAGTACCATGTTCAATCATAGCCTCACCTCAGGCTTTGTGCCCACTGAATGGCACATCATGACGGTTATCCCACTCCACAAAGAGGGAGCCACGATGGACCCCGGGAACTACCACCCCATTAGCCTGATGAGTCTGGTCTGCAAGGCCATGGAATGAATCATCATGGAACTCATAAACAAAGACATTGGTAATCTCCAAACTCTGGACCCCACCCAGTCTGGGTTTGTAAAAGGCAGATCATGTCTCCTAAACCTGATAGACTTATTTGAAGCATTCACCAAAGCCATAGATGAGGGTAAGGTGGTTCACACAGCCTATGTAGATCTCGCCAAGGCTTTCAACACTATCCCCCACTCTGAAATTATAGATAATTTCACTAAACTAGGGATAAATCCCTATGTCACAAAATGGGTTGCCAACTGACTCATGGACAGAACCCACACTGTGAAAGTAGCAGACTTCAAATCCGACTTCAGACCAGTGACAAGTGGAGTACCACTGGGTTTAGTCCTGGGTCCTCTCCTGTTTGGTATCTACTTCTCTGAAGTACAGGCTAACACAGAAGGTCTTTGGCTAATGAAGTTTGCAGATGACTGCAAACTAGGAGCCATAATCGAAACTCCTAATGATGTGGACATCCTACAAAATGGCCTCACTGAGACATATGCCTGGTGCCAAAGCCATGGCCTAAAGCTCAATGCCAAAAAGTGCATTGTCATCCCCTTTGGTAAAAACTCTGTACCCATGAACTACCACATAAGTGGTAGTCTACTTAACACCAAAAGTGTGATAAGAGACCTTGGTACACAGGTGGACAGTAGTCTCTCCTTTTATAATCACATCACCACAGTGGTCAGGAAATCCTTCTACATGGCACACCTCATCACAAAAGGTTTCTCATCCAGAAAAAAAGAGGTAATTGTTCCCCTCTACTCATCACTCATTAGACCCATTATAGAGTACAACGCCCCTTTTGGTATGTACCTCACAAGACATCTACAACAACCGGAAAGGCCACAGAAATACCTCACAAAGAGGATTACTGACCTCAAACAGATGTCGTACGCAGACCATCTCAAAAAACTCCAGCTTTACTCCATCGCATATCGCCTACTCAGAGGCGATCTCTGCCTAACATACAAAGCTATGTCAAACCCAGAGCTGTTGGACATGTTCCACTTAAAGAAATCCCAATCCCTCTGAGCTACACATTCTAGGGACCTAAACCTTTTCACCACAATAAACAGAACATGCTGGAGGGATAGATTCCTGTCCCAGAGACTTCCCATACTCTGGAACAGACTACCTATCTATGTCAAACAGAGCTCCTCATTAGCACTCTTCAAGAAAAATCTTGATGATTGGATGGGAAATAGGAAATTCTCCCCAGAGATCACTTCTGTGGCACTGCTCGACAGGGGCACAGGAAAATAATTTTCTTGGGTAGCGAAAGCCAGGGTACCTTTTTGGCTAGGCTTATATAGGCCCTAGAGCCAATAGCCTTGTACCTACCTATGAACCTATATGTCATTATTTAGCGACTAAAATCCACACCTCTCAACCTCTTAAAACAAGAAATCTGGACAAAATCATAATTAAAATTGTGAGAAAGGCCCAAAAAGAGGGACACTTTTTAAATATTGCTCTTACAAACTTAGAAAGTTGATAGCCTAATAGGTTTTGCATTAGCATGACTTTTCTGAAGGGTGTGAAGTCTGAAATCAACTCTCTGCCATTATTTCCTAAATTTAGTCTTTAATGAGTTGACAATAATTTGCCAGAAAACAACAATTTTATGAAAAAAATGGACCAAAAATAAGAGGCAAAATCTGGACATTCAGGTAAAATATGTATGGTTGAGAGAATCTGAACAGTTGATAATTCTGCACATGGATGTTTCCCCCTTTGAAACTCTCTCCATCATCCTCACTTCCTTTGCTTAATATATATGTATATTTATATGTATTTATTTATTTTTTTAACATAAGTGTGTTCTACGGCTCCCCTGATGCTCCCATCATGAAAACCTTGGCAGCTGAACCACACACCGAACAAACATAAGCAATTCAATTTAAACGCTCACGTTACTGCAGAAAAGTTATTTTCCACAACTGAAGCAATGAAAATCCCTTTCCGAACAGCTTTGCTTCACAGATTAAGAAACTAACAAACTACCATGCTACTTTATGTTTCTGGTAGACTGCAAACTACATGAAAGATATACTAAATACAGTAACCACCTAATAGCCCCATAATGAAAACCTCATGAGAATATAACACTAAACATAACTGTAAAAGCTCACAGTACAGCTGCTTATGAAAAATGCTGGGTACGCCTTTCTTAACTTCACATATATCCCACTACTCATTTTTGAGGTCCGAAACTAGACACGCTGCTGTAAAATGATAAAATGCCTGATGAAATCATCTATTAACACTACAGAATGATGAACCAAGATTTTTGCCAAGCACGCTCTCTCCTGAAAATTATTAAAAGTGTATGAAGTAAAACTACCCATAATTTATGAGGAACTGACCAAAACTGTGCAGCAAAATCTGAACTTGCTGCGAAATCTGAACATTTAAGAGACATGCAGCTTGCCCATCATTCAACATTACTTCCCACCCTCCCCTAACAGTCAAGGCTACACTGCACATGCGTGGCGAGCCTTGTGGCCCATGTAAACTCCCTAAACAGAGACTTACAGCTCAGCTGAAAGCAACCAAAGCACAGAACCACCAAGAATAACCGAAATACCCCCACCACTGAAATCATTTAAGAGAAATCACCATGAATGCCCTTCACTATGACCAGTGAATTAAACTTCCTTAGCACCAAATTAAACAACATACCTGAGTAAGGGAAAGAGAAGGTGAAGAAGAAAATGGAAAATATGTTAATTGCTAACAGTCATTTAATCCACCAATTCACTTCATTGTTTAACCTACAGAAAACAACATATTAATTTTGAAAATAAATTTACTCCCAAATTTATTTAGCATGCACCATTTTTTCCCACGACTTGGCAAATAACTGTAGCAAACTAAGAACCTTAATGTGCTAATATTACCTTTGGGGTGATTATAAATTTGAAAATAGATTACTAAAGAGTGGAAAGAAAATACTGCACCACCATTACTCACCTCTTCAATCATACTACTGTTACCTCAAGGCCTACCTTACCACCAACGTTCTTACCAATTTCTTGAACATAATCCTGCTCTGTAGCATGTTCACACCAAAATGTGATTCCTTACCCAGTTACATTCACATAAAACTCATTAAGCCCTTCCTTACACTTATCTCATTTCCTCCAAATCCTCCTACATTCCCAGTTTACCCTTTCATCCTCACCCCAGCTAACTTTCTTCCACTACCCACTTAATTGCCATTACTTCTACCTAACTCAGACCTAAAGATGTCCCTGGAAAAATTGGTTGGTTACCAAACCTCATTTCGGAAAGTCTTTGTACTGAGCATGCAAATATTTCAGAGGTTGTACTTAATTTACAAAAGTAAGATATGGAAGTAGAACAAAGACCCACCATGCAACTAGGCAAAGAAGATCTCTTCAGTACAGCATATTCATCAGAGAATCATGAAGGTTTTTTTTAAAGAAAGATCAACAATTTGTTTTGTAATAGATCAGTTAACAATGTCAAAAGTAAATCAAGAGATGCATCACTACTGACTTAAAAATGTATTTAGTGAAAGAAGGTATGCTGAAAGTATCTGGCCTGAGCAGAAATTATCATTACATAATGAAATTCAGTTTTGTTTTTCTTTCAGGGAAGATACATCATGGCCAAAGCATAATGTTAATGATGAATCATAATTCTCAAACAATTGGGAAGCTATGTAAATGAGACAATAGAAGAATCTCATCTAGGAATATGAAGGTGTAAAGAAATAGCAAGAATACACTGTATTAGCCCACTGTTGACATAATTAGAACAAGCAGTACATAACTGTATTTTATGCAGACTATAGCATAACAACAGTCAAGAAGAGAGGGTAACTGACATACTCTATGTTTGCCCAGACAGAGAAGAGTATCTTCATCCATTGATCTGAACAGGAAAAATGTTGTAAGTCAAAGATCATATGCTTTGAAGGTGCACATTATTATTCCACATTCTCTGAAATAACAGAACTGTCAGGCACAGCAAAAGTAAATGTACAACAATTTATTTGCAGTTGTGAAATGGGATACCTAATGTTCTCATGTCTGGCATTGATCCACTTTACAAAAAACACCAATTCTGAAGACAATTGTATGTAGAAGAATTCAAACATGTAACTTCCAGTCTACTGGCTCTACAGCCTAACAATCAAGTAGTAAAAATTAAGTAAAAAAGTTAGAAATCTTGTGAAAATGAGCAGCAGCAAAATTTGTTTATTGTCTTTATGTCTCTCATATATATGCCTTGACCATCCTTCAATGTAAATCACTCCCCAGGATTCAATAAAGTTTGTGTAGGCTCCATGTTGAGCCTACATGTAATGTATCCGTGTACACCACTACAATTTTCACTCAGCAACACACCATGCATATTGATGGTGTGGTGTGCCTAAGGGAGGTCACAACAACATAGATATTGAATCCATGTAACACCTATGACACAACCACATACCTGTCAGCGCACTAACCTGACCAAAAGGGGTACAAGACAATTTATTTCATTAATTTAGATTTATTTTAATTTTTTTTTTTACTTTTATGTGCTTGTTTATGCAATGTTATTAGCTATGCTTAGCTTTGCACACTCATACATAAGACATGTGCCAGACATGTAAAAATAGAAACCTGATGTGTTAATTTTTTTATTTGTATGTGCTTGTTGTGTGATGCGCCGTGTTATTTAGCTATGCTTAACTTTGACCACTCATGCATCAGACATGCACAGACATCTAAAAGTAGAAACTGAATGCTTTTAATTGTTTAGCTGTGCAGTGTTTAGCACCACCCAAACCCATGCAGCAAAGCTGTGCTATGCTTTCAGTGGCACCTTTGCAGTATATATGAAGATACATGAGTCTCCTTCACTACTCTAGTGGCGAGATAGGTTGAGTGATGACTTACAGTGTAGTAGGTCCTGGATTTGAGTCCTGGGCAGTGATACCTTTTACATATACTGATGTGAAACTGTGTCAGGTCACTGAAACATTGGTTCACTTTAAATTAAATTATTGTTTTATTTAGAAAGGGTGCGCAATGCTAAGCATCACTTAAACATGGGTTGTGTGAGATTGCGAGATGCAAAGCAAGGCGGCATGTTTTTGAAAGTTTCAGTATGATGTGCAATGGTAAGAATCCATCCTATTTAAAGGGCAATAGCTGGGAATTGCAAATTATTCCTTGGAGCCTGATCTTGAGTGTGGATATGGCTGTCATGGAGGAAGGAGTGCACTTTTGGGCATGCCATTGGGGTGCTCAGGAGTCTAGGGGTTTTATTGGACTCCTGGTACAGCAATATGGATCCCAGCTGTTGCAGGACAACTATCAGGGCTCAGAATGTAACTCTGAGGCCTGGGATAGTTTGACCAGGCACCTGACCAGTGCAGCTAGTATCCCCCACAGTGGTAAGTAGTGTCATCACCATTATGACAACCACTACTGATAAAAGAGGGGTACTTTGGATCAATGGCTCCAAGAGGCACAGACAAGGAACATCCCGCAGATATGTAAGCATGTTTTCTAGTAATTTGTAAATATACAAGCTGAATGTGTGCAAAACTGGTATGCATAATGGTTTCCTTCTATTACCACAACCACAGAAGAGAGGGCTTGCAATGTGTAGCCCCATGCAAGGCATTTGGCCAGCATGAGGCAAGCGTGTGGTATGTAAGAAAATCAATAAAGTAATTAAATGAATGAATAACTAGATAATAAAATAAAATAAATATCGATTTTCCAGTCTTAAAAGTCATGTATGAAATACATGGGATGTCATAGACTTTCATTAACATGTCAGTGTATATCTGAAGTGTTAAAAGCAAGTTAAAGCAAGTAACCATGCAGTACTGTGTAGCATAACTTCCAGCCATTAGTTATTGTTGTGGAATACCCAGATTAAGAGTCGGTGTTGTGGTCTGCTCATTGTCAGAAATATGCTGTAGACTGTAGTCAATAACTGAGTAGGGTAGACATTTAAGTTAACAAAAGTCCTAGACAGCTATCCATGTGTGTAAATGCAAGATTTGAAACAACATGAATCAAGGAAGTGTAAAAGGAGGCAGTGCTCTGATAATTTAATATTTCAAATAAAATGCTCAGTATTACTGTAGTCACTGCTTGTGGGTTCTAATCCCACACGAGCCAACTGAGAAATTGTGCTGTTTAAAATACTGTTTTAGCATTTCATAAATAAAACATAACCATGCTTGCATGTGAAGAGCACACCTATTGACTTGTGCCATGACTGTCTAGGTGTCATGTGTAATCAGTGTACATGGATATACTTCTCAACTGTCATGATTTTTGCAGAATGTACTGAATATTGCCCCATATATCTGGTCTGTTTGGTATATGATCTTGTTTTACTGGCCAGACTCTGCCACATTGATGAAAGTCATTGTAAAAAAAATGCCAGTCCTCTGGATTGAAAATATTAGGCATCTGTTGAAATGCATTTTAATGGCAAATCTGTTATCCAAACACCTTGCTACTATTGTGGGAGCTCACTATTTAAGAATGTTCCCTGTTGTTGTGCCTTTGTACCACCATTATGTATGGCTTGACCATAGTGTCTCGTGCTAACAGGTTGAGAGGAATGTACATGGAACATCATATAGCCAATATAAGCAACACTGAATGATTGCTGGATGCAATGTAATCTGAACTATAGTGTGTGTATAAGGAACAGGGTAGTATTTCAAATAATAAATATCATATTATGGCAGTCGGTGGTGTTACAAGTAAAATCTTACATATCTAAAATTACTTAGTTGTAGTTATAGTATCTGTGAAGTTCATAATGTTCTCCTTTCTTCTCTCACCCCATCCCTACTCTGTTGCCATGTCTGACATTCATGGGACCTGGATCCCCCCACCCCCTCCCCAGCCAAGGTGTTCACCCCAGCCATGATCCTCACCAACCCTGTCTGCTATCTTGTATGGCTTGTTTGTCTTCAAATGCTTCCTTACCATCCCAACTTATCTTCCCCACACATACCTATTTCCCTTCTCCAACATTCCACTCTTTCCTTAAAAAAAAAAAAAAAAAAAGAAGGGCAACTGTTCCAAAAAAAAAAATTCATCCCATACATAGCTCTCCATTTCACGCACGAGTCCACTGGACACACTTAATTTGGTCCAGTTGGCTTGACAACGCACTTATGTTGTCATCACCCCTCTCTCTGGGAGTGACAGTCCAAATTCAGCTAGAAATCTTTACAAGCTATGGTTCTTTCCTACACCCTCCCTGCACATTCCTACTTGCCTTTCACTAGGTTTCCCCCGTGCTTGCACTCCATTTCACCACTTTTCTATATCCCCAATTTTCTTTTCTTTAAAGAATCATTGCACGATGCTGTGTTATGCACAGCATCACTCAGCTATGCTAAATGGCTTTGTATTATTACATGTAAGTGAAAGCATAATAATCACATTCAGAAAATTCACCTACACCCTATTTTGAACCCAGTACTTTCTGACTTGAACAATACTGCATCAACCTGCCAAGTCACACAGCCACTTAATTAGCACAGATGTTTTAAGCAAAACACAGTAATTGTCATTTTCTCATTATTAAGCATGTTTATATGATGTTGCATATCACACCGTATCACACAACAATTCTGCTATAAGATTAATGGAAAAATAGGAATTTAACAGGGAATCTGGTAGAGAAATACATCACTATAAAGCCATACACATACTACTAGATGTAAGTGAGGTATGTAACAGTAGTTAAGTGTGCACTTATATGCACAACATGTAAAAACACACCTGCTTTATCACTGACACTGTAGCTCAATCTGTTAAATGCTTTGAAAACATTTAATTTTGGTTCATATGCTCCTGGGTTCAAATACGGCTGTGTCTAGCATTTAAAATACATGTATGTGTACATTACCATTATAATTTTTGATTTGTATGACTGTCTCATCACCTATGTATCCACCCAAAGCAGTAGAGATGGAATGTCTGCTTCTAAATAATGGAAGTTGAAGGCCTACAGATAGGAACACATTTTAACTATTGTTATTACAACCCTAGAAAGTGCATAGAATGTCAGGTTGTGCATTAGCATGAATTCTCAGAGGAATTTGAAGTAGGTAATTCAAATGTGGCCCAATAATATCAGACTGCAGTCCACAATGAATTGCCAGTCATATTACAGACAACCACAACTGTACAAGTAACATACATATATGGAGGTCATGCAAGAAGCAAGGGTTGCCAGCACACACATTCCAGATGACTACCATGACATAATGCATGACTTGGCAGTCATTCAAGTGATTCACACAATGGTTAATGCCCCCCCTATTTTGTTCTGGACACACCAAACATGTTTCTTTTTACTCTGTTACTGATTACCTTTGACTAACATACTTACCTTAAACACACACCTTAATTTCCAGTGGGATGAGTTTCCTCAGTCTGACTGTTCATCAAGGCTACCACAGGACCCACAGTTACTCTTCTGTGTTGCTGTCCTGCAAAGTCTTTAGCCTGTCTGTCTATGCCTATTGCCAGCAACAGCATCAGCTTTAGCCTGTCGCACACACATCTTTATGTAAAAAATAGCTGCTACAAATATTCTCTCTGTGCTGATGTTATAGTTTTACTTCCTAATTTTCACCTCAACATATGAGAAAGGGGATGTAATCTACTTTGAGGCCTTATATCTTGTTGAGTAGTTGCATGTGATTGGCTGATTATACTGCAGATCAGCTGTGTAGGCTGCATTTAGCATTTCTGAACTACAGATTGGTTCAGATGCAATCAACTGCTAATGACAACCATCATAAAAAGGCAAACGTCTAGCTAGGCAAACCATTGTTTGTGAGGGTTACTTCTTAGGTCTAACTTGTTGACACATTACTTGCATAGCAGTATTTTTCAACAGAGGAGTATTGTACTCCATCAGGTAGGTATCCATTTTGATTACAACATGATGCATATGTTTGAATATACTTAGGAAGAATGAGGATTACATCAGTCAACCTTTGTTAGAACTGTACTGATGACATGGCATTGATCTCCAGCCCTGTTACATGTACAGAGGATGTAGAGTGCACCAAGGGTATAATGATGCATGATAGCTACGTACACAGGTCTCCTGGCTACTTCCTTTGATAGCAGATGTAATATTACAGTTATTTTGTTGGCACTATTGTTTATACATATTATTTGGGGGGGGGCATTTAACTGCTATGGAGCACACTACAATGGACTCCTGTGTTGCGTGTGTGAGCATACATGAGTATCTGTCATGGCACAAACAGGAGCATGTCACTATTGCTACTATCCTAGTTGCATCCATCCCCTTTGAATGTCTGGCACACTGTTGAATATGAGATGTGTAAGCAAGTGGTGAGTACTGATAGCCTTCCTTTACTGCTATATGTTCACATAGTTTACTTGTACATATGTGATCCTTACATGTGTTGTCATTTCTTTCTATTTCAGGAAACATTATGAATGAACTTCACAGGCCACCATTTTCTGAGGTGGACAATGACCTCATCAATGAAGCTTTGCAACAACATTAACAGGTCATGCATTCCTGAGGGAGGGCAGATAGGTCAGAATGTGAATCCATCCCCTCTGAATGTCTGGCACATTGTTGAATATGAGATGTGTAATCAAGTGGTGAGTACTGATAGCCTTCCTTTACTGCTATATGTTCACATAGTTTACTTGTACATATGTGATCCTTACATGTGCTGTCATTTCTTTCTATTTCAGGAAACATTATGAATGAACATCACAGGCCACCATTTTCTGAGGTGGACAATGACCTCATCAATGAAGCTTTGCAACAACATTAACAGGTCATGCTGTCCTGAGGGAAGGCAGATAGGTCAGAATGTGCAGTCCTGTGGGATGAACTAGTGCATAACATCAATGCTGTGGGTCAACAAAATTGTACCCATGAGTAGGTGTGACACCGTGCAAGGATATGATTAATGCAGCAAGGAGATAAGCAGCTGATGTGGCCAGGGATCGTCAGGTCACTGGTGGTGGGCCTGCAGCAGAACCTCCTCTCGCAGCCACCGAATAATTCTTGGTAAACCTTGCTACACACGACAGCTCCCAGGCATCCATAAGCATTTTGTTGAGGATGTGGGTGCCACCTGTGCCTCTCAAGAGGAACATCCAGGTATGCTTAGCTAGATCATCAATAATATACTGATGCACTCATCCTGTCAAGGTATATATAGTTTTACATGAGTGTGATTTTTTTTTTTGGGGGGGGTAAGTTAGCTGCAGTTTTAAGCTCATGTAGAGATTGTCACCCACATATCTTTTAATATAGCAGCTACTGTAATTGTGAAACACCAGAATTACAGGCCTACTCTTTGCCTATGGTATAAATAGGATGTGCTGGAGAGGCAGGTATATATCCTTGAGACAACACCCTATATGGAACAGGCTCCCCAACCATGTGAAGAAGTGTTCTGCCCTTATGCAAATCAAGTGCAAGTTAGACAGTTGGATGGGAACAGGACATTCATCCCTGGTTTTGGACATAGTCAGACTGTAAATGGTTCATCTCCCAGGCCTCTGCTTGTAAATGTTTCATCTCCCAACTCCCTGCTTACACTTATCAAGGGTATCACACCTTTTCAGTGATTTGGGATGAATGGCTAGGCTTAAAGAAGCCCTTATGTTCATTAGCCAAGTAAACACCTATAAACCTAAACTGTTTCACCTTCCTGATGACATTTGTCTTCTGTGCTGACATTCAGTCCTGTACTCTGACGCTGATGGGTTGATTATAGATGTGTACCCATAGGTGTGTATGACACAATCTTGAAAGTGAAACGTAAAAACTTCCATGAGACACATTTCATTGTGTGACTCCACAGCCCTCACAATAGCATCCATTGTAACATACACAAATTATTATGCTGTCCACAGTATAAATGGCAAAGTACAATATCTGTAAATGTCTACAGCACCAATGGATGAAAGGAATTCATACTAATGTAGATAGGCAACCTGTGCATCAGACATTAGCTTTATTTCTCTGCATCCATGAGAAAGATGATATGGATGTGGCACAGATATCATCACTTGCACAGGGTATTGTGTGGGGGTGCAGGAGGCCTAGACTGACCTAATAGGGTGGCAAGCATGTTTATGAGTCAGGAAAAAAAGCCAACAAGATGGGCCACAGAAATGGTGTGTGTGTGTGTGTGTGTGTGTGTGTGTGTGTGTGTGTGTGTGTGTGTGTGTGTGTGTGTGTGTGTGTGTCTGCATGAACACAGCCAAGCTCAGTGCTAGCCCTATGTGTCTGCATGTTGGACAGCTGTGAGCCATGTGTGGTACAGCTGGCAGTTCATCATCTTCACCCCTGAACATGAGAACTGCCTCTGCCAGGAGTTGCAATGACACGTCCATGCTCAAGGTCAAATGCTGTGCTACTACCTGAGAGATACTAATGTCTGCTTGGCATGTGTCCTCTATGGGAATGCCCAGGAACATAAGCCCATGGCCTGCTATGTTTTGGTGTGGACAGCCTCTCCAGCACATCCTATGTATACCATAGGCAAAGAGTAGGCCTGTAATTCTGGTGTTGTTTGTTTTGTGGATATGCAGGATGTCTAGGGTGAGATCTGACAATGCCCTGTATGCCAGGCATACATCTCCCCTCAAAAGCCTGTAGGAGACAGAATACAAGGACAGGGCCTTGATGCGGTCTGCATAGGGCATTTTACTTATGCCCTGTATTGGTTTAGTTAGGAACTTCTGTGGATGTTCCAGCTGTCGCATATGCCTAGTTAGGTGCATACCAAAGGGGAAATTGCACTCAGTGACAGGTCTGATGGATACCGAATACAGTGGGACAATGATTTGCTTGGACTTAGATGCCATATCTTTGTTTATAAGTTGTGCAACATAGAATGATTTCCACAATACTGTAGACACGTGGCAGTAAAAGGCTAGATTCTATGTGTGTCCCTATGTCCCTGACTACTAGGTCAACTGTTAGAGGTGTGCTGTCAACATGGTAGTTACCAGGGTGGATGATTTCCCAAAGGATAGTATTGTGAATTTCTTGGCATTTAGTGTTAGTCCATGGCTCTGACTCCAGCTGTATGTCTGTTCCAGCCCCTCCTGGAAAACATTTGTGTCAGTGTGGGATTAAATGACAGCTCCTAACTTGCAATCATCTGCAAATTCAGTCAACCAGAGACCACTGATGGTGGCCTTGTGTTCAGAGAAGTAAATACCAAAAACAAACAGCAAATAAAACACAGTGCAGCAACCAAGGCAAACAGCATAAAATCAAGAAGGCTCAATATAAAAAAGTACTCAGTTTAATATTATAAGAGGATAAGCACTTTCACATATCATGCTTCATCAGATCCTATAGATAAAAGATGCAAAAAAATCTATTTAAAAATACAAGACATCCAATCAAAAAACTCATTCAATTAATGATGTAAAGCTCTGGATTTCAAAGCAGGTGTTAAAGATGTAGTATAATTCAAACCAGATGTCCTATGAGCCTAGAGTGTTGCTATCCATTTGCATTATTATGAAGATATGCTGATTTCCTGTGTAGGAAGGGTGTTCCTTCAGTCTGTCTAAGATTATGCACCTCTTCAAATTCCAATGCCACATCAACTTCATGATAACCTCTACTTGTCAACTCATCCGTTAAAAGGCTCGTAGCCTGCAGAAAATCATTGTCACATGTATGTAATCTGAACATGCATAGAAACTGTCCCTTCATGATGTTTCCTACTCAGGAAATCAGCATATCCTTCTAATAATGCAAATAATAGACCTAGGTGTGTCTTTTCACTGAGATATAGTAATAATATTAGTTCTGCTGTGAGATTGTCAAACGCAATTGGTCAGTTCTATGTTCAGATGACACCATCAGAGGAATAGTTGCTGAGGTCCCTAGCTTTATATTCAGGAACAATTTAACATTAAAAAGGAGACTTTGCTATAGACCTTTTGGGAGATCTAATAAAACAGTTAAATTTGGTACTTTTCTTTGCAGGTCTTGCAAGGTATGTGATTTTATGTCATGTAGCAACACTTTTGTTCATCCGTCTACATCCAAGTTATATAAGTTTAAGGTGCACGCTGACTGTAAGTTGGTCATCTTGGTTTATTTGGCAACCTGCATGGACTGTGTTTCACTCTATGTAGGTAAGACAAATCAAAGGTTGAAAGATCGAGTATTACAGCATCTGAATGATATAAGGAGAATGAGTTGTTTGAATGCATTGTACAAACATATTAGAGACAATGTGGGGAACTCTTTTAAGTTCACCATTATTGATACTGCTTATGAGTCCTTTAATCCAGCTCCAGACAAGTGACAAGTGGAGTACCTCAGGGTTCAGTCCTGGGGCCGCTCTTGTTTGGCATCTACTTCTCTGAAGTACAGGTCAACACTAAGGGACTCTGGCTAACAAAGTTTGCAGATGACTGCAAACTGGGAGCCATTATTGAATCCCCAAATGATGTGGATACTCTACAAAAGGGCCTTACAGAAACAGATGCTTGGTGCCAGAGCCATGGGCTCAAGCTCAATGCCAAGAAATGTATTGTTATCCCCTTTGGGAAAAACATGTATCCATGAATTACCATATAGGTGGCAGTACACTAAACACAGAAAGTGTGATAAGAGACTTAGGGACACAGGTGGACAGTGGTCTCACCTTTGATAACCACATCGCCACAACAGTCAGGAAATCCTTCTATGTGGCACACCTCATCACGAAGGGCTTTTCATCCAGAAAAAAGGAGGTCATTGTCCCACTGTACTCATCCCTCATTAGACCCATTATAGAATACAACGCCCCATTTGGTATGTACCTCTCAAGACATCTGCAACAACTGGAAAGGCCTCAGAAATACCTCACTAAAAGAATCACAGGCCTAAAGCAGATGCTCTACACTGACCGCCTTAAAAAACTCCAGCTGTACTCTGTCACATATCGTCTACTAAGAGGTGATCTCTGCTTAACATACAAGGCCATGTCAAACCCAGAGCTGTTGGACATGCTACACTTAAAGAAATCCCAATCCCTCAGAGCTACACGCTCCAGGGATCTAAACCTTGTCATCACAATAAACAAAACATGCTGGAGGGATAGGTTCCTGACCCAGAGACTCCCCAGACTCTGGAATAGATTGCCCATACATGTCAAGCAGAGTGCCTCTTTGGACCTCTTCAAGAGGAACCTTGACGATTGGATGGGAGAAAGGAAATTCACCCCAGGGATCATGTCAGTCACCCTGCTAGACAGGGGTCCAGGAAAGTAAATAATGTGGGAAGAAATAGCCAGGGAATTGTTATGGCTAGGCTTGTATAGGCCCTAGGGCTGATAGCCTAGTACCAACCTATGAACCTATGAAGATATCGTCAACAAAGCAGAGTTATTAGAGATGCAATGGATAGCAACACTCCTGCTTTGAAATCCAGAGCTTTACATCATTAATTGAATGAGTTTTTTGTCTGGATGTCTTGTATTTTTAAATAGATTGTTTTGTGTCTTTTTAATCTTTAGGATCTGATGAAGTATATGTGAAAGCACTTATCCTCTTATAATATTAAATTGAATACTTTTTTTCCTTATATTGAGCCTTCTTGATTTTATGCCATTTGCCTTGGTTGCTGCACTGTGTTTTATTTGCTGTTTGTTTTTGGTATTTACTTCTCTGAACTCAAGGCCACCATCAGTGGTCTCTGGCTGACTAAATTTGCAGATCATTGCGAGTTAGGAGCTGTCATTTAATTATACACTGATACAAATGTTTTCCAGGTGGGGCTGGCACAGACATACAGCTGGAGTCAGAGCCATGGACTTACACTAAATGCCAAGAAATGCACAATACTATCATTTGGGGAGTCATCCACCCCTGATAACTATTATGTTGACAGCACACCTCTAACTGTTAATCTAGTAGTCAGATACATTTGTTTTTTTTTACTGTGAACACAGTTCGGCTTTTAGTCATTGGTTTTGGTATTTTTTTCTGTAAATACCAAAAATGAACAGTCTGAGGACTGATTCATGAGGGAGTCCACTTGTGAATGGCCTCTTTGTAGAGGTGGACTCCACAATGCTAACTTCCTGAGTCCTGTCTGTGAGCCAGATGGCTATCCGCCAGCAGAAATACTAGTTTGTATCTAACGTCTTGAGTCTGTCAACAATGCCTGATAGAGTATAGTGTCAAGTGCCTTTTCAGGTCAAGGTAGGCATTGTGAAAATTTTTCCCTCATCCATTGGTTTGGTTACCTTCTCAAAGTGGTCTACTAGGTTGGGTAGGCATGATCTGCCTTTGACGAAACCAAACTGGGTTTGGTCCAGTGTCTGGAGGTGTACTGCATCTATATTGATCATTTCCATGATAATTCTTTTCATGGCTTTCCATATAAGACTAGTGAAACTTCTGGGTCTGTAGTCTCCAGTGTCTGTAGATGCCCCACCATTGTGCAGAGTGATACCGGTTGCTGTTTTCCATTCATGAGGCATGAAGCCTGCTTGGCGGCTACAATTAAACAGTAATTCCAGAGGCCAAGATAGATCATGTTTCATGCTATTTAGAAGGCATCCTGGGATATTGTCTGAGTCCATTGATGCAATGTACTTCATCTTAGATAGAGCATTAAGGACATGTTCTGTAATGATAGTAGGGGACTCCTACTTTGTGGTATTTCCTGAGGGAAGGTTGAGGGGGAGGGGGAGAGAGGGGTAATGTTGGGGCTGAATTTATCAGTCAGGAGGTTTGGTATATCTTCTGGATCATTATAGGTGGTTCCATTTACAAGGAAATATGCACACAATTGTGTATTGTCTTTGATACTGTAGATATAGCTACAGTATGCTTTGTGGTTGTCCTTGGCCTGGAAGCCCGAACTTACCTCAAATTTGGCTTTGGTAGACTTTATTTGAACTCAGATTTTTTTTGTTTAGTTTGATGAGAGTACTTTTCTCCTGCTGTGTGCTGCGCATCCTAAGTTTTGCCATGAGTTTCTTCTTTCTGTTATACAGTCTATTGATTGTGTGATTCCACCAGGGTGGCTTGATTCTGAGTTAGTTCTATACTTGTCTGTGGTGGGTACAGCTGCCGCTATGCAGCTATTAACATGCTGATACATGGTTTCTTTGAGCACTTCTGCATAAGCTGCAGTGTTCTTATTGTTTATGGGGGGGGGGGGGTTGAAATTTTGCCAGGTTATCACATAATAGCTGGAGCTTAGCCTTAGTGTAGTTCTTGAGTATTCCATGTTTAGCTGTAAGTCCATGTTGTATTTTTACTTCAAAGGAGACCCTTTGCATTTGGACCTTACCAGGGAAGACATTACAGAAGAGGGTGTGCATGACTCTCCCATATTGGTGATGACCAGATTCAGTATGGTTGCACCCCTAGTTGGTGTATTGGCTATCTGGAACAGGGAGTTTGTGTTTACAAAATCCAGTAATCTCTGTGCCTGTATGTTTGGTGTTATATATGGTTCCCAGTTAATAGTGGGGTAATTAAAGTCAATCATGAATATGCTTTTGGATTTGATGGTTAGTGTTTCTAATAAGTTTAAATACATGGTATGGGTTTCCTGTGTCATAGAGGGGGGCCTATAGCTTGCATGGAATTAGTATTAGATTTTGCCTATGGTGATTTGAACATGGAGCAGCTCAAGGGCATTGTCCTGTTTGACCAGCACTGAAGTATATTTAATTTTAATGTACATAGAAACACATTCACCTTTAGTCCCGGTCTGTGAAGTAGCTGGTCTAAATGTGTGGAAGGCACAATAACCTTGCACTGCTGGTGTCCTCTTCATGGATTTAAGCTATGTGTCAGTGAACCACAAATACGTCAGCAATCTCTTGGGAGAAGACATCTTATAAGGAGTGGAGATTTTTGTTTAGACTCTTAGTATTTAGCAGTAATACCTTCAGATTTTTTTTGGCTTGCTATATCAGAAGTAGTTTCAGACTGGCATTGCATACAAATGGCACTATGGGGGAAGACAGTTCTAGCTAATATTCAAAAGGCTAGAGGGGAGAGGTGTAGACCATCCCTTCCAAAGCAGCCTGGTCTGTTGAACATCTCCTTCCATGCTGACAAATATCACACTCCCTTAGAATGACACCAGAAACCAAGCCAATTATTAACATCAGTGATCTTTGTTCATATTGTGGCATCATCCTTGGAGAAGGTGTAATGCTGCTCAATGCTAAGTTCACACCAGCCTGGGACACATATGAGAGCTCAAAGATGTCTCTCTAAGTATAGTCTGGGGATGTATGTCTCACATCATGTACTCCCACATGGACTATGACTGAGTCATATCATAGGATCATAGGAAGTAACTAGGCTAATGGCCCTAGGACCATTACAAGCCTAGCCAAGTTCTACACTTATTTCCATGATTAGCAGCAATTGTCTCTGTCCAAGAAGGACACAGGTGGAACCTCTGGGATGATTTAACGGTTATACATTCAATCGTCCACATTGCGCTTGAAGTGGGCCAATGAGGTGCTCTGTTTGACATGAAGTGGGAGTCCATTCCAAAGGTGTGGTAACCTCTGGGAGACAAATCTGTCCCTCCAGCATGTTCTATTAATGTCACATACAAGGTTAAGGTCTTTAGAGTGAGTAACTCATGTACCATTTGATTTGCGGATATGCAGCATTTCCAATAAAGCAGGATCAGAGATTGCCTTATATGCAAGGCATAGATCAGATCTGAGTAGTCTGAAAGAAACAGAATAAAGTGACAGTGACTTTAGATGATGCACATAAGACAGATGCTGAGGCCTTGAATTATCCTTGTGAGGAACTTTTGTGGTCTCTTCAATTGCTGCATGTGCTTGGAAAGCTTCATACTAAAAGGGGCGTTGTACTCCATTATTGGCCTGATGAGAGGGCAGTACATAGAGGTTATAACTTCTTCTTTTCTGGATGCAATGTCCTTACTTATGAGATGAGTAATAGAGAATGCCATTCTTACCACTGTGGATACATGGTAATCAAAGGTAAGGTTGCTGTCAAATCGTGTGCCCAAGTCATTGATCAGTAAGTGCATACATATGGTTTTGTTATTTATGTGGTAGTTAGTAGGAATACCGCACTTACTAGGAGGGATGATAATACATTTTTTTGCATTGAGGTTAAAGCCATGACTTTGACACCAATCATGTGTTTGTGTAAGACCCTCATTTAGGATGTTAACATCATTTGGAGATTCTCTGACCATTCCCAGTTTGCAGTCATCAACAAACTTTGTCAGCTACAGACCTTTAGTTTTTAGCTTGCACTTTGGAGAAATAAATTCCAAATAGTAAATGTCCCAGGACAGATCCCTGTGGAACACCACTGGTTTCAGGTCTGCTGTTGGAGGTGGATTCCCCTATTTTGACTATATGTGCTCTATGAGCAAGTTAGTGACCTGTCTAAAGATATAAGGGTTGATACCTAGCTGGGTAAGGTTGTCAATGATGCCTGAGTGGGGGATATTGTCAGACGCCTTGGTGAAGTCTAGGTAGGCTGTATGCACAAATTTACCCTCATCTAGGGCCTTGGTGACTGTCTTGATGAAGTCCGTAAGGTTTAACAGGCATGATCTCCCCTTGACAAATCCAAACTGAGTAGGGTCAAGTGTTTTAAGTTTACCTTTATCTTTGTTGATAAGGTCCATGATGATTCACTCCATGGCCTTGCAGATAAGGCTAGTCATGCTAACAGGTCTTTAATTCCCAGGGTCATTGAAAGCACCACCTTTGTGCAAGGGAATAGCCATGTCCATTTTTCCATTCAGCTGGGACGAAGCCAGTACATAGACTATGACTGAAAGGAGTACCCACTCTTGTTGCTAATTCTTGTTGGAGCCCATGTAAGACACAGCCTGGAATGTTATCAGGTCCCATAGATGCTGTGTTTTTAGCCTTAGAGAGGGCATTTATGACCTGCTCTTTAGAGATATAAGGTAGGGTACAGGTGGTAGGGATTTCATGGGTGGCATAGAGTACATGTGACAGGAACAGGGGAATGAAGTTCTCGCAGAACCTGTTGGCTATCAGCTAAAAGGTTAGCTATGTCCACAGGCTCAGTACATGTTGTATCATTAACTACCAGTTCAGCACAAATCTGGGCCCTTCCTTTTAGGTTATGGATGTAACTAAAGAATGCCTTATGGTTGTCCTTAATTGAGGAAGCACATTTGGTTCTGTAGTTTTCTATGGAGGACTTCACAGGAAGTCTTATTTGTTTGTTTAAGCTGAAGAGGGAGTGTTTCCAGTTTAGGGCTCATAGGTTTATAAGTTCATAAATTAGTACTAGGCTAACTGCCCTTGTGGACCACTTTAAGCCTAGCCAATTATCACATGTGAGAATCAAACCCTGTACCTTGTGTGCATAAGGCAAACACCTTTACCATTATGCCAACCTCCCACCCACTGATGGCTCACGCCTTCTTACTCTTAGACAGCAACTTCTTCCAATTATTGTAAAGCCTATTAATGGCAGTTGTCCACCAGGCATGTTTGTTCTTTCTTGAGGGGCTTGTTTTAGTCCTGTGAGGTACAGCTGAGTCAATGCACTTATACAGGTGTTTGTATAAAGCATTGGTGTAGAACTCACCATATCTGCCAGTTCCATCTGAAGGTGGAGGTGCAGTACAGTTGCTTATACCATCCTGTGAGAGGTAAATATCTGCTATGGAGAAGTGTTTTAGTTTATTTGCTGCTGGGGGTGGGGGTCAGTGTGATAGTTACTTTGAATGAGACTGGTTTCTGGTCAGATCTCACTAGAGAACACCTCATAGTGGGGGGTGCTACAGTGGTTCCCATATTGGTAAGCACCAGATACAGGATATTGGCACCCCTTGTGGGGGTGTCAACCAGCTGGTCCAGTGTGTTGGAATTAACAAAATCGAGGAACCTTTGGGCAAGTGAGTTAGTGCAAGAGTAATTTACCCAGTCAGTGGATGGGTAGTTAAAGTTTCCCAAAACCAGGGCTTTTAGATGTATCTTGATAGACTCAAGTAAATCCAAATAGGCAGAGTGGGTATCCTGATTCACAGAAGGGGTCCTGTAGGTGGAAATGACTTGAATAGGTGTCCTACCAACAGTTAATTGTACCTGAGGTATCTCCAGGGAATCCTACTGTTTAACCAATCTAGAAGTGTATTTATCTTTAATGAATATCGATATACTGCCTCCTTTAGTTTTCATTCCTTCAGTTTGTGGTCTGAACGTATAGAAGGAGGTGTAGCCCAGTATGGTTGGGGTGCTCTCCACAGCCTTGAACCAGGTCTCTGTGACTGCACAAATGTCTAAGTCTTCCAAGGTGACGACTGCTTCCAGTCAGTGCAATTTCATGTTAAGACTCATAGTGTTTAGCAGCATAACCTTGAGGTTGTTTCTATATGGAGTTTTTACTTTGGGAATTTTGTCCTTGAGACACTGCCAAAAAAAGGCACTACGGTGGTGGCAAGACTCTTGGCCAGTAGCTGAAATCCCAGGGGTGACAGATGAAGACCATCTCTGGCAAAGCATCAAGGTTTTTTGATCATGTCATCCCAGGTTGAAATATACTGTATCACCTTAGGATGACACCAGAGTCTAAGCTAAGTATTGAGGTCAATCATTTTCTGTTTGTATTGAGACATTATCCTAGGTGAAGGTAAAATGCTGCTTAAAGCTAGGGACATTCCTGACTGAGACACATAGTCCAAGAGCTCAGTCATGTCTCTCTTCATGTAGTCCAGAGAGGTACATCTCAAGACACTCACACCAACATGGACTATGCCAGAGTCACAACAATACCTGTTTATGGGATACATGAGTGCATGTGTGATATGGTGGATCCTGGGACCTGACAGACAGCTGATCATGACTTTCTCCTTATCCAGCTTGGTGAGAGGAATATATGTGTGTCTCACAGTGGAATCACCTATGACTAATATGATTTTTTTTGTGTTTTGCCTTAAGGGCTTGACAGTAATACACTGGTGCAAGAGCTATTTTGTGTGTTGTGCTCTGCAGAGGAAGTATTATGCATAGCATGCTTATGTTTGTGTTTGGGAGGTCTCTGGTGTTTCTTCATGTTTCTAGTGAGGACCTCCCCATATGTAGGTATATGTGATGTGGGTTTGGGTGGAATGGGAGGTGAGGTATGCATGCTGACAGCCTAGACATTGTCATATGTAGTGACTGGTGTGTGAGAGTGCATGTATTCAAGGCTGTTAATATAGTTGCATCTGTGATATGTTGAGTTTGTGTTACTCATGGTCCAGTGACATGAATGTGTGCATAATGTGGTGGATCCTAGCTCCTGATAAGCAACTGACTATACTTTTCTCCTTACTCAGCTTGGTGAGAGAGACATCAGTGTATCTCACAATAGAGTCTCCAATGACTAGAATGTTGGATTGTGTGGTAGCTTGCCTTATGGGCTTTTATGTTGAGCCTCCATGAGAGGTAGCTCTATGTGTTGATATGGGTGTTGTTTTTACAGAGTGCATTTGGAGCTGCTGAGGGTATTTGTTATCTGTACTTTGTCTATGAGATCTTTGTGATTTATGAATGCTACATTTCAGTGCCTCAGCATATGTCTGCTTTGAATTCTGTGTGATGGGTCTGGGATGTGTACTACTGACTACCTTATTGACATTAGGAGTACTTTCATGGGACAGCTTTGCTTCCAGTGACATTTTGTAAATACATCTGTCACATACCATATCAGTTTGAGAATGAACTGGTTGCCACTAACATGAGGCAGTTTCTATATTGCCTCAGGATGCCCATATCCACCAAGGTGGTAATGGTCACAGTGGGAAAGTTCATATCCATGGCAACATACTTTTTTTATTGATTAAGCAGTTGTATTGAGAATATCGATCAAAGTCACAAGTACCTGTTCTCCAAATGTGGCGACAGTGCTTGTCACTGCAGGCTAGTTGTCCTGTGTGCAACTCGGTACTGGGGTACATTCCTTCATGCTTTCCCAGAAAAAATGTCAGTCAAGCTGTATGAGTCTGTACAGAGCACTGCCAAACACTTTAGGTGAAACTAATATGTAGGCCCTGAAAATTTAAGGATGAAGTATTTAGGTAGTTATTCTGAAGTTAGAAACAAAAATCAAGAAATGAAGCAGTGCTTACTGAAAATGAAGTATTACCTTGTCAAGAATGCTGAGTGGAGTTGTATGAATGGCTACTGCCTGGCTACTACTACTACTGCTGCTGATCTCACCATGGCCTCAGTCTGCTTGGATACAATGCTCCTTTGCTTTTTGTCTCACCAGAAGCAAAATATTAGCACCAATCCCAAAATAAAAAGCAGGCCGTAGCCTGCTTGTTGGTCCACACTCTTGTCCCAGATGATGCAAGGGTCTGTAGGCTTGTTGTAGCCTTTTCCAGGTTGATGCCTTGAATAGTAAGCAGCCAATTGGTTCAGTTTTGCATATGTTATGCCTTGGGTTCTGAGGTTCATAGGATGTGGCTAGGGTAGTGACCTGATGGTGATTAGGAGCATAGCTGCTGCATAACAATATAATGTTCAATGTAAGGTGACATAGATATCCAAGATTGATCTAGCAAGGTCCATAGCAGCAGTGATCCATGTTAGATAACAGTTACTCAGCAATTCATGCAGCCTGTCCATTAACAGGGTATAGTGATCTGCTTGATGTGGATGTGAGGCCAACTGCAGAGGAGTGTCCACCTCTGAGAGATGTTCTTGTCTCTCCAGCATGTCTTATGTATGTCAGGCTGTACATTTAGGTTCCTGGAACACAAAAACTGTACTCCCACATTAGTTCACACAGTATCCATTTGGTGTCTGGTTGTTTGAAAGCCACTGTAGCCTTGGAAGGCCAAAGTACTTACTATAAATTGGAACAAGTTTTCTGTGCATGCACAGCCATCCACATCTTCACTGGAAAGAGTGCCCAGAGAGAGTGTGTTTTACACTGTGAACCTCAAATATGCTCTTACAATCCTGCCTAATAACAGGATTATGATTCAGGCAAGTGCCATATGCTTGGCAAAGTAGTGTACTCAATCCACCATGTTATCCCACACTGTCAGGTAACATTTTACCTTAGAATGACACCATACAGTTAATATCACCTTACATGTAAGTATCTGTCAGGCCACTGCGTAACCATGGCATTGTTTGACATATACAAAAGCAATAATCTGTTGCTAATGGCATTAGCAGTGTCTGTTGAAGAAAAGTGGACAGTATCCCATACGTTGATGTAAAATGCTCTGACCAACATCCACACACAAACTTGGCTGCAGTGAGAATAGTACCTCTACCTATGTACATTCTCAGAACACTGCCCAGCGCACATAAACACACCAAGTTGTCTGCAGTGAGAATAGAACCCCTACGTATCCAGGTTTAGGTAGTATAGAATGCGGACTGTACCGCACATGCCACAGCTCAAGTCTGATATTAATATGAATTTAGGTAGTCTTATAGTAGATGACATCAGCAGACCTTGTGGAGCACAAGAGTTTGGAGGCCTGCAGCAAGTGCAAGGCCCAAAACAATGCAAAATCATGCCATATTGGAAGTCAGTGGGGATTCACGTTTGTTTTGTAGGCAGATGCACACACTGACCAAGTGAGCTAGAGTGAGATTAGATTCCCTACCGATCTAGTTTTATAGAATACACAACACATTACTTAACCCATGTGCCACAGCTCAAGTCTGACCTTAACATGGCTTCAGGTAATCATATGGTAGATGATATCAGCAGGGCTTGTGAAGGCCTGCATTACCTGCAAGTTCCAAAATGATGTAAACACATGCCATTGGGTAAGTCAGTGTGAGATTCACATGTATGCTTTTCTTCAATGAGTAACACATAAAGTTAGCTGCAGTGAGATTAAAACCACTATCTAAGTTTATAGAATACACAACAATATACTTAACACAAGAGCCACACCTCAGTTTGTAACATTTACATGGCTTTAGGTAATCTTATGGTAGATGACATTAGCAGGCCTTGTGGAGGACAAGTATTTGCAGGCCTGTATCAGCTGCAAGGTGAAAAACAGTGCAAACACATGTCACTGTGTAAGGCAGTGTGAGATTCCCACATATATTTCTTCATGGAGTAACAAACATGGTTGGCTACAGTAAGATTAGAACCCATGCTATTGTGTAAAGCAGGGGGGAATCCCACATATACTCTTCTTCAT
>NC_056736.1:495585000-495607500 GCF_019279795.1 Protopterus annectens | reverse complement strand
AGCTATAATGGCATATCATAAAAATCCACTAGAATACTGTGAAGGTTACTGACTTACCTTGCAAAAGCAGCAGTTGATGCTACTGTAGTACAGGGCTGACTCTGTCTGATACAAGCAGTACACAGGCAATACATGGATAGGTGCAGGATGTGTGAATTGGCTGGCATCAATCTTAATATATGTATGTGAATAGGAGTAAGTTGTTAGTCTCTAGGTGCCTATGTTGTCAGTGAATGTACTATGTGTTGTCTTTTATCCAAAGTCAGGGTGCACAAAGCATGCCTACATCTGCCTACAGGGACATCAGCAGGGGGTTTGTCCTCCAAATCCTGCTGTGACTGTGGCTGTGGTGGCCTAGGGATTGGTGGGGGTTGTGTATTCCCTTTGTTCATTCTGCTGCAGCTGTTTCTGTAGGATCAGATTTTGTAGCATAGCACATACTGTGAATATTTGTGTACATGTGTATGGAGTATACTGCAGAGCTCCATCAGATATATTGAGGCACTGGAACCATGACTTCAGAAGCCCAAACACATGCTCTATGATGTTCCTAGTTTGTGTGTGTGTGCCTCATTATGTTGTTCTTCCATGGGAGTGTGTGCATTTCTGATTGGTGTCATCATCCACGGTTCCAGGGCATAACCATAATCCCCCCAGTAAATGGCTCTGTGTGATGTCCCCCCAAGCAAACATCTGATACAACTGTGATGTGTGCCAGCTATGGGAATCATGATAACTCCCAGGATTTCCAGCACACATATTCATGATAATTCCCTGGGCATTGCACATAACTTGGCAGTTGATGGAGTGGTATCCCTTGCCGTTAACGTAGATTCTACCATGCTCACCAGGTGGTGCCTTGATGTGTACATGAGTGCAATCTATGACACCCAGTTCTTCAGAGTAGTGTGCTACACAGTAGAACTGTTCCTCATTGCTGGTCCTTACCTCAGAGGAAAGGGGAAAAGATATGTGCTCACTGGCATGTGGGAGCATAGCATCCAGGATTTGGTGGAGTATTCTGGATGCAGATGCCTGTGACACCCCCATCATGCCCCCAGCTGGTCTTTGAAAAGTACCTGTAGCTAGTATCATAAGGGCTCCACATACCTTAGTTTCCACTAGCATGGGTTCCCCTCTGTTACATCCGTCTCTGAGTTGTAGGCGGTAGAGCTCACTGAGTTCTTATAGTATGTCCCTGTCTACCCTATAGTGCTCTACAATCTCCAGCTCATTTAGCTCCTGGAAGGTTACCCTGGGCCTGAAAACTCTTCTCTTTGTCATCCTAGGCCTATTGTCAGCAGCACCAGCAGTATTGGCTTTGTCATCTAGCACATACAGATGTAGAATAGCTGCAGCAGCGCCTAGCATTATCTCAGTTAAAATTTCCAAGTCTCTGTTACAATGGTTCAGAGTATTGAGGGAAAATCAGAATGTAGGGTGTATGCATAGTTTATATTTTTATGTTATGCATGCTGTTTTCAGATATCCACAATGAATGCTTTGAACATTTATATATGTGATCTTACCTTTTATGGGGAATTATGCCCATATTTGTGGATTTTACATCCCCTTCTTTCCATGTAGACTCCTGTACATGGAAAATTTCCACGTACACTACTAACACAGACAGTCAAACTCTACTCAGATGCATTACAGTTTGTTGGATCACTCCACCTGGTTAATCTGCATAAAATTCAGCTACTTAAGCAAACATTTGCATTGCACAAAAGGTTCCTTAGCTGTGCATGCATGCAAGCTACTACACAGAGTTTAGTGAATCTAAAACTGTTTGTGCCCATATGTGTATTGCCTATTTCATGTAAGCTTTACTGAATTTCCCCGACTGTAAAAATCAACTTCTAGAAGTGATTGCCAGCTTCCACCAGAATTGCTTGCCATTTCATGTCAGCCTTAAAAGAAAAAAACATCAAACTAATAGATAATTTTAATAGAATTTTAAAGTGACTATTTTTTAGAGACCCTAGCTCTTCCATGGATTCAATGCAAGGTTATGCTATGAAATGCAAGGGCCATGTTTTAATGAATTATGCAAAGTGCTGACCTGAGCTCTTTCTTTGGTTGCTTAGCAATGATCAAGTCTGTTACTTTTTCTGTTTTTTCTTGAGTACTTACTTAAATGTTGTTCTTGGCCTAGTGGCTTGTCTGATTACTGTCACATTTAATCGATAATTCTCCTGGTGGTAATGTGTCTGCTGTTTCTTGATTATGTTATACGCCCCCCCCCCTTTTTCAGCAGCTCTTTTGATATGCATTGGTGGGTTACATGCATTTGATGCGATTAAAACATTTGTCTGCTATGTTGGTTTACCTTGAATGTCCATTGTCTGTGACTCCTGGCTTTCTCTTTGCACATGTGCACTGTATCTATTATGCAAGTGTAAATCACAGTCAGACTATTTATGAAAGCCACAGATAATAAACGTTATCAAATTCATACTACATTACACAGTCATAACAACTTTAAATGTAAGAGTACCTGGTGATCCTCTCAGTGTGGTAGCTATTATTTCACATAAACACCTAAGGCATTTTTATCTATGAGTATCTATGAGAAAAAATGTAGTTCAAAGTGTTCAGCTGTGCAAGAGATACCATTCAACATTATTTGCCTATTTTTTATGAAGTAATTAGATATAAGACTGCTATGTTGTCTCAAACTGGCAGTACATGATTCCAGTGGGATCAATTTTTACAATTTTCTTAGCCATTTTTTACTATTCTATATAATTAATGTTAGCTTTCTTGTGTTAAAAAGATTAATATAAGCTGACCACAGACAGCTATAGGAATTTCCCTGTATAACCGAAATGTAAGTAAAATGAATCATCACTTGTACCTCAGTGATAAGGCACAAAAGATATGTTGCATAGTGTAGCATGTCATGTACCTAAATAAAAGAAATAGCACACAGTTTTTCAGCAGTCTGTCACTAGCCCTTTTCATACCTCAGCAGCTAAAAATAACTTTGCTTCTATTTCTCTTGGACACATTGAATCTGTTGCTACTTACCAGTTAATTTTTATCTTGTATATTCACTTCATTATATAATATTGTTTTAACAACATTCTCTTTTACTCATAATTTATTGTCATGGTTTCTTTTTATGCCTATTTTATTGCAATTGTTACTTGTGATTGTCTATGTTTTATTGTTTTACTTTGTAAATGGTAATTTGAGATAAAGATAAATAAGGATGAAGATGAATTTGCCTGATGGGCATTATGCAATTAGGAATACTGAACATTAAATGCATGCCTTTCGTTGGATCTAAGGATATGCTCTTAGAACATTTTTGAAACGATGACGTTAAATTATGTGCTTTGCTCATTTTTTACAATACCTGGTGTTTATTTCTCATGAATGTAGAAAAAAAGTATATATTCTTTTAAATATACAATGGTACAATTTCATCATCAAAGGTTCACAGGTTTATAGGTGGTTACTAGGCTATTGGTCCAAGAGCCATTTTAAGCCTAACCAGGCTTACCTCAAATTTATCAAAATATTGGTGATGTTACAATACCCCAGGGATTTTATGATTATGATATAGTCTTGTACACATCAATAATTCAGAGCCTGACACTGTCCAGTAGGGACATAGGTGGCAAACCAGTGGTAAATTTCTGATTTCCCATATGTTGGTCCAAGTTACATTTGAATAGGGTTTGGGATTAGCTTTGCTTCAAATGGATAAGAAGCCTATTCCAGAAAAGAGGTAATCTTTGAGACACATACCTGCACCTCCAACATGTCCTGTTCATGTCATAGACAAGTTCTAGGTCCTTAGAATGGGTATTTCTAACAACATCAACCCCTTTTTCCCATTTGTTTCTACAGGGAGTCAGGATGTCACATCAACTCATACAACTTCTCATGACACGGTGCCACTCTCTTACCTTCTTTGGTAGTCAATCCTGACCATTGCAAGTCTTGTCTCACACAATCTATCCATCTCTTTTCTGGACATCCACATCACTCATGCCCTCTTCCTGTCTCACCCAAATCTTCTTCACCAAATCATCTTCTGCTTACCAGAACATACAGTATGCATGAACTACTGTAATCTGTTCTCTTTGACCATCTCTTCAACTGGTGCTACTTTGGCTTCTACTCTAATAACAGTATTTCTTAATTTGTCCCACAGTATGCATCCTACCACCTATCTCTGTCACTTCATCTCCTTCACCTCGAAATTCCTTGACTGCTGTGCCATCACTGACCAGACCTCTGTACCATGCAGAAGTACTGGTTTCACCAATATTTTGAAAACCTTACTTTTCAGTTTCTTTGGCATTTTTCTGTCTCAGCCTACCCCTGTCATTCTACACCAATTGGCAGTAGTACCTCTGACTATCACTTTGACCTCCTCAGTTAGACACCTCTTCTTGTCAACCACCACTCCAAGATACTTGAAATTATGTACTATTTTCTCTTCTATATCAGTTTTTAACTTCTTTTGATTTTTCCCATTTTCTGTCATAACAACTGTTTTGCCTGAACTCAGTTGTATCCTGTGTGCCATTATTGTTGCATTCCATCTCTCTATAATTTGCTGAAGTTCCTGTTCAGACTCTGTTTGTAATACTACATCATATGCAGTCAATCACCATCATGAATAACAGTGGGCTCGCACATAAATCTTAATGCACCCTGTAGACTCTTTCCTCTTCTCTAGCTTCATCTCCATGATCTGTCGTACTGCAAACCTTGGTCAGTTCTAATTCATCCTGATCTGAGTATGAACTGCTTATCTCCTTTCTTACTTTCTACTACTCTGTATATTCAAATATCAATGACCCTTTTTAGCACTTTCAGGCAATGTGATAGGAGTTTTATACCACTGCATTGCTGACAGATGTGAATGTCTCCTTTTTAATTATGCACTAGATAATAAGAATTCTAGTGCAGGTGTACAAGAACAAAAGAGACATTCACAGTTGTGGGCAGTACAGAGGTAACAAACTCCTGTCACACTGCATGAAAGCGTCCCAGGAAAGCTGACTTGGGAAGTCCCTTGACATAACTATATTAGTATGTGTGTGTGTGTGTGTGTGTGTATATATATATATATATATATATATATATATATATATATATATATATATATATATATATATATATATATATATATATATATATATATATATATATATATAGTTTACTATTATAATCTTGAGTTGAGATGCATGCAGATGAAAACTTCAAAATACAGAAGTTTCATCTAGATGAACATCTCAATGTTCTAAAGTTTATATTAGTGAATGCACAGTGCATTTGCCAATATAAATTCAAAGAACTGTACAGAGATTGCGGTACAGTGTGGTTAGGGGAAATTCATCCATTTCCTCACTGTATTATATTCTCGGAATATATAGTTAGCAGTGGGTATGTGAGGGGGTGCAGGGGGTCTTGCCCCACCCCCCGCAAAAACGTGAAGGTAGGTATAGGAGTTTACTTTCCGTGAGCTCCTATATAGACATCATGTGATGTATTTGGAAACAATGTTGAATCTGCTGAATTCATTCAGCTGATTCAACATTGTGAATTGTTCTGTATTTTGACTTTCGAGGTTTGCTTTCAATGTGTTGAATGGAAATTATTTTGCTGTTCGATATATTGATAATAAACATATATATATATATATATATATATATATATGGATCTACTTCAGTAGATCAAACTTTTACTAGTTCGAACCACATATGGCCGAGACCATATGTTCGAACTCATAAAAGTTCGAACACTGACGTAAAACCACATAAAACCTAAAAACACAAAACTTAACATCTATATCAGGGGGGATATGCTGCCCTGCACCCCCCACACCCCCCTTACATAAATATACCAACTCTGAGATCACACTACATTGCAGAAATGGGAAATCTTCCCTTTCTGCTCTGTACGGAGATCTCCATTTAGTCAGATCGGACTTTAACAATTTAGAACATATGGTCTCGGCCATATGTGGTACAAACTTATAAACATTTGATCTACTGAAGGGGACCCATACATATATATATATATATATATATATATATATATATATATATATATATATGCATACACAGCTCAAGCCACTATATAACGTATTCATTAATTCTATAATGCATCTATTGAAACATTTACCAAGTACTGAGTTTCAACTAATAGGTCTGTAATGTACTTTTTTTTTAATTCTGTTCTGTCAAGTTTTTATGTATATGGGTAATGACCTTGCATGATTTGGGAATGATTCTTTAAAAAGCAGTTTATTGACTATGACATAAAATAGGAGTTATGTCAGAAATTATTTTAGACAGTTAGTTTGCTGGGATGTTACTAGAGTCTTTTGATATCTCTATTTATCTTTCTTCATGATTTCAGAAATAATTCTTAATCACTGCATGGAACTTTTTCCCTTAACTATGGTAATAAAGGCAGATGTAGGTTATTGCATTGCTGTATTATCAGTAACTATAGAAGTATTTGTTGAATTTGTTATTCATCATCTTTAGATTAATTATGCTTAAGTTGTTGATAATGTAAATAATTAGTCAAGTGCTACACATTTGTGTTATTACTATATTTGTTGTACTTCTTTTTCATTATTAGAGTACAAGCCAAGTTTAGTTGTATATGCTACCTTAACTGTGAAGATCATAAATCTTAAGTTCTTAGTGATTTTGTTTTAGCAGCTGTTTGACTTTTCATATGGGAGGCTTTATGTAATTTTGAACAATTCTACATTTATTTTTAAAAAGCTTAATTAGCAGTTGGGACCATCAAATTGAGAACTTGGCTTTTACATATCTATGGTAATTAACCATTTCTGTTGCTTCCACACTCGTAATCAATACATTCCCCAATGTCTGATAATGTAATTCAGCTTATCTTTACTTAACTCTATCCAATCTGATTCACTCAAAGATTTATTAACGTCATTCTATTATATTAAATCATTGTTATATTTTATAACACCTAAAAAAGTAACTTGTATTGGTTCAGTTTCAAAAGTGATGGCATTGTGATCTGAAGAGCCAAGTATTTAACAGATATGCATGTTTTTATAAGTTTCAAGTTATTACTTGTGACTAAGTTCAATACCCACCCCCCAATTGTATATTAACTAATTGAGGAAGGCTATGATATGAAAGAATATGTATGAATACTTTGGTGGAGAAAATTGTATTGCTACTGAAATTTTTCCAATCAATTGTCAGGTAATTAAAATAAGCCATCAAAATAATGTCTTTAGAATCATAGATGTTGTGCAGTTTAAGTAAATAATCTGGATGTATCACTGAATCTATACATGGCATTATGTTTAGCATTAAAGTTTTCATATCTTACCATACTCAAATTTCTACAGCAAGGATCTTTATTGTTTCAGCCACTGTAAATAAATATAAGGGTATTGTTTCATGTATAAGCAATAATAACTCACCATCTCTGGAATGTTTGCCTACTAAGCTCATATTTTTTAAACAAAGTAAAGTATAAGCCTATAGAATATAATTTCTCTACTACTGTAATTATTTTGAAATCTTCTATTTAGACTAGATTATGTAGTTGTCCATATGCATTACCTAAGTTCTGTGCATTAAAATAGTAATAATTTACAATAGCATTAGGTCTTCTAAAAGAACCAGTGTGCTGATTGCTTCTTTCATGTCCCCTAAAAAAATAATACACCCAGATTTTTCCTAGACTCATCACTGGTGTCTTTTGCAAACATAAGCCAGCATGCTTTAGACACTGTGATCCCTATATGTCATTCTATTAATATTATAAAACTTACATAGATGTCTCAACCATCCATTGAATAGGTGTGTGTAAGTATTCATTCCTACATGGAGATGAATAATTTTACTGAAAACTGATTCAACAGAGTTCAACTCAAAATATTCTAGAATGTCATGAATTGCACCTTCCACATGTGTTCAATGGTGTTTCATCAAGATATTCTAGAATGTCATGAATTGCACCTTCCACATGTTTTCAATGGTGTTTCATCTAAATAATATGTAACCCCATGTATTGTTATATATTTAGTAAATAATAGTTTGTCTAACAAGTTAGGAATGTCATTTTTATGACAGATTGAGGAACGTTGCAGATATCAGGTTGTCTATATTTATGTCATGATTTATGATGGTGACAGAAACCATTCTGTGTGGGAGTTAGTAAGTGGTTGTTGGTCATGAATTTGGAGGTTGGTTTGAATGCATTATTCTAACACCTTGAATAGGGGAACCGAATGGCAGGTGGTCTATATTTGGAGAAGTCAGTATACTTTTTGCTTTTATAGTGTGGCAAGATATATTGTTTCTAAAATAGTGCAGTCACATAGGTTTCATTTATGGAGTGGTTAATTGTAATCTGTACTGGATATGCTATGTTGCTATTTTGATGCATTCAGCAGGTAAGGTGTCAGAATTGTATTTTTTTTTTTGTCTGAGGAGGAGTTTTCCAATAGAGTAGGTAGGAACAGAAGAAAATGAGAAGGCATTACTATTATTAGATGAGTGGGGGGATAGTGGTATTGTTGTAGTGCTGGAGTATTTAGCAGAGAAGTAACTGTGTTTAAGAAATATGAATTGTGTTGCTATACTAATAATTTGTGAGCATGTGGATGGGGGTATGTTGGATGAAATGACCAGGGTGCAGGAGGTGGATGAATGAGGAAAAAATAGTTTGCGGTTGTTTTGGTTTGAATTTTTCAGATTTGTGTAATAAGACTTACTGCAATGTTTATTTATTTTTTAATCTATAAGATTAATACAATGTTATGGGAAGTTCCAGTTATATTTCCTATGTTCATAAATTCTTAAGTTGTGGTTACCATTGATATGGCCTTAACAATTAAATCACTAACTCTAAAAATTTGGATCAAAGACTATCATCTATCCATGTGTCCAACTTCGCCTTGAACACATCTATACTCTTTGACCCCCTGTTTTCTCTGATTCTTGGGACAGCCTGAGTAATAAACCTTGTTCTCTACTGACTTTTTTCATGCACATTTTGCATTCTTCCTCTTGGAATATTTATGAGTAATAGAACTACATCTTAATTCCAGATTAAGCAATGCTTGCTTAATTTCATCGTTATATGTTGGAATGCTTATATTAATTTCTCACTGTAGTATCTATACTGAATTGAATAAACTTGAAGCCTCTTCAACCTTTCCGTAGAAGTTTTTTTTTTTATTGGAGAAATACCTTTACAAACCCTCCTTTGTGCTTTACTTGTTCTGATTTATTTAACTCTGTATTTTAGGTATAGAAAATGAATTATTATATTCAAGCAACAGTCTAATATACATTTTGTATAATTCAGTAATTTCCTTTGGATTGCTTAGTGAAATATTTTCTAGCAAAGATACCAATTGCCTCATAGCTTTATTTCTAATGAAACACAAGTATTTGTCAAGCAAATGTTTTTGTTATGGTAAAACCCAAATCAAGTATTTCATCAGCTGCTGACAAGGTTACTCCACCAAACACTAATGGGTGTTTAGTCATGTTTTGCCAAAATAGATAACATGACACTTGCTATCATTAAATTTTATGTCATTTTTCTTTTGTACATACAGGAATGCTATCCATATAGCCATTTATATGTATATAATCCTCATCTTCTTCTTTTTCTTTTGGCTGTTCCCGTTAGGGGTCAACCCAGCAGATAATCTGTTTCCATTTCTTTCTGTCCTCTGCATCTTGCTCTGTCACACCAACAACCTGCATGTCCTTTTCACCACATCTGTTAAGCTTATCTTAGGCCTTCCTCTTTTTCTCTTGCCTGGCAGCTCCATCCCTAGCATCCTTCTCTCAATATACCCAGCATCCCTCCTCAGCACATGTGCAAACAAATGCAGTCTCTCCTCTCTGGCTTTGTCTCCAAACCATCTAATCTGAGCTGACCCTCGAATATACTGATTCCTAATCCTGTCCATCCTCGTCACAGTCAATGAAAATCTTAACATCTTTAACTGTTCCACCTCCATCTTTGACTCCTGTCTTTTCATCAATGCCACCAACTCCAACCCATATAACATAGCTGGTCTCACTGCCCTTTTATAGACCTTCCCTTTCATTCATACTGGTACCTGTCTGTCACAAATAATTTTTGATACACTTCTCCACCCACTCCACCCTGCCTGTACTCCCTTCTTCACCTCTCTTCCACAATCACCATTCACAACTATTGATCTCAAGTATTTAAACTCATCCACCTTCCCCAGCTCTACTCCCTGGATCCTCACCATTCCTCTATCTTCCCTCTCATTCACACACATATATTCTAGCTTAGTCCTGCTGACATTCATTCCTCTCCTCTTTAGAGCATATCTCCACCTCTCTAGGGTCTTCTCAACCTGTTCTCTACTCTCACTATGGATTAGAATGTCATCCGCAAACATCATAGTCCACAGGGACTCCTCTCTGATCTCATCTGTTAGCCTGTCCATCACCACTGCAAATAAGAAAGGGGTCAGAGCTGATCCTTGATATAATCCCGCCTCCATTTTGAATGCATCCATCACCTACTGAAAACCTCACCACTCTCACACTACTCTCGTACATATACTGTACCACTCTTACATACTTCTCTGCCACTCCTGACTTCCTCATACAATACCACAACACCTCTCTAGGCACCCTGTCACATGCTTTCTCTAAGTCCACAAAGACACAATGCAACTCCTCCTGACCCTCTCTATACTTCTCCATCAACACCCTTAGAGCAAACATTGCATCTGTAGTGCTATTTCCCGGCATGAAACCATACTGCTGCTCACTAATCATCACCTCCCTTCTCAACCTACCTTCCACTACTATTTCCCATAACTTCATGCTAAAACTGATCAATTTTATCCCTCTGTAGTTACTACAGCTCTGCACATCACCCTTATTCTTAAAAATTGGTACCAAAACACTTCTCCACTCCTCAGGTCAGACATCCTCTCACTTTTCAAGATTTCATTAAAAAATCTGATTAAAAACTCCACTGCCATTTCTCCTAAGCACTTCTGTACTTCCACAGGTATGTCATCTGGACAAACAGCCTTTCCATTTTTCATCCTCTTCATAGCTGTCCTTACTTCCTCCTTGCTAATCTATTGCAGTTCCTGATTAACTATCCCCACATCATCCACCCTCTCTCTCTCATTCTCTTCATTCATCAGCCCCTCAAAGTACTCTTTCCATCTGCTCATGACACTCTCCTCACTTATGAGTACCTTTTCCTCATTATCCTTTATCACCCTTTCCTGCTGCACATCATTTCCAGCTTGGTCTATCTGTGTAGCCAATCAGTACAGGTCCTTTTCTCCCTCCTTAGTGTCCAACCTTTCACACAACTCTCCATACACCTTATCTTTCTTTAGCCTAGCCTTCACCACCTCTCTCTTCAAATAACACCTCATCTTCTTATACTCAGGTCTACTTTCTTCATCTCTCTGGCAGTCCCACTTCTTCACCAACCTCTTTCTCTGTATACTCTCCTGTACTTCCTCGTTCTGCCATCAGGTCTCCTTTTTCTCCTTTGTCCAGATGTCACATCAAGCACCTTTCTAGCTGTTTCCTTTACCAGTTCTGCTATAGTTACCCAGATTTTCAGTAACTCTTTCCTGCCACCCAGTGCCTGTCTTAACTATTCCCTGAAATCCAATTCACAATCATCCTTTTTCAACTTCCCCCATTTGATCCTTGGCACTGCCCTCAATATCCTCCTCCTCTTCTTGATCACCACCATTCTACAGACCACAATCCTATACTGCCTAACTACACTTTCCCGTCACCAATTTTCAGTCTCCAATCTTCTTCAGACTTGCCCTCCTGCGTAGGATATAATCCACCTGTGTACATCTTCCTCCACTCCTGTACAACACCCTATGCTCCTCCCTCTTCATAAAATTTGTATTCACCACAGCCATATTCATCTATTTTGCAAAATCCACTACCATCTGGCCTTCTGCATTCCTCTCCTTAATACCATACCTACCCATCACTTCCTCATCCCCTTCCCCAACATGCCCATTGAAATCCGCTCCAATCACCACTCACACTTGGGTACACTCACCACCACCACTTCATCCAGCTCACTCCAAAATTTTTCTTTCTCATCCATTGCACATCGAACTTGCTGAGCATATGCACTAACAACATTCATCATCACACCATCAATTTCCAGCTTCATAAACATCACTCTGTCTGACACACTTTTCATCTCCAAAACACTCTTGACATACTGTTCCTTCAGGATAACCCCTACCCTATTTCTCGTCCCATCCACACCATAGTAGAACAATTTCAAACCACCTCCGATACACCTGACCTTACTCCCCTTTCATCTGGTCTCTTGCATGCATAATATATCAACCTTTCTTCTCTCCATCATATCAGCTAGCTCTCTCCCTATACCAGTCATGCTGCCAACATTCAAAGTTCCTACCCTCACTTCCACACTCCTAACATTCATCCTCTCTTCCTACCTTCAGGCATGCCTTCCTCCTCTTCTTCTCCTTCTTCTCCTTTTTTGGCCAACAGTAGCCCAATTTCCACCAACACCCTGTTGGCTTTCAGTACTGGTGGCAGTTGCTGTTAACCCATGTCTCAAACGATCCATTATAGAAGTCTGTATTGTTGTCCGCATATGTCATTTGGCAAGTTTTACACTGGATGCCCTTCCTGATGTAACCCTCACCATTTATTTGGGCTTGGGACTGGTAAGAAGAAATGCACTGGCTTGTGCATCCTCAGTGGCTGGGTTATGTAAGTAATATGGATCATGTATATAATCCTCATGTGATTTTGCCAAAAACACAACTTTGCAGACTTCAGCAAATGTATTCATCCACAACCTGGTGTTTTCAGAAAAGTTGCCATAACCAAATTAAACAAAAAAAGCCCCAACTGACCCCTGTGAGACGCCTAAGTTTGAAGATATACTATCAGAGTGGATACTATTTACCTTTACCTCTTTTGTCCTATGAAAGACAGTTTTTAATTCACTTTGCGATTTAGTAATTTACACCATTCTTTGTAAAAGTACACACTATAATACAAAGGAAAAGAGCCTTACTTCATTTTCTCTGCAATTTCTCTACATTTTCTAGTTATTTTCCTCATTTCCTCTACAATGTAAATAAGAACTCCCTTCCAGTTATCTTGTTACTTATAAAAATTTACAGTTTTGTTGAAAAAATGACTAGAGAATTCATGTGCGAGTCTAGGACTGATTCATTTTCTAGTGATTAAGTAAGGCTTGGGCATTAATGTAATATATGTGATATCTTTATCTCTGGGCTGTTTGTGTAATGTCAAATCAAGATACTTTATACTATCCATTAAAAGGAGGAATAGTCCTGTAGTACTTAACCCCTACTTATCTTGTGTAGTGGTATGAAAAAAGCATATCTTGGGTCCCTGGGATCTAAAGGTGTTGAGTACAAACCCCTTTACCAGATGTGAGCAAAGTATTTGATATGTTCAGATAATATTGCAGTGCAATCATCCTAAAGTTGTACTCACAAACACATTTATGCAGGTTTGCTATACATCACATTATATTACACTTTCATCCAGCTATTGTATGCATACATTAAATAATATTTTATATAATGGAAAAAAAAAATCAAGAAATACCCACCCAGGATAGACTGTTCAAAGTGTAATACCTAAAACTTTGATCCTGAAATGGAGGTCATTGAAATACATCACAATTTAAAGTGTTTCAGCTACGTTCATAGGTTAGTACTAGGCTAACTGCCCTTGTGGGCCATTTTAAGCCAAGCCAGTTACCCGATGTGAGAATCAAACCCTGCACCTTGTGTGTGTAACATAAACACCTTAACCATTATGCCAACCTCCTACCCTAAAATAATCAGCCCTTGCATGGATTTTAATGCCCATTACTTTTTATTTTTTGCCCTTTGGTTTATATTATGGATACTCTGAATGCAAGCACTTGCAATGCTTAAACACATATCTGGATTACGTTCTCAGCACTATTATAGGGACTCCCAATACTGAAAACAGATGCTACAAGATATACATACATACTGCAATGTGCATTTTATACATGCATGCATGTATGTGCATACAATGTGAATGTTAACTCTGTGCTGATAAGAAAATAAGAATTATGTCACCTCTGCATAGGGAGAAAATATTTCTTCCATGTACACATCCCCACCACTATACTGATAACAAGCTCTCACAAAAAATGATATTTCCCAGTAGTAGATCCTATAATCTGCATAGATGCTAATAAGCCTTGCTACACACTGGCATGGCTAGAATGTCTAAAATTTTTATGAACCACCCCTGGCTATGTCTGGCAGGGCAGCATCAGATGAGAATAAGACCAGATTCATTTAAATGAGTAACAGAAATGGTCACTATGTGTGCTGACCACATTCCAGAGAATTGTTACAGCAGGCACAGATTAGCCTGCACAGAGGTTGCAATGTTAACATGACAGCAGAGGCAATTTGCAGAGGATGGATACAATGTTTGTATACCAGAATGCCACACAGCAATGTTACATTTAACTTAATCACTTAAAAACAAACTCCTTGAAAGCATGAACAGCAATCTCTTACCCTATAAACCAATGCTGTGGATTATTACCTAATAAATTTTCAGTTATGACAAAAATATGTAGAGTATAAAACACATATATAACACCAGACACCTTGAGATTAAATAGTGATTGCAGACATGCACTGCAAATGAAGACCACAGCTGACTATGAATAAAACATGGGAAGAAACATGTATAGTTGCCTAGAGGAATAGTGTAGCTATTAGAATAATGGAATGTGATCCAGCTCAGCCATTGGCTGTGCTACGTTTGTGGGTGGTCTGCCAAAAGTGCAGTTCAGGTTTATGAATCACAACAGTGTCTGATTCACATTTCTTGCAGAAGTATGCATATCCCATTTAAGGAACTACACAATGTGTTTGTGAACAGAGTGGAGCATCCACTGAATAAAAGGTATCAGATTATCTTGGTGTTCAGCTGATAACGCCATGTGGTCAGTTCACCTAAAAAAAAAAAAAAAACACCATGCAAAGCAGTATTCACACAGCCAGCCTCAAAATGTACAATCTACAATGTGCCAGTTAAAAGATAATTCCTTTCAGATATTTGAGTAATTTGATAAAAGATAATACATGTAAAATATACAGAGTCTATAGATAGTTTTTCTATTTAAGAACACCAATAGAAAATCATCTGTAAAAAAATTAGAATTCCCACTGACGCATTTCCTTTCACTTTGGCCTTTATTATCATTCTTAAAACCTCAGCAGCTTTAAAACGATGATGCATTTCTAGGAAAGCAGTTTCCATGGAAACAAAATGTCAATTACATCTTTTATAAGTGAGTACTGGAGATTCTTCATTTCTTCTTGTGTCATTTAAAGCAGAAAGCCAGCAGCTTAGTCCCTCAAAATTTAATTCAAGATGAACTATAAACCTTTGTTTTCAAACAGCTTGCCTACTTATAATATATGTATGTATATATATATATATATATATATATATATATATATATATATATATATATATATATACATACACATCTACACATATACATGTACATATATACATAGACACACACCATTATTGAATGAAGTAGCTTTACTTAGGAGCCTAGTTTCATAGCTGTGAGATGAAGCTCTTTTTATGTATGTAGACCTTTATTTCACAGTAAGCTTTATAAACTGAGAAAATCCTGTATTGTTTTTCAAAAGAATTTTCATTAGTGATGCACTTTTATTTGTAGTACAAGTATGTTGCATTAAGAGTGACAAACTCAAGTGGCTATCTATAATAAGGCAAAGGTATGTATAATATATAGCAACAATGATGCTTCATGATTATCTTATTTAAAAGAGAAAGATGTGATAGAAAATAAGACAAGGCAGATTAGGTAGGTTATATATGTCAGCATATCTGGTGAAGGATCCATAATAAAGTATATTTACTGTAAAGTCAGAATACTTACAGGATACTCTGACAAGATTACCCCTGGTGTGCAGGGTTTAATCCATGTAGTATATGAGGGTGGAAAGCTCAGCTGTACTCAAAAGCGATAGGGTAAAAGATGTGATAAGAGCAGCACCCATGATGCAATATGTGTATCATCACAAACATGAATAAAAAATAAAAAATACAAATAAATTAAAATCAGAATACAATAGGGAACTAGGAGGTACAATGCACTTTACCATATTTAATCTGATGACCATAAGATAACTGCAGTTATATTAGAAATGCAACTATCATGACCACCATTGATTTGTGTGTGGTTTCTGTGACACCAGGATAACCTGAAGTCTGGAAGATAAGGAGAGTAAGTGTCCTTTAAACTCTAAATGATGGAATTCATAAATACAAAGGGCAATGGCCTAGAATTAAACATTTATAGAATCTGCACATTAGAAGTATAAAGTTCAATTAGAATACATCTACTTTGAGAAAAATAATTTGATTAATGCTTATGTCCAGGTTGCCATAACATTACTCTTTCTGTTTTTCATACTGTGCATTGTTCAAATTCTAGTTTGCTGTCAAAAAAAAAAAAAAAAGAGTAGTAACACATTGAGGTTGGGAGCAGAATATTATATTGAGCTCTACTAAATGATATGAAAAAGAGAGACAGGAAACAATCCAAAGCTAAGACACCTGTAGAGGCACACAACTGAACCTACCCCTTTTGTGGATGTATATACATCATAGTCACTGAGTACCTTGCTAAGCCTAATGGTGATACCAAAATATGAATTCAGCTTTGTTTAGATTAAGGACCAATCTTGTATATGGGAAAATTCTGCCATAGACAGATGCAGTCAATGGGCGGCTGTGGTGGTGCAGCGCTTAGCATTGTCACCTCACAGGAAAAGGTACTCTGGTTCAATCCTCGGCTGTGGTGCCTTCTGTGTGGAGTCTGCATGTCCTCCCTGCGGTCGCTTGGGTTTCCTCCAGATAGTCCAGTTTCCTCCCACATCCCAAAGACATGCTGTAGGTGGATTGGACACTCTAAATTGGCTCTAGGTGTGAGTGTGTGTGTGTGTGTGTGTGTGTGTGTGTGTGTGTGTGTGTGTGTGTGTGTGTGTGTGTGTGTGTGTGTGTGTGCCTTCTGTGGATGGTTGGGTGCCGGGCTGGCAACTCGACACTGTAAAACTCCACTGCCAATCATGAGTGGACAGGTGATCTGCTGTGGCGACCCCTAACTGGGAAAAGCTGGAAGAAGACAGATGCAGTCTATATACAGAACTGATCTATACAAAAACAAAATCATAATGAGATGATCTGAGCAGATACATAGCTATTTACTATAAATGCAAAGTGAAGTAAATGTTTAGAGTAGATATAAGAGCAGAAGTTACTGAAACCTGGGATAGATATCTGTTAATGGTCAAGCAGTACATGTCCATTTTGAGCATTTTATGACAGAAGCAGTGAGACCAAGATGAGTGGGAGATTTATTTATTTAGATTTGTTTGCTGGGCAATGATCAAATTTGATGATTTACAGGCTCAGCTTGGATTATATACATGGCACCAACACTAAAGTAAGATTAATGGTGTAACTAAATTATAGAGTATAGTGACATAGCACAACATAAATGTAAATATATATATACATATTCACAATAAGGTTTAAAAAAAGTAGGATCATAGGGATACAATGCATACACAGTTGTGAATAAGTGAGGTAGATATGGTCCAGCTTAAAGAGCAGACGTAGTATGTACAAGTACAGAGGGAAATCTTAGCAATGAGGAGAGTAGAAACTGTAGAATACTAAGACCTGCAGTAGAATAGCTAGTAAGAGGAAAAAGGGATATTACATATACAGGAGGGAATGGATAGGGCAGATGGGGAGGTAGTGTGTATCAGTTTATATGTTGTACAGGACAGGGAATTAAGCAGCCAAGGTTTTCTGGAATGAATACAATAATGCAAATTTGAAGGTTTGGTGACATGGCCTGTGATCTAACATGTGCACTTATATCGTTCTCATAGGTATTGTTTGAAATTATGACTGAACTCTTTGTAGTCTCTGTTTCCAATAAGATCATCTGGCAAGACCTGAGAAGTTAAGGTCAGTGAAATGAAGTTTAGTGCATAGAGTTATGAATGTAGGGTCATACGTGGATTGGCTTCTTAGATTGTAGTGTGGGCTGGATGTAGTTAAACTTATAGATGGGGGGAGTCTTCACATAGCAATTTGAGGAGAAAGAAGCCAGGAAGGAGGATAGCTCTGCCTTAAATGTGTAGCCAATTATCTTTTCCAAGGTATTGCAGTACTGATCATTCTGAGGGCAGTTGGTGATAAAGCAGCAGATGTTATTAGAAAGAGATTGTAAGGTGATGGTGCTTTTTGTAAGATAGTGACAAATAAAGGTAGGCCGTATTATATGGGTCTATGTCGTTAGATCGAAAGCACACAACATCGATCTAATAACATCGAAGCCCATGAAAGCGAAAGTGCACTATATCGAATGTGCACTTTCACAAAAGTTGGTTTTCGTAACCGGCAAAAAACAGACTAACGACCTCTAAACAGCATTTTGCAGGGGGGCAAGTCTCACTGCACCCCCCACACCCCTCTAATTTAATATTCTAACTCCAAAATTGGTCTACAATGGGGAAAAGGGAATATTCCCTCATCCCCACTGTACCGCAATCTCCATAAGAGGTTTGTTAGCTGTACATCAACAGTATATGTTGATATACAACTAACAAAACATGCAAACAGCATGTTTTCTCCTTTTTTCAGTCTCCTTTAGCGAAAGTGCATACTCGATGTTATGCACTATCGCTAAAGTGTGTTCGTCAAAGTACGATTCAATGAACTGTGCTTTCGAAGTTCTAACAGAGACCAGTATATATATATATATATATATATATATATATATATATATATATATATATATATATATATATATATATATATATATATATATATATATATATATATATATATATATATATATACTGGCCCTGTAAAAATGTGATTTTATGTTTGTTTTGTTTTTCATTCTTTTTAGATTTCAGCTAAAAATATTGTTGTTTTTGTATATGCTCATTTGACACCACTCAATGATGCGACAATCACAGATATACATATAGAGATAAGACATATAGATATGTATTTAGATATATAAATATAGATATAGATATAGATATAGATAAGCAAACTGTTCTACAAATTAAAACTTTCTAAGTTTGCAAGAGAAAGGTGCTGGGTAATGACAGGAGGTACAAATAGGCAGATTGTTGTTTCATGGCCTTTCATATGGTACAACATATTTTATAGTGTTTGTATTTTAATATTAAAGTAAGCTTTCCATTGAAGCAGTTGGCAAACTTGTCATGTTACTCAAATGAAAACTTGTGGGAGGTGGAGAAAGAAATAATTTCAGGCCTTCAGCTTCAGGTTCAATTGTAATATATTGGATGAGAGAGAAATGGAATGCATGAAGTTGTCACAAAAGTAAAACCAAATGCAAAGGAAATAAGTAGCAACTGTGATAAAGGGGCGAGATTAACAAGAGCAAATAAAAAATAACAAAACAAGGGTGCTGTGAATGAAGTAGTAGAAACCAGTAAAAAGAACAAAACTTCACCGTAGGAATAGTCCTTCTCACAGCAGTCAAAAGTCAATAATTCAAGTAATTCCAAGTGCTCCAACAAGTTTATTGCAGAAAATTTCCAAGTAAAATGGACTGGGTAAGCACTTTCATCCAAAAATCAACAGGACTTTTTCAAACCATAGTGCTTCACCAGTAAATGCAGTTTAAATAGATCAACTAATCAGTTCAACACTTGTTAAACAATCAGTTAATTAATTATTAAATAAATTATTCATCATAAGTAAAATGAATGTATATTCAAAGCAATAAAAATGAATAAAACAAATCTAATATAAAATATTAAACATAATAAAACCTTTTCTTATAATTTTTTTACATTTCTTGTGTTCTGTCCTTAAGAATGGGAACAATGGAGGGGTGTTCATTCATACCTAGGGGCCTATTAGCTCCCAGTTTGAGTTGCCATTTTAACTCACTTTTATAAATTCTATTACACCAGTCACCATCTCTAGGGTCTTTTGTAATAATTTCAAGGATCCCAAACTTAAATCTAGCCTCACCGTTACATGACAAGGTGTGTTTAAATAGGTTATTATTAATATTTTTTGGTTATTGCATATTGATGTTCATATATGCGTTTACAGAGTGTCCTCTCTGTTTTTCCAACATAAAATGCCCTGCAACTCTGACATATACTTAAATATGTTAACCCACTACTGTTACAGTTACCACTAACTAAAAAAACTTTTATTTGAAATTCCCCAATTGGGATAGAAGGTCCTTCTAAAATGAAGGGGCAATAACTACATGCTCCACATTTCTTTGTTCCATAATGTTTAGTAATCTTATAAAGTGGGCGCTCAAAATACAACTTCATATTGGGCCCCATTTTTGAAACAAATGTAGGAACTTTCCCCAAAGTATCAAACACCTCACTGTTTGCCTCGAGTATCCCCCAGTTTTTAGTAACTATGCTTCTTACCTTTCTTTCCAGGGGACCAAATAATGTAACCATAGAATTACTAAAATTGTTTTGTTCTACATGGGGGTTGGAATGATGATGTCACTACCTAATAAGGGTTTGTATTTTCTTCCCCATTCTTGTACAATTTCAAAGGCAGTGTCCTGAACCTAAGGACTGGGGTACCCTCTGTCAATGAACATCTGCGTAAGATTGAACAATTCTTTTTTTAGATTATCTAGAGTGGAGCACATTCTTGCCCCTCTAATCATTTGGCCTTTGACAATATTTTTCTTAGTATACAAAGGATGTTTGCTATTGTAGGCCAAAAAAACTATTTGAATAAGTTGGTTTACGAAAAACCTTTGAAGTAAAAATTCCTTTCACTTGATCTTTAACAATAGAAATATCCATATAATCAATATTCTCCTTAGAGTAACTGTGAGTAAATTTGAAATAGGAACACACTTGCTTAAGGTGTTCAAAAAAGTGGTTGACTATTAATTTGTCTCCTTTCCACAAAATTAACTCATCGTCCAGGTAACGAAGGTAAAGATTCCAGCTATTATTAAATACACTGTTAAATATGTACTTCTTTTCCCAGGTGGCCAAAACTAAGTTAGCATAAATAGGTGCACTGCTAGAACCCATAGCCACCCCCCTCACCTGTCTAAAATGTTCTCCCTCAAATGTGATGTAGTTGTTATTTAGTATAATCTCCATCACTTCCATCACAAAATTCAAAAGCCCCCCATTCAAAGTTGAATGATCCAACAGGGCCTCCAAAAAAAATTCTAGCCCTGTCTGATGGGGGATAGAATTAAATAGATCCACCACATCTATTGTGGAAAATCCTGTGGTGTTATCAAAAAATTCTTGTTTGATCCTGGAAAGAAAATCCAAGGAATCGACAAGATGATGTGGAATGGGATGTAGTGTGTTTTTCATCAGGCGGTCTACAAACATCCCCATAGAAAAGATAGAACTACTATGTGCTGCCACAATTAGTCTATAAGGTGGATTATCTATATTTTTGTGAATTTTGGGGATGCCAAATACTGTGGCAATATATGGGTGGTTATTACCCAAAAAGTTGTACAATTCTTCATTAATTACACCTTGTAGTAGGCTATCTTCTAGAAATAATCAAATCCTTCTGTGGGCAATATTAATTTGGTTTAAGGATGTGGTTCATATTGACTTGCGTCATATAACAATTCCAAAATGTTATTCACATAGTCTTTTCTTTCTACCATAACTATACCTCCCCCCTTTATCTAGTTTCATAATTCTTAAATGGTCAGACATTCTCAGGCTTCTTAATAAAGTTTCTTCTTCTTCTTTATTTAAGTTAAAAAACTTATCTTTGTTAGAAAAGTAAACTTCATATAGTTCCCTAGTACATACCCTGTCAGAACTAACCAGAGTGGGATGTGTGCGTGTGTGTGTGTGTGTGTGTGTGGGGGGGAGGGTTGAAAACAAACTTCTTTTAAAATAATTTCTGAGATACAGCCCAGTGACTATGGAATGTCATGGTATGTGAAGGTGCATAGCATGGGTGACTGACATCACCTACTGCTATGTAGAATACATCAAACTACAGGTGTTGATGTATTCAGTTTCAACCTGGCTGGAATTTCGCTGTTCCTGATTCAGGATTTCAGGACACCCATGTGACAGGTCAACCCATTCAGTTTTCAGGTTTCAATAGTAAACCACACATACACACACGCGCACGTACACACACACACACACACACACACACACACACACACATATATATATATTTATATATATATATATATATATATATATATATATATATTTTTTTTATATATATATATATATATATATATATATATATATATATATATATATATATATATATATATATATATTGGCCCTTTAAAATGTGTTTATTTGTT
>NC_056736.1:495515000-495582500 GCF_019279795.1 Protopterus annectens | reverse complement strand
AGTAGCAGTGATAATTTATTTATTTCCTTTATTTATTTATTCATTCATTCATTTATTTGTTTCCATTTCTCGACCAGGATAGCCTGATCGGGCAAATCCCTTTTTTACTGGAGGTGAGAAAAGCTCTATGTTTATATATTAAAATATAAAACATTAGAAACATAGCATGTGATTATGATTTTAAAACTGCTCAATCTGGTTTGAAACATACAAATGTTTTCCAAAAACATACATATGCATGTACAACAGAAAAACAGCAAATGATATACATATTATATGATTATTATATATATAGACATAAATATAGATATAGATATAGATAGATATTGGTTTACCATCAGAATGTCAAAGACAAAACATTTTTGAAGCAAAAGACTGAACTACGTTGTCAAAAATAAAAATAACATTTAGCCTAAATGTCAGACGTGAGCAATTGTTAGTTATATGACAAATTTCATTTGACATATTAGACTTCCAGTTTCAAAGTATGTGCGCCATCTCCAAGATCACACTACAGTGAGGAAAAAGGTAAATTCTCCGATCCTCACTGTACCATAATCTCCATTCACAATACCAAACTCATAATAATGAATCAAGCTTTACTTTTGTTATTATGATTTTGTATTATTCCACTTCAGCATTGAAAACTTACTTTCGACCACATGATTTTCCAAAATTAGCCTTCGAAATTTTGATGGCAAGTCAGAAATTCACGTTTACTAAATACAATTAGGACAGGGAATAGCTATTAGAATATACCTACACTGATGAGGTAGTATAATTATCGGGTCTATATTATTTCTTCAACAGCTTAGGTTGTCGAATGCTCAATGATCGACACCTAAGTGTCGAAGTTTCAAAATCGCGAATGCCCATATAAGCAAATTCTTTCCTCCGTAAAGTATTTGCTTGGCCGTTATCGGGGATTTGCCCTTTCCCCAGTGAAGAGCAATCTCGGAGTTGATATATTTAGTTGGGGGGTGTTTGGGGCACAGTCCCCTATGTCAGGGGATGTGGGGGGTGAAGCCCACCACTATATTTAAGTTGAAAAGTTAATTTTATTTCCGGACAGCCTAGCAAATTCTTTCCTGAGGAAAGAATTTGCGTATATGGCTGTTTGTGATTTTAAAACTTTGACGCTTAGGTGTCAATCATTAAGTATTCGACAACCTAAGCTGTCAAAGAAATACTATAGACCTTAATTATCCAGGTGCTTTGCAGGAGTATGACCAAGAGTTAGGCAGGTATTGTTTCAGTCTGGCTTTAAAAGATTTTAGATTTTTCAGTTGCTGTAGTGCAATCAATATGTTGTTCCACAGTTTAGTAACATAACTTAAGTAATGTAAGTCGCCAACACTGGTTTTAGATTTATTTGAAATTAGGAGACCTCTATTTCCTGAGTACATTTCCTTGTAGGTGAGTAGTGCTGGAGAATTGTGTAAAGCAGGACAATTCTCAGGTTTATCAATTAGGTTTTATGCAATAATGAGCTGCATGCAGGAGAGATATTGTAGAAGATCAATCCAGTGTAATTATTTAAGGCCAACACAGTGATGGACTCTGGATGGAAGCTTAGTTGTGAATTTAGCTATCGTATTACAACATGCATCCAACTTCTTCATACATGTAAGAGTGTGGGTCAGTAAGAATGGGAACTACAAACAGAAGTGATGGGTGAAGCTATGATTTCCTTTGCAGATTTGAAGAGATATGGGCTAGCTCGATAAAGTGCAGTAGGTTTTTGGTGTGTTTTTTAATGGCTTGAAGAATATCATCCTCATGTTTTAGGTTTTCATCTTAGTAACTCCCAGGATTTCATCTTTATTAACACCCAACAGTTTTGTCTATGATAGTGCTATTGTAGTAATGTCTTTTGATGTAATGCGAAGGCTCTGATTTTGGATTTGGTACTGTTTGGGTAAGAAGAAAATCAACCTTGGTTTTCTTTGCATTTAGGATTGAGCTGGATATGTGTAACCATGACTCAATAGATGAAATGGACTTGTGAGTGGCCTGTTGAAGGTACAATACATTAGGAACTGACCATATAAGGGTAGAGTTGTGTGCATATTACATACTTGGTTCCAGTGTGGAGATCATTTATAAAGATGTTAAAGAGTACAGGTCCTAGGATCGATCCTTGAAGAACACCAACAGAGGGAGGGAGAAATTATGAGTATTTGCTTTGCCATTTTATACCTTGTTACTTATTTGATAGGTAGCTCTGAAACCATAAGAGGAATGAGTGATCAAGTCCTAAAGAAAATAGTTTGATTAGTACTTTTTGATGTGAAACTGTATCAAGGATTTCAGATAGGTCAAAGAAAAGAGAAGAGACAAAAGACAATAAAGACACACAGGGAAAAGAAGGAGGGGTTAGGATGGAGATAGACAATCTTTAAGTGAAAAGATCAGGAGCAGAAGCACCACATGGAAAAACTAACAGCGGACACTGGTGGGATGGAATCAAAGTGGCAGTTAGGGGTAAAACATAGGGAAGGATGGGTGAAAAAGCAGGAAAGTTGATGATGATGATGAAAAGCAGGGGGAGTTAACAGAACTGGAAGAAGAACAAAACAAGATACAAAAGAAAATATTGGAAAATGGTGTAAAGAGATAAGCACTAAGGGCAGAGGGACCAATAATAAAAATGGAATGAGAAGAAAAGGTAACACCTGCACTGGAAGTAGAATAATGGTACTGGAAGGACTACTGGTGGGTAACTGGAGAAGAAGTGGGCAAATAAAAAAATCAAAAGGTAAGAGAGCAGTACTAAGCATTAGGGGAAAACAGGGACAGATCATAGATTAGGACTGCAGTGTTAAAGAAGGCTTTAGGGAACACTATCAAAAAATATAACAGAAAGGAGAAGAAAGTACCTTGGGAGGTCACAGACAGAGGAGAGTTACTAAGCAGAAGGAATAAAGAGGGTGAAACTGAATGCAAAAACCATGGTAGAGGAGATCAAAGAGGTAGTGATGGCTATGAAATCTAAAAATATAGGGGGCCCAGATGGATTCCCAGTAGAGTTCTAGAAGTGGGGAGTGGACAGGCAGTATGGACCATTATGAAGGAGGAGGAGTATAACAGACTTTATGAAGTAGGGGAAATAACATATACAGTGAAAAGAGCCAGGTGGTAGTGATCCTGACAAAGGGTAGAGACAGGATAGAAGTAAGGGGTTACAGAGCAATCTCCATAATATACACATACATCAAAGTAATGGGAAAAGTGCTGGCAAGAAGGCAGGCTAAGATTCTACTAAGAGCAATACAAGAGAGATATAATAACTTTGTGGAAGGAAGAAGGACAGAAATGAATTGGTGGGACCTAATAGAATTTATGAAAAGAGAAGTGCAAAGTAGAAGGAGCACATAGGCCAGGATGGTGTTTTTTTAACAAACAAAGGGCCTTTGACACAGTCATATGTGAGTTCTGCTGAGAGATACTAGAACAAAGACAAATGGGGAAACTGTACAGGAATGATAAAGGCAATTTACATTGACCGATAAATAGAGACAATATTAAATAAAAGACAATCCAAGGGATGGGGTCCAGACAGGATTGGCCTCACTCTCCAGGGATATTCATGTTAGTCAAAGAACATTTGACAATTGATGTGACTAAAATGCTAGCAGAATTGGAAGGAAGAACATGAGTACAGTCAGGGTTCCTACTGCACATGCATGACCGCATGCTTATGACAGAGAATGTGGAGATGGCCAAAGAAGAAATAATTCTACTTTTTGCATGGTTTGGAAGCACCTCATGGCTTATTTTTAACCAGAAAAGGAGAGTGGTGGTCAGGCTAGGAGAATTAAAAGGAAAGGAAAGGGAAAAATACAACATATTCAGGACAGGAAGTAATCCAATGTTTGGGACTATAATAACAACATACATTAAATGACACAATATGAAGGAATTTGAAGAAGGCAAGTGTGAAAAATCAGAGTATATTGAAGAGGGGGGTGCATAAAACAAGCATTGGCATGATTAGAATGGTGATTCTCCCAATTAAACTGCATATATTCAGAAAACTGAGTGGCCACAGTGGATACCAAAGTACTAAAATGACAGACGAACTTGAAAGAGTAGATAGAGAAAGTGAAAGAGAAAAGTATCTCATAGAGCTGAGTAGGAATAAATGAGTCTGGAAACTCCCATACATATACTCATGTAACCTACTTAAGGGAAAGACCAATAGGCAAGATGAGAGAAGCCAAACAGGATGGTGGGAAATTATAAACAGAATGAATGAGAAGGCTGTAAAGAGATGGGGCAACATGTTATGGGGGAAGGAAAGAATAAGAGATATGGGAGAAAGGATGATAAGGCACTTTTATAGGGGAAAAAGAACAAATAAGAAAATGGAGAGTAAAGTGCATATTGTACTTTTTTCTTTAATTTTATGTATGTATGGTGTGCATTTAACCACCACAAGGATCTCTGGAGTGCATGTCAACATGGTCTCATACAGCCATTCATTGCTTTTGCTACTCCCAGAAGTCCTCTGCCATACAACATGTTTTTTTTTTTTTTTTTTGCTACTGTCTCCCATGTAGTAACTCCTCCTTCTTCCCCTCCTATGTGACCTCCACCTCATCTCTCAATATTCATTTTGACACCTCCTTCACCCCTTCAGGCAATTCAGTTGACTGATTTGTTTGCTTTTGAATGACACACATTGGTCAATGAAACAGCCATTCAAATAATGACCAGTTGTCTTTAACTAATTAGTATAGCCCTGATTTCCATCACTGTGTGTTTTTATTATGCTGAAATGGTTAAGGAAGTGAGCTGCAAATGATGATTACTAATTAATGAGTGCAGTGAGAAACATGATAAAAAAGGGGTTTAAATTGGCTGATACCATACCCGGCTTCTAATACCTGAAGATTTATCTCATTGGTGGATTCACATATGTGTTACTGTGACTTTCCTCCCCTAGACTACCCATCTATAATGTAGTATGGAGAGAACTTTGCATCAGATAAATAATTAGTGATATGTGTTGCGTTAACTTATCTGAATGACTGAAAATTTAGTTAAGACAAAACACTATACCTTCCATCCTTCAAATGAGATATTAAACCAAGTTCTCCTCTACCTGAGTTAGCAGCAGCTCAGATAGATGCAAAAGATCCCATGGCACTTATCAACAAGAATAAGGGTCCTTTATTTGTACACAAAAATTAATCTTATTTACAAAATATTTACATATTTACAAATATTTACATATGCACAAATATATACATATACAAATCTGTTTATACATGTTCAGAATTTCCTTTACATTCATGCCAAATTTTCATCCCTGTCAGATCTCCACTCCTTTTTCCATAACCACCATCTGATTTTACCTAATATTGCTGCTAAAATCCATTTATTATTAAACATAACATCATTTATTCTTTCATTTCATGTAACCAATATAACATAAAATAACATGTTATCTACTCGTTTTACTTATTCTTTACCTCTGTTTTTATAATATCCATATTTAATCATATCCATGTTTATTTTATCCACTTTAATATCTTTAAAACCTTTTCTTTGCATAGAATTCCCCATAACTTGTTTGCTCTTTTACATTTCAAAAACAGACATTCCATATTTTCTTTCTTCTTGCCAATGTAAACACATTCTATCGCCTTTTTTATGTTATATTTCCCCTTACTGTCAATTCATCTAATACCAGTCTCCAGAAAAATCTTGACATTTTACTTTCAGATTACACAATTTGCTTATTTTATAGCTTTATTTTTTAATCTGTTAGATTTTCCCATGGTTTTACATAGTAATGTTTTATCAGTACATTCTTATACCATACTTTTTTTATCTTTTTCTGTATCATCAATTTTTATTTTCCACAAAAATATTTTTTCCTGGTAAGATTTTATTTCTTCATTTATACACTCCTTTTCTCTTTTACTCCTTTTTGCTATACCCCACAATTTATTTTACTAATATTTATATAGTTTTACTACTACTCTCTCATCATTTTCATTTATCCATGTTAGCATTTTGTATAAATTTAATGAAGCAGTGTATACCACTAGGTTAATTAGCCCTAAACCTTCTTCCTCTTTATGTAGAAAAACTCTTCTTTTTATTGGGTTTAATCCAGAATCCCATATAAATGAAAAAAATATCTTCAATAATTGCTTTTCAAATAATGTTGGCAGCATAAATACACTTGCTAAGTATGTTATTTTCTAATCAGTACTGATTTTATGAAAGAAGCCTTTTTTTCTGAATGATAATTTATATGTTCTCTAGAAAAGACATGTTTGCTTTATTTCTTCTGTTGTTTTTTCCTACTGACATACATCTTTATTCACAAATGTTATACTTAACACAGAAATTTAATTCATTGTAAAATATATACCCCCTTTACTACATCACCTAAACCTTTACTTTTATCTTTATTCAAAGCCATCCCTATCATCTCTAGACACTCACTTGTGTAAATTATTACTTCTTTTATCCATTTTTTTTTGCAAATTACTACAAAATCATTTACATATGTAAATAGAACTGGAATTCTTAATCCTTGTTATATATCTTCATTTTGTAATTTATTCTGCACACTATCACATTTATAACTAATGGAAGTAATCGTAAGTTCTACCCTGGGATCACTTCATGAGCCCTGTTAGACAGAGGCCCAGGTTACTAATCTAATGGGGAGGCAAAAGCCATCACTCTGTGGCTAGGCTTATAAATGCCCCTGGGCAGATAGCCTAGTACTTACCTATGAACCTATGAAGACTATGCATCTTATCAGACTCTCCTTTCTTACATCACTCTTCATATGAACCTCTTGGCTTAACCAGCCATTTACTTGCATTTTTACTGCAATGGTACTATATGCTGACATACATAATTTCCTAACTCTCATTTATATTATATTCTTTCATTATTACTCATAAGATTTCATGTCCAACTGTGTCAAATATCTTATTAAAATCTCCTATCATGATTTTTGCTTCTTTTCTGTTCATAATATCATCCATAATTTCTCAATCATTAGTAATTCTTGATAATCCTTCCCCTTTATACTATATATGCTATCTTACTTAATTGCAAAAAGACAGCAGATGGAGTAAAAGACCAATTACCAAATATAAAACACCATCAACCTCTGAGGGAAACCAAAATGACTGCAGATAAATATACCAAGTATAAAAAAAAATGGGCAGTAAAGGCTAGATGCTCTATTCAGGATTTTCAGGATTTAGTGCTTTTGTTCCTAACAGGAACTTGATCAGAATCTAAAAGAGCTGCATATATCACTTCCTTACATACAGGCCTTCTTAAAGGTACATTGTAATAAATAATAAACACGTAAACAATAGTGAATGCAAGTGAACAAAAACAAAGTCTGTCCATGAACACATCTTAATATCAAATGATGGTCTGTAGTTGTTGCCTTATATAGGCATTTAATGTAAATAAAGAAAATAAAATTTAAAAAACATGTGCCTTTTTCAACAGAGTGTTAGAAAAGCATGCTGTACTGTATCCCTAAAATAATGTGAACAGCATATGTGCACCATAAAAAATAATGAACATTATTTATTTAGTTAGTTAGTTAGTTAGTTGTTGTCATTTGTTAACCAGGTTGGTCTAGCTGAGCCAAAGGCCAATTTTCAGTGGAGACCCGAGGTGAAAAGCTCCAGTTACAAATTACAGTCATTCAAGAGAAAAAATTATATCACAAATGGCAATAACAAGAAAAATATACAGCAAAGTGAAATAATCAATTTAACAGTTATGCACAGGTTTTAGTGTTTATCTATATAGTAGCAACAAGTTAATCTGTATATAAAGGTTTATTTAGAAGAAACAGGGCATTGGTGTGTAGTAGTATTAGCACTATGGAGAGGGGAAAGAAGTGAGGAAAGAGAAAGATACGAGAGAAGTGAGTAGATTTAGGAGGGAGGTAGCTAGAATTAAATTGGAGCTTGACAGGGAGAGAACCAGATGTGTTGAAGATAGTGTTTAAGGTCAAGTTTGAACTTGCATTTATGAGGGATGTTTCTTATGTTATGTGAGAGGGAGTTCCAGGAGTGGGCTACTGAGTATTTGTAAAGTGACTTCCCAATATTTTTTGTGGGTTTATAGGTGTCCAGAAGATGTTTGTCAGATATACGAAGCTGGTGTCGGGGGTTGTATGGTGCTACAATATTAGAGATAGAGGGGCAGAAGGTGGGTTTATAAAGAGTAGAGTGTGTTATATGCAGTTGAGGAAGATGCAGTTGTTTGGGGAATTCAGGCCCTTGCAATGTTTTTAGGGCAAGGCTGTGGTTGGATTTATAAGACAGATTGGAGGCAAACTTAGCTATTTTATTGTAGGTTTGCTCTAGTTTGCTGAGACGAGATGACTGGAGGTTAGTAAGGGTAGGAGCAGCATACAGAAGGCAGGGTAAGAGTAGAGACATGGCTAGGGAGGGTTTGGAGGAGGGAGAAAAAGTTCATGATTATGGTATAGGAGACAAACCCCCAGATTCACTATCCTTCTGTGCAGGACTAGCTTAGTCCTGCACAGAAATTGCTGCTTAGGAGCTGGACAGCAGCGTGTCATGCATATTAAAGAAGGCGAGCTGCCTGAGCTCCTAATCTTACACGGAACATGTAAGAGTGCAGGGGGCATGTCTGGGAGCAGAGCTCTCAGAATATACACGCCTCTGCTATGAAGAACAGCAGACAAGGCATAAAAGAATGAGCGAGACTGCTCATAGGTGTACGCATACCCCCAGCAACCTCTCACCCACGTGTACAAGAGCAATAGTTAAAACAACAAAAATAAAGATTTTTTTATATGAAACAGATTAAATTTAACCATAGGTGCGCAGGTTTGCCCATTGCTTAGCTATAGTTAATGCACCTTAAATGGCAGAAGAGGATAAAAAGCAAGATATATGCAAATGAAGCAGTATAGCAATAGTGTAGTGGGCAGGGCATTCTCCTTAGGGGCAGTCATTCCCAGTTCGTGTCCCACTGCAGCACATTACATTTTTCATGTCAAATCACTTTATGACCAATATTTTTAGTTGCATAACCTACTAAACAACATATATTTGTGAACTGGAGTACTGCAGTAAATGCAGATGTGATGTGTCAGTGTCATAATGTTGCAAAGTGCACAGATAATCACACATGCCCCATACAGTATATGTACACAGGAATCAGGGATACAAATAGAAGGTTAAATATGTAATGAATGATAACTCCATACAGCCTCCAAATCTGCCAACTTCCCAAGAACCATTAGACATTAGTGTCTAAATTAGTGCAGTGGTAAGCAGGAGTAAATACTAGTAAGCAAGTGTAAGCACTATTAAGCAGTAGTAAGTGGGAGTAAGCATATTTAAGCACTAGTAAGTGGGTTTAAGCCCATTTTCATGGGGGTAAGTAATGTGTACACAGGTTAAACAATATTGAAGCTAACCCTCTGTAAGTATATTTAACCGGAGATTGGCATAGCTTAGCCTCACACAAACCCATGTAAATCTGCTTACAAGTGCTTAAAAGTGCCTTAATCACTCTGTATGCAACAGCTGCTGTTCTGGCCAGAAACAAAATAAGCAGCCATTGCAGGTCTTGAACCCAGGACTCTGTACACTATAGTCACAGTAGTTAACTACTAAGCCATCACATACAGTGCATACTATTGAGGTATCACCAAACAAATCTTCACTATAGGAAAATCAACTAAACATGTGAAAGTAATCTATATACAGTCTTATGTTGTATAACCTACTACATAACATAAATATGTGAACTTTAGCACCGCAGTAAGCCCAGATGTGAGGTGTAATTGTAATAAAATGTTGAAGTCCCCTAATAAATATAGGACCCCATACAGTGTACGTGCACATGAATCATGGATAACAGACACATATATAACATGTATTGAATAATAAATCAATGCCAAAAAGCAAATATAATGCAAATTAAATATTAAGTAATGCTAAGCATTGCACAACCCAGCTTAGTAGGTGTAAGCAATGTGTAGGCCAGCTAACTCAATTTGCCCATTTGTATACCCCTTTAAACAATGCCAACCTTAGGTAAGCAGGTTTGCCCATAGCTTAGCCTTTTCAAAACCATCCAATCACAGCAAAGTGTGGGAAATCGGCCCTATTTAAACCCATCAGGTGGGAATACATCTCATAACTTGCTGTAGCTTCCCCTTGCAGGCACTATGTCAGGAATGGGAGAGGGTGTGCGCTTTTGGGTGTAGCGCTGGGGCATCCAGGATTCCAGAGTCATGGCAGGACTCCTTGTCAAAGACCATGAGCAGAGACTTCTGCAGGGCCAGTACCAGGGTTCCCAATATAAAATGGAAGCCTGGGACCATCTCGCCCATGACCTCACCAGTGCCACTGGCATACCCCAAACTGGTGAGCAGGTCAGGCATCACTATGCTGACCTGAAGCAGTGAAAGGAGGATCTCTTGGATCAGTGGATCCAAGAGGCTAGGAGGACAGGGGAGGTCCCAGCTGTGTGCAAGTATCATTCCACTACCTGTTTAATAATCACCAGCTCATGTATATTATGGATAGGTATGGCTAAATATTCCTCTGATGTCCGTCACAGTGGCAAGTGAGTGGGCTGTGAACCAGGAGGCCCATGGATGTCACTTGGAGAGGTTGCAACATGAAGCAGGTTAGTAATACTCTTGCATGTACTGCCATAGGAAATAAATCTAAAAGTATTAGTAAGTTAATTGCCTATATAACACCTGTATTGTTTAAGGCAAGTACTGCATACACCAGAGAATATGGCAGGAGGACTCTCATATAGGTTATATGTAAATAAAAGCATAATGGCCTGACAATAAAGGTCTAACTGCTTGACTGCATGTGTTTACTATGATATCATGCTGTAATGTAAATTTGCAATCACTTAATAGTACTGTTGTATTAAGCATGGTTACCCACACTGTGCAAAATAAATAAAATGTGTAGGAATGTCTGTATATGACTGGTGTAATCCCCAGAGGGCATTCCGTACAACTGAGAGAGACATAGACAGAAAACAGTGAAAAGACAAACAACAAAATCCAAATAGCGCATGCAACTGAGATGTGAACTGTTGCATTTTTAGCACACGCAGCCATGGTTCGAATCCTGGGAGTGGTAGTAGGCTGTATACAGAATCATACCCCACAACTGTACAGATATGCCTTTTCCTCTGTTGAAACATGGTTATCCGATGCCCAATTAATACTCAACCCAAACAAAACTAAACTACTCATCTTCCAACCCACCAAACATACTCAAAACAACTCTCACTTTATCACAGCAAAAGACAACACCACTATATACCCAACTGAACACACCAAATTGCTAGGAGTGGAAATAGACAATAAACTAAAATTTGACATTCACATATCCATGACCATAAAAAAAGTCCACAAAAAACTAGGAGCATTATACAGAAATAAACAATTTCTCACCAAAGCAGCAAAGATTTCAATAGCAAATTCCCACCTTATCTCCACCCTACTTTATGCCTCTCCAGTATATACCAACCTAATGCAATGTGATCTAAACAAGCTAGAGACCTGCTACAACAAAATCGCAAAATTCGCCTCAGGGGCATCCTACCATAGTCACCACTGTCTCTCACTTGCTGAACTGGGCTGGCTTGAACTCCCTCACCTCCTTCAGTTGTATCAGCTGTCACTGACCCACAAACTAGTAAACCATCCACTAAATGTCCCATCCCTCCAGAATCTACTCCAACCCTATCGCACCACCAGACCACTAAGATCCAGCAACAAAAATCACTTGCAGATCACTAAAGCCAATAACTCTGCTGGTGAAGCACTATTCTCTTGTGCCATAGCCAAATTATGGAACTCACTCCCACCCACAATTACCTCCATACCATCATGCACCAACTTCAAAACTTTATTAAAAGCGCACCTAAAAACATGCTGGCTATGCCCTTGCAACTCCCACTCTTAATATCATCCACCCCATCCAACTACTACCTTTCTTTCACCTACACTAACTACCTTGATGATAGCAAGCTCAGATGCTCATAAGCCTAGTACTTATTATACAGCAGGAACTTCTCATTGTTGCATTTGTTAATGCCTGTTATGTACTTCACAGATAAAGATTCTAGTTGTCTACTGATGTACTATGTTCTTCATCTGTAAATATGTTGTAAGTAATTTCTATGTTAAATTGTTAATCACTATGTAATCCAATGTAACTACTGTCTGTTTATTTTACTGTGGAGCTTTTCTCCCCGGGCCTCCGCTGAAAATGGACTCACGTCCAGTCGGACACTCCCGGTCAAGAAATTTAAATAAATAAATAAATGTCCAGGAAATCAGCCCATATCTGCTTCCTGTCCCCCTGGGAAATCAGTGGGATGATCCTAGATGTTTAGGCAGCAAACAAGAAATACAACTGAATGTCACACATCTATAAGAACAAACTTGTCACTCTAGCAACTCACCAAACTGTTATGAGAGTAATAAGCCATGTATGTCCCATCTAAACCCCCCATGTTGTCAAGCTGTGACCAGAGTGTGTACAGTAGCAGAGTGAGATGTATGTGCATAATACTAATGTGGAATCTCTTAATTTGTGTGGCAACATTCAGGTAGTGCTAACAAACATTGCTCCCACAGGTCTGTCAGATACGACCACTGTGCATAGAAATAAAAGATTGACACCGTGTACTGGTACTGTTTACTCTGGTATTGTATGGTATTGTGAGTGTTGCAGTTGCTCTAAATAATAAGGTATCACTCAACACTGTCACCTACACTGTGCTACATAATATAACTGTATAGGAAATCCTATATAAGAGTGGTGTAAGTCACTCAAGGTTTAAGAGGGTAAGAGTCTAAATATGTCCTGGTTCACCTGCATGTGGTCAAGACATGACCAGCATCTGTGAACTAAGAGATGGACAGGTATGTGTATAACATCAACCTGGAATCTGGGAGTATGTGTAGAAACAGTTAGTGTTAACAAACAATTCCTCCACAGGTATACCAGGTAAGAGGTGTATACTGCAGGTAAAACCAGTTCATGCATATAGCTGATGACAGCCATACCACTGTCCAAAGTAAGGCAATAGGGTAGTGTACTAATACTTGTATGGTACAGATAACAGCACTGACTAGGAAAGTAATGCGAACTACAGTAATATACTAGTTGATAATTGACATCTTTCTCTCCCCCCACCATATCTGCAACAATAAACTAAATACCCAACTCAATTGGCATGTGTGACTTAACTGTAATATTGGGATGTCCTATTGTTTTATAATTATTTAAATGTTTCTATGCATGTGCGATGTTGAAATACTCCCACATTGGTGGCATGGTGCCATCCAATGTACCTGCATGCTGTTGTAATTACCACTGTGGTCCCATATATGCATGTGTTCTGTTTGCTATGCAACTGTCCCATATCTGGTGTCTGGGTTAATGGGAATAACTATGCATGCTATTATACCTAATCCTACAATGTGTTGACTATTACTAACCCACATATGTGGATAAAACATAAACACCATAGCATGTATGGGAATGCGGGTCTCAGTGGACCCACCTGCCCACCTCAGCTGGCCATGGCACCGGACACCAGCACATCTGGGACCCAACCAAGGACCTCCTCATCCATTGGTCCTGCATCACCTTTGGGTGGAACTGCCTCAGGGGATGGGGCTTGCCCCTCCTGGGAGTGGGCATGGACAGGAACCTGTCACCCATCGCCAGGTCAGAGTAGTGGTGCTTAGTGAGCTCAACCAGCAGTTTAGAGGTGTGCTATGCCAGCTCAAGGGCCTTGTATCATGACTAGAGGGTCGGCCTGGCTCTCTGACTCAGCCCCCAGCACAGCCACCTTTGGGCCTGTGAAGGTGCAGTGGTGACTGCCCATGGGGGAGGGACCTCAGTCCCACTGTTTCCACTAGGGGCTCATGGGCTTCCGATTTCCCAACACCCCTCCCCATTAAGGTGTTTACCCCCCATATGTCATATACCGCCCCTGTATGCATCTTGTTTGTCTTGTCTGTTAACCTACCCAACCTACATCCCCAAATATACCCACTATCCCTCCCCAGCATCCCACTCTCACCAGAAAAAAAGGGCAATCTGTACCCAAAAAAAAATCTCGCTCCATACATAGCTGTCCATTTTGCACATGTGTCCACTGGACACATGCAATCTGGTCTAATAGGCTTCACAACATATTATTGTTGTCCTCTCCCCTCTATCAGGGGTTTGAGTGTCCAAATCTACCTCCAAATTCACTGTATATGCACAGCTGTTGCTGTAGAAGAAATGGGCAGCTATGGACCTTCCCTACACCCTTCCTGCACATCCCTAGCTATTTTCCCTACTGTCTTTCCCTCTTTGAGCACCTTTTTCACCACTTTCCTATCAACTCTTTTTTCTTTTCTTCTAAAGAAATTAGCATGGGGGTAAGCAGGAGTAAGCACTTTTAAGCAGCAGTAAGCAGGTTTAAGCCTGTTTGTATGAGGGTAAGCAATGCCTATGCAGGTTAAGCAATAGAGAAGCTAAATCAGTATAAGAAACTGTAACTGGAAGTTAGCAGTGCTTACCTCCATGCAAACCCACACAAACCCGCTTACAACTGCTTAAAAGTGCCTTAATCACTCTGTAGCCAATGCCCCTTGTTCTGCCCAGCAACAAAATAAACATACTCTGCAAGTCTCGAACCCAGGCCCCCTGCAAACCATAGCCAAAGTGACTTACCACTAAGCCATATGAGATATACATAACGCTAATGTTTTTACAAACATAACATCCAGCAGAGTCGTTCAACAGTACAGGAAATGTATTTAAACATGTAGATGTATGTATGTGTGTGTGTGTGTGTGTGTGTGTGTGTGTGTGTGTGTGTGTGTGTGTGTGTGTGTGTGTGTATATTTATAACTAAATAGATATTATATATGTATATATATATATATATATATATATATATATATATATATATATATATATATATGCACATATGTATATGTATATATACATATATGTATATGTATATATATATATATATATATATATATATATAGATATATATATATATATATATATATATATATATATAAGCATAAATATATATTTATATATGTATATATGGACATATTTCTATAGATATAAAAGAGAACATAACAAAAACATATATGACCCCATGCACCGATAATGGGGGTGAGAGGGCCCAAGCAACATATGTCTTGTATGTATAGATACTCCCCCCCCACAGTCAAACACGTCTGCCCCTGTAATACAATACCAACTTTTGCAAATCCCATACCGAGGACCTGACACAACATGGGCACAAGATTTTAACAGTACTCCATCCCACCTGTATGATGTCAGGGTGGTATCAGTAATATATCATAGAGAATGTGCAATGTGGAAGCAATCAACATTCCTAAGATACATATACACAGAAACATATATGCAGATACATACATATATATATATATATATATATATATATATATATATATATATATATATATATATATATAACTACACATACACACACACACACACACACACACACACACACACACACACACACACACACACACACACACACACACATATATGTATGGGAAGATGCATACGTAGAGGGTGCACACAATACAGAACAGCCACTATGCCTACAGTTGCCACCTTACCAATTAGACACTGTATGAGCCACCATACAAATGACAATTATTGCCTGCAACATATACCCACAAAGAGGTCAAAGGATATAACACCACACACAGGTCTGCATACATGGGGAAGCTTTATTTGTGTACTATTACAGTTGTATATGCCATGTCATATAGCTGTTTAGATTCTGAAATACATATAAACAGACAAATGCAACTGTCAAACAGATAAATTAATACAGTATTCCAGAAAGGATTACATATGTTGCTGTCCAGGCCAAGGCCTTCAAGTAGTACAACAATAAAGACAGACTGGGCCACAGGATAACAATCAATCAACAGTAAGTAATGCAGATATATAGTCCAGCAGCCTCTATCTACACTCTGTAAACAATCCCTATGGGGTAAATACCTCAGCTGACAAAATGGGATGTATCTGTTACATAACAAGGCATAACTGAAACCATCACAATCACACTGACAAACAGAACAGTCTGTATGGCAGGAAGCAGTAGGCCTGCATTTACCCAAGGTGAATTGTATGGTAATGCACATCCAGATACCTTAAGGCAGCTTACCCCTGATACCCCATGTTGTAACAGCCTAGGTTAGTTATGGTGCATCCCCCATAGACTGACATACAGGGCCATATACCACTGTTACATACACTGGCCTGTGGACTGCATAAGGGCACACATGTGTTGTGCAGATGAAGCCCACACATATATGGACACAACCCCACAATATGCGTGGGGGCCACAACATCAGTGGAATGATGGCAGGAATGGCAGCATGACATACTCACAGGCCACTACATAACCCCTGACAGCATGTCATATGGACAAAGCCTGGCATGTAGGTGGAGGATTGAGGCTGGAACACAGGCCCATATGTGAAATAGTGTTGTCATACACTACACGAGTCACTGGTGTTACAGGATAATCTGCAACATACCCTTAGCCAGGAATATGAAGTCAGAAACACAAATGGATGTAGCCATGTAATGATAGCACTCAACACACACACAGCCATTGATATATCTGACACAAGACCTGTGTGGTGGACAGGCAAAACATTATACGCCCACCTCTGGCCATCAAGTGGATAGGCACACAGCTGAGAGCTATGCAGACAGACTCCAGTCTGTGTTAAACTAGTATGTACACACATGCCCTGTAACACTGGTCCTATACAATGCATACAACAACAGTACTCACACTCTCTGTTTGTAGTTCCGGAACCCCATACTGAGTGTACAAGTCCTCTTGTAAGAGGTATTGCTACCTGCTGTCTGTAACACTGCTGCCCACACACAGGAAGGATGTCCACCATACAGGAAAGGTAAAGGGACCATGCCCATATGATGTAGGGATTTATAGTAGTGGGATGCCATGACAGTGGTAATTGGAAGTACTACACAGCTGGCTGCATGCAGGTAGCAAGTGGAGGACACTGATTGGTGCAAAGGCCATCACCTGATCATGTGCATCACTCTCAAAAGTCATGCTGCAATCTATTCTAGGCAGCTCAATCCATTTACTGGAGAGAGAGAGAGAGAGAGATAGAGAGACGCAGACGCAGAGAAATAAAGCAAAAGAGACAAATAACCATAAACATACAACAGCTCCTGAACCACAACAACAGTAAATACAACAAAGGAAGCAGGAGAAGGAGTGAAAAAAAAGCCTCCTACAAGGATACTATCCTCAACAGACATCATCCCCACAACAGGTATGTGAAGAATATATGCATGTAAATGACTGTCGTTCCTGGTCCATAATACTACGGTAGATGATGTTGAATGGTATACATGTGCCAATGTGTGTTGCTGTTGTTATGATCATCAGCTGAACAACTGCTATGGACATTAGAGTCTGTCCTTGTGGATAGCGGGCCATACCCGTCAACTGTGAAGAGCAGCACCAACTGACACGATGTTTGCCAATATACTGTGTGGTGTGTAATGGAAGGGATGTATAGTTCTGTGGCCAATAGCTGGTGGTGGAAGTAATGCCATAATGATGGACATGTGTGTTCCACAGCCCACAACATGAAGGACACTCAGGTTAACCTGCATTGTAGCATGCTGAAATGCCATAAGTGTTTAATAGGGTTACAAGCAATCTGGCCCTACATACACCACCCATAAAGTTAGGCTGTGTCCATATGTGGCACATGTCTGTGTTGTAGCAAGGTAGAACAGTACAGCTGTGCAGGAAGGAGTTTTGAGATTTTGGACCTGATGTCTGAATGTACCCCATATATAGGTATGCATATGTATGCGTGTATGTATATATATATATATATATATAGATATATATATATATATATATATATATATATATATGTATATATATATATATATATATAGATATATATTACATGTAAGATATACAGATACCCATATGTAGACATATATATAAACACATATACACATCATATATATCTATACATATATATATATATATATATATATATATATATACACGTCTACATATATACAAACACACACACACATATATTTATGTAAATACATGTCCCCTATATTGCCACCACAGTGCTGCATGCTATGTGGGAGGGAACAGCACACATAGCAATACACACAGATATATACAGCTGACAGTGTGTGCAATATGGTTGGGTATGTCACATGTGAACCCCTTGTTTGGACCACATTGCCCTTGTCTGTGAAGTATGGAATGGGAATATGGGGAAGTATGGCAGGTATAGTTGTGGAGGTTGTCCAGGTTGGTAGATATAGTGGACAGCCTACAGGGGTGGTATATAACACATGTGGTTGTTAAACACCCTGGATGGTGTGTGTGGACTGTGATGTGGAAGCCCCATGGGCCCCAATATGGACACAATGGGAACAAGCCTCCCACCCACTGCTACTCACAACAGCAGTCCATGTCTCGAAGATGCCTGGCCTTGAGGCTGAGCAGTTGGAGCATGTGGACCCTGTGAATGTGTACTGGGTGCCTCAAGGTGATGTAGTACATCCCACATGTGTCTGTAGAGCCCGCTATGGAACAGACCCTGGACCTGACCTCGGGGGCAGGATCATGTATGTGTGTGCCCCTGTGTGGGGGGGGGTAAAATCCCCTGAGATGGTTCCACCTGAAGGTAGTGCTGGACCAGTACATGAGTAGGCCCCAGGGTGGGTCCCACATGTGATGTGGCCTGGTAACATGGGCAGATGAGTATGGAGAAGTGGTTCTGCTGGCAAGTATACCCTAAACATGCTATTGTGTCACTGTTATAGAACATATGTGGGTAGTAATAGTCTACACAATCCCGGAACATGTCCAACAGCATGCATAGATATCCCCAATAACACAGAATGTCAGATGTGCAGCAATCACATAACAAGCATACCACAGGAATATATGGAACCATAGTGGCCCTGACAATGGCATGCAGGTGAATAGTCTATAACAGGCCAGCAATGATAGTGTCCACAGAGGGAACATGGCTACAAACACATAGCACAAAGTGTGGTACAATACAATATCTGTCCCAGTGGTAGGTAAGCTGTAGCCAAACCTATTGACTTGTGTGCACAGTTTGTTGTCACTGATATGGTGGGAAGGTGACAGAGGTGTGTATTAAGAACTGTGGTAACCTTGCTGTATGAGTTGCTCAGACCTGTTTCCATCTTTATGTCCTTCAGTCAAGATGTTACATGGCCGGCTTTCTGCTTACTCAGCTGCTGAAAATTAAATAGTGCTAAACTATCTAATCCAGCACTGTCCTGTTTGGCCAGGCTGCCCATGAGCAGCAGGAGTGGACCACCCTGTGGAATGACCTAGTCCACAGGGTCAATGATGTCAAGCTGCACAACTGCAGTTATGAGCAGGTCTGGCATAATTTTTCTGATCTGCTTCACAATGCCCATCAGCATTCTGCTGCAGTCCAGGGGGATCACCTCGCAACAGGGTGAACCATGCCATCCACCCCCCCAACACATGTTGAGGAGCTTCTCGCCAGCCTCATGGCACCTGCCCATCCTCATAGCCAACAACTGATGGACACCATTGTGGAGGTGGGTGCTACCCACACACCGGCTGAGGAATTTGCAGGTAAGGCCACAGGGCACATCAGTAGACCACTGTTGCATATGCATCCACATCTGTACAGGTAGATCATGCATATCTGACATATATATATATATATATATATATAGTTTGTTGCTGCATAGTAGTAATAAACATATGGGCATACGTGGTAGTATTGTGGACATGTACTGTTGATGTACAGTAATGCTGCACCAACACTGTAGCAATTTTCACAGATGTAGCCACTGACTTCGCATCTCTCACCTTCTTATGTAGGTCCCTACGGTATACCACCATGGCAGCAGCCTGTAGCGGGTGAGTATGGTTTATGTTGATGCTTGCAATACACTGGGCATGTAATGGCTATGGTATATTCCATGCACACATCTAACACACCTACCCAGAATGCATGCTGTATATGTGCACGTATCGTTGCTGTTAAATGCACGGCATCACAGTGATGACCATGATGGTGTATTGGAAGGGTATGTCAGACACCTGCAAGATAACTAACATCCTGTCATTGTGGAATGTGTCCACAGGGATTAACATAATGGTGGGAGACATGGCCTACAGTAGGAACATGTGTGAAAAATCACCCGTATACAGTGCAACAACAGTGTATATACCAGTAGTACAATGGCAAGTGTTACAGATTTACACTATGGCATAATGTATTACTGTGGTCCATATTATTACCTGGGACTAGGCTGTAACACATGGTGTTCAGTGTATGGGACACTGCAAACTGACACACATGTGTAGGCCTTACTTTTCAAGCATCTGCAAAAAGGTAAAAAGTGGGGAGGGGTGTCAGCATAACACACCAGTGCAATGCAGCAGGGATCCTTAGGATGCTAAGAATGGCTGTATCTGTACACAATCAGGTTCAGGAACTGTGGAAGACATAACCCTACCCCCACAGCAATAGTGATGGCAGTGTGTGAACACAAAAGGATGTGCACATGAGTAAACCTTGTAATCATGCAGATTTCTGGGGCATGTGTAGGGCAGACTGAACATACACTGGCAAATGCAGATGGCCCATGCTAGTATACCCTTGTCAGGAGTAGTGACTGCTGTAGTACACATAACAATAGGTGCAACAAACCATCATGATAAGGGTGTGCACACATATGCACACTCAGAGTGTATGCATCACGGTCAGCATCCTCACACCTAACACTTCATGTGAATGTACAGGACATATGTCACATATCGGGCTCATGTATTGTTACTATATGCGGTGATGCAATCCCATGGCAAATCAAGGAAGGGTGCGTCATATCATTAAGGGTGTGTACACTCCCCATAGCCATGGTATGGTCTGACGGTTGTCAGTGTAACAGTATTGGATTGGTCATACATGGTCCGCTGATGTTGAGATCTGTAAACCAGACATCAGGCATTCACAAATGACGTCTGTTCACATATCATCCCAGGTATGTATTGCTGAAAAACATAGGGGCTGTGAGCATTAGAGCTGACATAACTGACACAGTACTACACATTCAGCAATGTGTTGTACACCTGTGAGGTTTGGTGCACAGTACATGGCAGGGTGCAGAGCAGGTCCACAGCAATAGTGTGTACACGGGTGCAGTGGTATCCATAGGAAGGGGCAACACATGCATCACACACATGTATATTGTTGCTAGCATGGACTGACTATAGCTGCACTGCATGCTGTTTTTTTCCACATGTTATGCATGTTAACAGATGTGTAATAGGAGGACTGTGTGCATAATCTTTATGCAACTTCACCTGTATATGTGTGTGTGTGTGTGTGTGTGTGTGTGTGTGTGTGTGTGTGTGTGTGTGTGTTTGTGTGTGTCGGTGGGTGGTTATTTTGTCTGTAGGGTCACTTTGGTGAAGTGGAGGGAGGTTGATGTATGTAGGATGTGTGTGTGCATGTGTGTGTGTTTGTGTGGGTGTCCATGTATGCACATGACACTCCAATGCGTGAAATAATGGAGTGAACATAGTAGCCCCTCACATATAGGGGCCATGCTCATGATGTCCACACATACACAGGGTGAACACTGAATGACAGCAGTGAGGCCATGTAAAACCACTCCACTCAGGTTAGGGAGGTAATGGAGTAACAGGTCTTGAGTTGTGATCACTTGTCAAGGCATTTAGAGGAATGATACATTAATGAGTGGTATTAATGACTGTATGTTACCAAGTGTGAAGCAGGATGGAGAACACATGGGAATAAATGTGGAACTGTCTGTAAAGTCATGGATAGGTAGGTAATAAGGTGGTGTGTGTGTGTGTATGTGTGTGTGTGTGTGTGTGTGTGTGTGTGTGTGTGTGTGTGTGTGTGTGTGTGTGTGTGTGTGTACTGTTATGCAATGCTGTACAGGTCTTAAAGTGCATTTCTTGTTTCCCCCCACAGGTGGCGAGGTGGGTCAGGGTCCCTCCTGCATGCAATCTGATGTTGGTGTCCATACAGACACTGAAGATGATGATAGTACTGTTGAGGCACAGGTGGGGTTGTCAGGGGCCGAAACATCACCATCATTTGACATCCCCCTTTTAGCCATTCCAACCCTGCACACAGTTTCAGTGCCTATACATACCCCATCACCAGTGGCCATACTGGAGGAACAGCGGGCGGTTGGTGGCAGTGCACAGGAGAGTGTGGTAACCATGCCTACTGTGTCTGGTCACAGCAGGCATAGCCGGTTGTCTGGCAGGGCATCACATAGGCAAATGTCCCAGGGTGCTCATTGTAGGGCCGCTGGTCATCATGTCCCTGCCAGACACGCCACAACTGGTACCACCAGGTGCATGTTTCAGGCTGTCATGGCAGTGCAGGCATGTATGGAACATTACACCAGACAGGGCCTGAGGCTGCAGAGGGCTGCTCTTACATCTGCAAGTGACAACTTCCATGAACTGTCTGGTGCCATCCGTGCTTATACCGAGCTCATGGATAGACGGTTTGGTGAGATGATGCGCCTCATTAACCATGGTTTGTCCGTGCTTGAACATGTGTTGGGAGTGAGGTGAGGGCCGGGTGCAGTCAACGTGGATGTGCTAGGAAACCAAGGAACTCCCATAGTGGAAGTACCAGCCCCGGCACTGTGGAGGGGCGCTGTCTACACCACAGCAGGCCATGAGCACATGGTCCGGACCAGTCCCAGGAGGGACCTGGTTCCAGCGAACATCTGTAATCATTGGGAAGAGTAGCACATCGAGGTCTGTACCTGGATGTGCCCATGGAACCCCTGGCAGGCACAGTTCACATGTTTGTGGTCGAAGGCAGTGAACTACACACCCTGCCAGGTATGGTCTGCAGCTGTCCATAAACACCTGTGTAGTCAGCCACATGGCAGAACTGTGTGCATGCATACCCACACACTATACGCACACACCTAGAGCAACCCCATACCTACACACACCACATCACCATGCCCAGTTCAACTAATTACACCCCTCACCCACACACATGGTGTCAAATGTATGGCCCACCCTCGGTCTCTGACAAACCAACACATCCTGTGCATGTGATGATACCTGGCCACATCCCTGTCATCCATAACATCAATGCAGGGACAGGCTAATATGGTTCTGATGCACACAGTGACTGTACTACAGTGTACCAATGTACTGCAGTGTAACATGTTGTCAGGAGTAAAGTTTAATGCATACATGTCAGGTAGTGTAGCCATCCAGCAATGATAGCTGTTTGTAAAACTGGTTGATTGTGGTCTCCATAATGTTATCCATTTGTGTTGTAGGTGTACATGTGTCAGCAGGAGGATGATCTGCAGTCATATTAGACAAGGAGTATGGAACTGTGGTGACACCATGGCTGTGACATATCTGGGGTACAGTTGAACACATGTCACAGGTTTGTATAACAGTTATTGCCTGTGATACATGGAAAGGTGACCCCGCTGGGACGTGTATAATCTGCAACCTGATGTAGACCCATCCACATACACGCACACTCTTACTTGGCAACACTGGGACTAGACCTCTACCTTGGTATGTAGTGCTACTGAAGTGTGTGGCTTTCACTGCACACACCACACAGCGTTTGGAGTGAGGTGTGTTCCAGGTTGCATGTTACATGCAGAGCATCCCCAGACAGTATGGTAATGGGGGATGTAATGGTTATATATGGACAATACATATTATGACATGCCATTATATACACATTAACAGACACATAACAGGCAGACACACGTCAGAGAGATCTGGGCCTTTCGCTGCTAACTAACTTGTCCATGTGTCCAATGTGTTACAAGCAGGCTGCACATAGCACATGCATGACTGGGCTGGATGGTGGTATCAGTTACCTGTATTGCTGATGGTGACAGTGGTCACCATAAAGTGGTACATGGGACATATACCGGGTGTACCTTGGTGTCATGACAGTGTACACAGCACCCACATCCCTTAGTGGATATTGTATTCCCTGAATCCCATGATGACACTCTGACATACCCACCATCACACATTGCCCATGACTGTGATACAACCCATTGTATATCCCAACAGTGGTACTACAGGGATATGCATCTAACGCACATGTCACAGGCATAGTAGGGTGTTGCATTGTCATGTCTCACCTATGGGCAGCAACAACACTATCTGTAGTGCTGTGTGGCAATGGGTATTGTAATAGGAGTATGTGGCCTCAGAATGCTGTACCCTACAGGTATATGGACATGCACACATACACACACTTGCCAACCTCAATGGGTATCCCATGTCTATTGACCCATTTGTACAAAACTGCTGTGCTGGTACTGCAAGGCTTGTGTAGCCAGTAGGGAGAGGAGCATAACAGAGTACATGTAATGTCCCATACAGCAGCAGCCAAAACTGTCTATGGCAATGGGTGTTGTGGTGGTTGTGAAGGCCCTCATGGAATTCCCAAGTACAGGTGTACTAACACACAGACACTGCTATCCTCAGTAATGCACATGTACACGTGTCAGTACTGGGGTGCATTGCTGCAGGTGGTCATAGCTGTGTTTCTAGCTATTATCCATGGAGAGATGGGTCGTGTAGGGGATGTGTGTACAGTGGCATCCTGCCACCTGCCATGTGGCAGCAGACAATCTATCAACAAACACCACTGTGGTGACCCTCAGGGTGAGAGTGACATGCAACAGCCAATCCTCTGGTTGCCTCCTGCACATGGCCACTGAGGTGATCAAGTTGACATGTATGCAACATGTATTACAATACATGGTTAGTGTCTGTGATGAAGACCTGTACCCAAGCATGTTCTTTTGACTGTGGTAGTCTAGTGGAGGTGCCCGTGGCATATGGTGCATGCAGGGTATTGTCTCCTATATGTGCCAGTTCTTACAAAGCTGGGCAGACATGTCAGTGTCAATCAAGCATAAGTTGCCTGAACATATCCCAGCTGGATACCTGCCATCTGCACATCTGTACAGTGACTGACAGTTATCAGCTTGGCAAGTAGCTATGCAGTAGGATGAATGTGTTGACAGATAGACATTTGACAACAATAAGTATGCCATAACTACATGCTGGAAGCCCTCACTAACATGTGCTGTACAGACAGTAGTCTACAGTTACATTCCACATGTCGGATTATTATCCACTAGGGGATATATACTGTGACACAACTCACACACCAGGGACACAACATGGAGGCCTCAGAGTCCAGCTATGCCTGCAGGTGTGCCTGTTGTCAGTACTACATTTAGCTCCCTACTCTTGCCTGGGAAAGCACTGTCAAAAGTAGTACCACCATGATACACTACATGCCAGTGTGACAGCACATACCCTGGGCTACTACTCCTGTACGTAACACATTCACATGGATAACAATGCTGTACAGGCTTCATATACTTGTGTGTCCCAGACATGACACTCACACCCCTTGCTACTGTAATGACAGCACATAGGTGCATGCATTGTACGTGGCATTACATACACTTATTACAGATGTCATTACCCTGATATGTTATCAGAATGGGTGGTGAGAATTGGTTACCATGGCTACCATGGTAGCCATGCTTAGCAGGTATCAACATTGCCCCAATATAACAGCTAAGCTGATTTGTGCACTGGTAAGCGAAGCCTACACTGTGTAAGTGTCCGTACATTTACCCATAGCTTAGCACTGCTCAACTTCATGCAAACCCATGCAAACATGCTTAAATCTGCTCAGAACTGCCTTAACCACTCTGTATCTGACAGCCCCTGTTCTGCCCAGCAACAAAATGAATAGCGCTTGCAGGTCTTGAATCCAGGACACTGTACACTATAGTCATAACACTTAACCACTACACCATGACAACTGTGAAGACAGCTGTTGTTTTTCTAATATATCTATCAATACACATATTGATTAGTATTGAACAATTGCCTTTCCTTCCAGAATTGTGTAGTACTTGTTATTGATATTACTGTTGCATCACATATGTTGTTATATCATAATGTACACATACCAGATACATATGGTGAGATACATCTGGGAAGATATACACAACTGTGATGTTTACACATGACAGGAATATGGATATATACATATACATATGTGAATATATGTCTACATGTACATACACATGTATATTCATACATGTGTCTGTATAAACATCTGTATAGTGCATCATATATATGGCCATATGTAGATCTCTTTGTATACACATATATATATATATATATATATATATATATATATATATATATATATATATATATATATATATATATATATATATATGTGTGTGTGTGTGTGTATATATATATATATATATATATATATAGCTATAGATATATGTATATATAGCTATATATGTATGTGGGTTCACTACATATAACCAAAAGTTCATATGGCCGAAGCCCATCTGACTGAGACCAAATGACCAAAAGTTCATTTGACCGAAAACCCATATGACCGAAAACTCATTTGACTGAAAAACAGCACTGGCAGGTATATGCCCTGTTCCCCACTGTAGTGCAACCCTGGAGTGAGAATATTTGTTGGGGGGTGTGGAGGGTGTAGCCCCCCACATAATTGCAGTTTATGCATTATTATATACGTGTATCCATTAAAAATGCATTAAAACATACATCAGTAAAAACTGGTTGTAAAATGTGGGGGGCTATGCCCCCACACCCCCCAACAAATATTCTCAATCCAGGGTCACACTACAGTGGGGAACAGGGCATAAACCTGCCAGTCCTGTTTTTCTGTCAAATCAGTTTTCGGTCATATGGGTTTTCGGTCAAATGAACTTTCGGTCATTTGGTCTCAGTCAAATGGGCTTCGGTCATATGAACTTTCGATCATATGTAGTCAACCCATGTATGCACATCCTATGTGTACAGATAGGCCTATTTATGTAGATATATATGTAGATATCTATAACTATATGTGCATACATATCTATTCTGATTTACATATTACTGTCGATATATATGTAGATATAATCACAAAATCTCCAGTAGTTTTCCAGCACAATAAAGGCCACCTCTAATGTAATAAAAAAACTATTTATTAATCCAATAGACAGCAAAACCAAACGAAACAGCAAATGGGCTAAGCGCTTTCACTTCCTAGCACGGAAACATCATCAGAGTCAACAACAAATTTCGCGCCATTAGTTTAAATAAACCCAACACCTTCAATCAATTAAACAATTAAACAATCCACCAATACATTTTGTACACCTAAATTCATAAATGTCATACCTAAAACATATATATATATATATATATATATATATATATATGTTAAAAAACATATATAAAATGTATAAAAAAAAAAAAATATATATATATATATATATATATATATATATATATATATATATATATGTCTCTGTTAATGTTATTTGTGCATGAATACATTTCCTTATATATGTTAAAACACATGTTAAAACACATTTTATGTAAGACTTAAAAACATTTAATTTTGTACATCAGTAATTATTAAATAAATAAATGATTATGTTATCTTAAACTTTTATTAAACTTCAATACTTATTTGCTCTCATTTTTAGTGCTGGCATAATTGAAATATGATCATTGAGCCCTGGTGGGTTACATGCATCCAACTGCAATTGCCAAATAAGTTCCCTTAACTCTAATTGTACTTCCCAATCTCCACCCCTTTCATTTCTACCCACCTGCTCAATGACCCAAAATTTAAAATCTGCCTGTGGGCACACTATTGTATGTCTAAAAAGTGCGTTAGTTTCCCTTTTCCTATTAATGTCGTATATGTGCTCGTATATTCTTTGCTTCAAACTTCACTTTGTCTTACCCACATAGTATTCACCACATGTGAATTTAGCCAAATATACTATACCCATGGTCTGACAATTGTAGTAACCCCTAGGGTAAAATGTCATATATTCTATATCCAAAACCTCCTGTTTATACAAAAATGGGCATTGCGGGCATCTACCACATTTATACATGCCCACTTTCTTCCTATTACTTCCCATCGTCAGCTCCCTCTCAAATAGTTCTTTCAAACATTTATTTTTCTTATATCCAAATTTTAATTTATTAGAAAATATCTTGATACTATTGTGCATAGACCAAAATAAAGTCCGATTTCTATATATAATATTTTTATAATAACCTTAGTGTCCTCATTAAATGTCAATACCATATACACCTCCCTTTTCTCTTTCTCTAACTCATTTTCTAACACTTCAACACCATCCACTTGCCCACATTTCAGTAATGGTACATATTTCTTATTCCACTCCCCCAACACTTCCTGCTTAATTTTAATTATAATCTCTACAGGATAGTCCCTCTCAACAAACAAACTCTGTATATATTCAAGCTGTGTCTTCATATTCTCCTCTTCAAATGTCATTCTTATCACCCTAATCATCTGACCTTTAATGTTCCACTTCTGGTTAATAGGATGGCTACTACTATAGTGGAGATAAGAATTTGAAAAACACTCCTTTCTATATAGTTTAGACTTAAATTTCTTGTTATCAACGTCTTTCATTATAGTAATGTCTAAAAAAATTCACATACTCCTCCCATATTTCATGTTTAAATTTTAAAAATTCTGTAGTTTGACCAATATACTCTATCAAACTATCAATTTCATGCCTTGGTCCCTTCCAAACCAGGCATATTTCATCCAGGAATCTAAAATAAGCTTTTATATACTGTTTATATCTGGAATCAAACACATAATGTTTCTCCCAGTATAAAAGGACTATATTTGCCACTATAGGGGCACAGGCTGCACCCATAGGTATACCATCAATCTGATGGTATATCCCTCCTTGGAAGTATATAAAATTGTTTTTCATAACTAATTTCACACTCTCAAGTACTAAATTAAAATCACCACCTTTCAAAAAACCAAATTCCAACATCATGTCTTCCAGCCATCTTAATCCCAACTCGTGCGGAATAACTGAAAACAAATCATTAACATCCACTGTTATAAAATTATATTCTATGTCATATGTTAATTTCCCCATTTTTGTAAGGAAGTCCCAAGAATCCACTAGAATATGTGGATATAGTTTTTGATATGGTTTTAACTTTTTGTCAACATATATAGCCAAAGGCTCTATCTTGGACCCACCTGATGAGACAATAGGTCTCATAGGTGTATCCAAGGGATTCTTGTGTGTCTTTGGGATCCCAAATATGCTGGAAATAAATGGTTTGGGTATTCTTAAAAAATCATACAGTGTTTTTTGGAGATTTACAAAGCCTGTTGAGCCTGTTGTGTATTTCTGACAAAGCAGTGGGATTCTGTACAGATGTATGTCACTAACTACTGGGTAGAATGTGGCCATGTGACCCCTGCACCACCAGGTATTATGTGTCAGGACAGACTGGCGTGTTTGCATGCATAAATTGTGTGGGCATATGTAGTCCAGTATTTACGTGATATACCCATGTACATGGCTATTAACATCCACATTGGGAGGCGTGGTCCACATGTCTTGCATGAAAGGGATATGTGCACACCTCTGGACTGACCAAAGAGTACCAGACTGTCCACATATATTGGTCATATCTTTGCTGTAGTCCACAGGATCATTACTGTGCTAGCAGTGGTACTGTACTATGATGTCCTTAGGATGTCTTTCAGTAGGCAATGGCGCACATTTTAAATACATAACAGTTATGGTGGCCTGGCAGTAGTATGTCTTGCAAATAACTGGACATATCAACACACTAGGTAATTACACTAGGATGCTATGCATGTCACAAAGCACTGTGCAAACTACAGGCAGACTGCCACAACACTGGACTACATTTTGTATGGGGGACTACACATGTACCTGCGATTACAGCTGGCTGTACACGCATGTCACAGCACAGACTAACAGACACCTGTGTGAAAGTGCATACCCACAACCAATGTAAACACTGCCACAGCCACATATGGTACACACGCTTAATATGACACTATATGGACTGTCTGATAAACAGCATCCTCATATGTGTCGACTGTTGCTACTGCAATCGGGGTTGTCTTAACAGACATGTTGTGTGTGGGAGGTCACATCTGCTTTTAAATGTGTAAAATCCTCATATGTGCCACTCACACACTGACCCTACATACACTAGGCCATGGCACTGTGTGGTCTGATGCCTGTCTATGGTATGGAACACATGTGTGCCTGGCCCTACAGACATGTGAGCCAATAGGGTACCATTCACTGGAGCAGCATGTCACATCAGATAGAACAGGACCGACAATAATGGCATCTACCACAGTCTGTGCACAGCCCAAGGTACGTATGTGCAATACACATACTGTCAACAAGCACCCTAGGTACACAGACCCCAGTACTGTACACACAACCACAGAATGGCCAAGCTATGTCCTCAGAAACAACCCCTACTATACATAACATGTATAGCAGTCTGATATCTGACTGGCTTGTTATCAGGTATGATGTCAATAAATAATGGTGTACAGGACATATGCACCTCTTACTGCAGGGCATATGTATAAAGGTTGACAGAGTTGAGTCTGGAGGCACAAACACAGGGCCACTATTGACATGTTGCTGGAGCTATGAACACTAACCCAATATTGGCATGTTGCTGTGATAACCTCATACATTTACTGTCGTACCATGGTTTGTTGTGACCTATGTCCTATGAGGGATATGGAGTCAGTAACTCTCATGGCTGTCACCATGTACTGATTGCAATCCTCACACTATGCTTCTGCAGTTCTCAGATAGGTGTTCTGTGAGTAACACAACAGACAAAAGGCTCCACACACTGCCCAGTCTGCTGATGACCCTACAGATGGGGGTTTCGTCAAAAACCTAGCACTGCCATGACAGGTATTAAAACATGCAGATCAGCCATATACACACACACACACACACACACACACACACACACACACACACACACACACACACACACACACACACACACACCCTGTTAAACTGACATTACTCCAAATGCAGAATAGCAACACTTACATTCTGTAGTCATGTCAGGCACATCCCCCTCCTGTGTGTTGGCCTGTTTCCACAGTGTATGTTGTTAGAGGTAAATCCCAAATCCATCTGTGATGCTGTTTGCCAAACAGCAGATCTAGGTCCTGCTCACAGTGAATGAAAAGGCCCAACATCAACATGATGTTCCTAGATATTGGAGTGTATTTCCATGCAATTGGCTATGGGAATGTTACCACAGCTGTTCCACATGCAATCAGCTAGAGGAGGGCTGCAATTCGTGCAGAGGCCATCAGCTGATCATGAGCATCACTTACAACATACAAGCTGCTGCCTAAGCAAAGCAGGTGTAGTTCTCCACATCCACCAGAGAGGGAGTGAAAGAGACAGACAGAGACAAAGTAAGTCATGGAGGGGGTGGGAGCGTAAAACCAAAGCAGGTTTGTGTCACACACCTACCAGTATAGGGTTTCTAACCCCTGACTGACTATGTATTGCTATCATATTGTCTATACAGCTATTGCATGCTCCACATAGCTTACATGGTGATGAGCTGTCCAAATGTATATGTGATGGTGAGTGACATCTGCAACAGTGATATGGTAGCGATACAGTAGGTGTAGTACACGTGCCTGTTCACATGTACAGGTGTCAGCGTCAACACAGCCACACTCTCTCGGGGACTCACACACATTGACACACATGGCAGTGTCAGGAATACACTTCCTAACTAGTTCGTTTGCCACAATACGGTAATGTGCAGGTATCACATACACCACAGGGGTTATTCGGAGAGTATATGGGCAAAGGGTATGTGAAGGTGTCTGACATCAGACAGCATGCTTCAGTATGCCAATGGGAGTTGTAGTGAGTGTGAATGTGGTCAAAGGCATCATACAACGCACACGCAGACACAGGGTGCTAGTACTGACATGCATGCATGCATGCATTGCTTCATGGCTGTGTAGTGGTTGACTGTGCCAGAAGGCTATACAAGGCTAGGTGAAGGGTATACCTTGGCAGCAGACCACATGACAATGGTCTGCAGTGTGGCTGAGGGGTGTAGTATCTGGATTGGCCCACACAGGTGAGTATTGTACTCACCATCCAGTCACGTATGTAACTATTGTGTGTGGCCATTGCTGTGCAATGCTTGCCATGTATGTGTTCATTAGTCCATGTCATGGACACTGTCTGGGATGAGCATACATTCTACATGCATGTACAGTGACATGTGGAACTGTACCTGGGGTGTGTGGCCCATGTTGTGTACACAGATTGGTATCATGAGATGTGCCAGTCCTGGCCTCATGTGGCAGGAACTGCTAATGGACAGCAGGTTGACCCTTCACCTACATTGATAGCATGATACAGGTATTCTCTGTTGTCAGTGGCATCTGTCCATACAGGGCATGTGTTTAAGGCATGGTATGTGCTTTGTGGGTCACATTTGATGGCAGCACAGGTGTTGCTGGCGTCCAGTGGAGAACATAGTGAAGGCACACTGTCTGCTTCTATGTGCCTATTGTACTAATGGACAGGCCATGCCTTCTCTGGTCCACTGCAATCACACCATGGTTACTGTCTGTGGGCAATATGCAGGGTATTGCCAACATAGCGGTTGTTGCCTAGGGCAGTGTGTTTGTATATTAGACATGGGTTGATAATGTTCTCTGGGTAATACAAGGGTTGCAAACTTTGTTATCCAGGCCTTGATATCACATGTTGGGGTATGGATTAGCACCCCAGCCTCTCGGCTATTTCACATCTGTTATCCTTATAAGGTGGACACTGTGATATATAATGGGGCCACCATATAAGAAATATGCAAAATCCCTCTCCACAATGACTCCAGTTGTTACACACTCACAGCCACCTCTACACAGGATACGAATGACAAACACTGACACACACTTGCTATGTCTGGGATTAGAAATCCTAATAACTAGTTTATTACACTACAGCATTACACAGTTATAGGACATGCCACGAAGATTACTGGAGTGCTTCTTCCCCAGAGATGTATTTCACTGGGAATGACATCAGCAGGCTTACCAAAGAAGGTCAGTGGAGGTTGTACTAACTGTGAATGGCCTCAAAAGCATTGCACCCTACACAGACAAAGAAACACACACATCCACACTTGCCATGTGTGGGAATAGAACCACTACCAAAGTACTATATCACACTACAGCAATGCACTGTTATATGACCCACCATGGTGATTACTGGGCTACTTCTTTCCCAATGGTGTATTTCAAAGTGAATGACATCAGCAGCCTTACCAAAGTAGGGCGTTTGAATTGTAGTGAGTGTGACTAGCCTAAAAATCATTGTGCCATACACAGACAAAGACACACAATACTCCTACTTTACTAGCTTATCACACTAAAGCATTATGCAGTTATAGGATGTGCTACAGAGATTATTGAGTTACTCTTTTCCCAAAGGTGTATTTCACAGTGAATGACATCAGCAGGCTTGCCAAAGTAGAGCATTTGAATTGTAGTGAGTGTGACTAGCCTAAAAAGCATTACTCCCTACACAGACAATGAAACACACACACCATCCACACTTGCCATGTGTGGGAATAGAACCCCTACCAAAGTACGATATCACATTACACTGATATATTATGCGCCATGGAGATTATTGGACTACTTCTTCTCCAAAGGTGTATTTCACTGGGAGTGACATCGGCAGACTTGCCAAAGTAGGGCAATGGAGGTTATAGTGACTGTGAATAGCCTCAAAAGCATTGCACCCTACACAGACAAAGAAACACACACACAAGCCATGTCTGAGAATAGAGTCCCTACCAATGTACTATATCACACTACACTATTACACTGTTATAGGATGCACCATGGAGATTACTGGGATACCCTTTTCCCAAAGGTGTATTTCAAAGTGAATGACATCAGCAGCCTTGCCAAAGTAGGGCATTTGAATTATAGTGAGTGTGACTAGCCTAAAATGCATTGCTCCCTACACAGACAGAGAAACACACACACATTTGCCATGTCTGGGATTAAAACACCCACCTCACTAATTTATCACACTACAGCATTAGGTAGTTATAGGATGCACCACAGTGATTACTGGGCTACTCCTTTACCAAAAGTGTATTTCAAAGTGAATGACATCAGCAGCCTTGCCAAAGTAGGGCATTTGAATTGTAGTGAATGTGACTAGCCTAAAAAGCCTTGCTCCTTACACAGACAGAGACATGCACACACTTGCTGTGTCTGGGATGAAAACTCCTACCTAACTAGTTTATCACACTACAGCATCATGCAGTTATAGGACATGTCATGGAGATTACTTAGCTATTTCTTTCCCAAAGGTGTATTTCAAAGTGAATGATATCAGCAGCCTTGCCAAAGTAGGGCATTTGAATTGTAGTGTGTGATTAGACAAAAAAGCATTGCCCCCTACACAGACAGAGGCACACACACACACAGTTGCCATGTCTGGGATTAGAAGGCCTACCTATTTAGCTTATCACACTACAGCATTATGCAGTTATACAATGTGCCACGGAGATTACCGGGCTACTTTTTTCCCAAAGGTGTATGTCAAAGTGAATGACATCAGCAGCCTTGCCAAAGTAAGGCATTTGAATTGTAATGAGTGTGAGTAACCTAAAAAGCATTGTTCCCTACACAGATAGAGACACACACACAGTTGCCATGTCTGTGATTTGAACGCCTACCTAATTAGTATATTATATTACATGGTTATAGGACGTGCCACAGAGATTACTGAGGTACTCTTTTCCCAAAGGTGTATTCCAAAGTGAATAACATCAGCAGACTTGTCATAACAGGGCTATGGGGAGGGCAGTGTGTGTGCATGGGCCATAACCCATTCATCTAGAGGTAGACGCACCACACTCAGGCACATTGCAGGTTTATATTCCGCAGGTACATGTACACATCTGCTAGATGACTACTGCCTTGTACAGTCATTTTGCACATCTAGCACTTGCAACACAGAGTCAGTAATGCTGGAGGATACCAGTGGCTAATTTCTGCAGTGAGTGGCATTTGCATATCATGTGGTTGTAGCCATTTTGCTGTGTGCTGGGTGGGACAGGCCTCATGATGGAAGGCTCTTTGTCACTGTCATTCTCTTCCACACATCTATATATGTGTATTTTTGGCATATTATAGTGTGTTGTCCTTGGATATATGTGTGTATTCCTATCCAATGTGTGTGCAAAGCATGACTAGTGCATACTCAGGAGTGTATGCACTAACATCTGCAACTGTCAGATATGTATGGTCCACTGTGGTTGGCAGACATAGGCTTCATTTGTTTATGTGTGTAAGCATGCCCAGTATGACCTTTCAGTATGTTGTTGGCTGACATTGCCTTAATTTCTCTAAGTGTGTGAGCATGCCCAGTATGCCTTTCTGTATTTAATGTGTGGATCCATTCCAGGTAGTTTGTAATCCAGTAGGATATCTGTAGATCAGTTGTCAATATGGGGTCAAACTGTACAAGGGATAGTGTGTACTGTAGGTGACTGTGTCTGTGCTGCTTCTGCTACATGGTACTGGTGTTAGCAGAGATATTCATACATGTGTACTGTTGTACACTGTGATGTTTTATGTCCTCCAGTACTGTCAGGTGGACATTTTTGATCACAGTGATGTCCTGGGGAACACAGGGTGAATGCAGCTGTATCCAATATTGTGGTCAAATGCCTAGATATTCAAGGAAAGTTATGCCATTCTGGAGGGGGAGCTGCAGACATTTTCTGTTGGGTCTGTTTATCTGGTTCAGCACCTTGGTACAGTGCTGGCAGAGGATCCCATATTTGCACATCTATCAACATGACAGTATAGCCTTATGTTGTTGTGGCAATACCTCACAGCTGTACAGATTCACACAGGGCACCCAGAGACAGGGGTCATAAGTCAGAACATTACCCCTCTTGTGGTATGGGCAGGTTTGTAGCCACCCATTTTTGTGTTTGCAGCCAGGGATTGTATGTGCACATGGCTGTGTGTCGGACCTTGCACATTCCATGCTGCCCATGCTCCCACCCCCCTCAATTATTCTATCATCTTCCATACATTATGCATACATTCTCTGATACTTCCCCTATAGTTATCACCTTATCACAGCTGTGTTGTGGTGTTGGTCCACAGTTCATGCAGTGGGACATGGTGGATATGTTACTGTGGTATGTCCACATGGCCTTGCATATGGCTTATGTGGAGTGTGTTATGTTGTTATTTGGGTGTCCATGACGTAACATACATTGGCAGTACCGGTGAGATGCAGGTTTTTTGCAGAACCCTGTCGGCCATTTGGTTGTGAGGCAGGCCAGCTGTAGCAGGCCGTTGCATTCTGTCAGCCCTACAGTCCCAGACTGCCGTACAGTATATTCCCCTGAGGTGAGAGGGTAGGTGTGCTAGGTGTTCATGCCAATACTTTCTATCAGTATTGATCAGGTGTTGTGGATGCTGGCAGTGTGCTACTTACAGCTAGGGACACACCTGCACTGGACAGCTGCATTGGATGCTGCATTCTTTCACTATTGCCATACACAGGTGGGGGTCATGTTGTACCCATTCCCAACAGCAGGGATATGACCAGAGAGGTTCCTAAGGGTGGTGTTTGGGTAAGCTGGGTGCATGTGTGCTATGGACACTACTTGCATCTGAATCACAGATATGCATGGGATATTCCAGTTATGCTGGCTTGTGCAGGGACATCAGTCGTTTCCCAATACAGCGGTCATATCACCTTTGTGATCTGCAAGTGTTCGGCCAGACGACATTTGTGTTCCCTACACCAAGCCCAGATAATGTGATGCATACCTGTATGTACAATTCAAAGGATGTGTCCATTTCAAAGTTATACATTATAGACCGTATGTCTGGGATACATTTCCCTGTGTACACTTGTATATCTAGCCCAACAGTCATGCCATGTCCATCTTTCAGATGGTGACACATATTACCACCATACATTTACAATGGCTCACTGCTAGCATGTGTTATACTGGGGAGAATTGTCTTTGGCACTGCAGTTGTGAGGACTTGGCCCTGTCATTAGCAGTAGTGGGCAATGGCCACCAGGTCAAACCTCAACATGCATACATACTGACCACTCTCACACAATATGCAACACACACCAACCTAACACACGCATACCTGCATATTGTACAAATGCTGCAATCTATGCTGCTACCTTGGCTACCTCAGGTCATCTGTACTCCACTGGTATTATACCTACACATACATGTTACTTCATGTCTACATTGGATTGGAGGGGGGGCACACCTGCATGTTACTACATTTCTACATAAGATTGGGGGGGCACACCTAACTGTTACAACGTGTGTACATCGGATTCTGGAGGCACACCAGACTGTTACTACATGTCTAAATACCATTGGGGGGCCACACCTGTTTGTTTCTACATTTCTACATAGGATTGGGGGGGCACACCTGTCTGTTTCTATATTTCTACACAGGATTGGGAGGGCACACCTGACTGTTTCTACATTTCTACACAGGAGGGTGGAACACCTGGCTCTTTCTACTTTTCTACACAGGATTCTGGGGCACACCTGACTGTTTCTACATTTCTACACAGGATCGGGGGGCACACCTGACACTTGAGCACATTTTCTATGACTGTACATGTCTGTCAGTTACTCCATTTCATTCTGTATTCTAACCTATCATGCTGACTAGAGGCATATCAGTGTACTACAGGTCTGAGGTTTGATTGACCTACATATCAGTGACTTCCTACCCTTCAGAACTTACATCCCACTGCCTGACCTGATGTATTCTATCTGTGTAGGCCTGGGGGGTAGGTTACCCATAGGCATCATTCAGAGGCCTTAGCATAGCCTTTGTTTGTATTTGTCTACACCTGTCCTGCTGGCTGAGACTGTTGTTGGGTATGTGAACCTCCCTGAGTTGCATGTGTGTGTCATATGGATACACATGTAGCCCAGCACATTTCCTGCAGTGGGTTTTGGCACCATGTGTAGTACTGGCTACTATGGTGACACCAGTATTCGATACAGATCTCATGCTGCCACTATAGGTGTCTACTATCTGCTGGCATCCCATTCAGCCACCCAATTCCCTTGCATGCTCACATCCATACCATAGATACAGGTAACAACACATTCTACTCCATTCGGCAATTGGTAAGGAGAGTGACTTACCTTGTGGGTGTGCCAGTATTGAGGATAGTACTGGATGCTGCCTATGTTGGATGCACATAGTACACTCCCTATACATGGTTGAGCACAGGTAGTATCATGTTTGGCATCCCTTTTACTGTATGCGTGAGTCAGAGAGTGGTGTCATTCCCTGGGTCCCTCCTGTGTCAGTGTATGTGCTATGCATTGCCTCTTTGCCAAGGCTAGGGCATACTGGGCATGCCTCCTTCTGCCTACTGGGACAAGCTCAGGTTGTTCCTCCTCCGAGTCACTCTGTGCCTGTGCAGGCCTTGGCAATGGTGGGGGGCCGTGTGGCCCTGCCCCATGCTGTTCCTGCTGCAGCTGTTTCCAGAGGATCATATTGTGTAGCATAGCACATACTATGACAATTTGAGTACATGTAGCTGGGGAGTACTGCAAGGCTCCACCGGATGTGTCCAGGCACAGGAACTTAACTTGAACATCCCAAACACACGCTCTATTACAACTCTGGTCTGTGCGTGTGCCTCATTATGGAGTTCTTGTTCGGGTGTGTTTGCATTTCTGATGGGTGCCATCAGCCACATCTCCAATGCATAACCAGCATCCCCCACTAGGTGACCATAAGGGATGTCCCCATTGGTAAATCTCTGATAGAGCTGCATCAGATGCCAGATGTGGGAATCATGATAGCTTCCAGGGCAGCCAGCACACACATTAAGTATAATGCCCTGGGCATCGTACACGACCTGGCAGTTGATGGAGAGGAAGTCCTTGTGGTTGATGTAGACCCTACCCCGCTCACCAGGTGGTGGTATGATGCGTATTTGCATGCAGTCTATAGCACCCACTACCTCAGTGTATTCTGCTATTTGGTGGAAGAGATGCATATTGCTGGCCAACGCCTCACGGGTGTTGGGGAAATTTACATGCTCACATTCATGTGCTGACATGGCATTTGGGAACTGGTGGAGTACCCTGGATGCTGATGCCTGTGAGATCCCCATGATATCCCCAGTTGGCCTTTGGAAAGTACCTGTGGCTAGTATCCTTAGGCCTACACATACCTTGGTATCCACTGGAACGGGTTTCCCTCTTTTAGTTCTGTGTGTGAGGCATGGCCGTCACAGCTCAACAATTTGCTGTAGGAGGTCCCTGTCCACCCTATAGCGCTCCACTATCTCCAGCTCATGTAAGCCTTGGTAGGTTACCCTGGGTCTGTACACTCTTCTCCATCTCCTCACTGTGGGTTGATTGACAACATTCTCATCCTCACCACCCTCAGCCTCTTCCACATGTTGATGTATGATAGCTATTGCAGCCCCCATCATTTTGTTGTTTCTGTTTGTTAAGATTCCCTCGCTTGTATACACTGGTGGTGTAGACTGTGTGGGAAAAAAACAGAGGGAAAGCTGTTTGCATAGTTTACAGTAGTGTTCTGGGCTGAGCTGGTCTGCTGCTTGTGTAATTGGCTGATTCTGATACATTTTACCTGCCAGCTATGCTAGTTCTGCTAGATTGCCTTTCTACTGCTGTTTTCCCTTCCCATTGCCTTCCTGTTTAAGCCCGGAGGTGCGCCGCAGAAACAGAGTGCTCAAATGTGCACAGAGCTGCTATTTCCTGGTTTACTTTTCTTTTCCTTTAAAACCCAATGCGCAGCGTGTACACCTGCTTAGGCAATGTAAAGAGTGCTAGGCATCCTCAGACAAACAGCCCCTTCTTAGCTCTGTTAAGCTAAGGGCAAACCCTAGCCACAGGGCTCCAATCCACTTACAGTATGCCTGACACACACCCCTATGATGTCAGCTAACTCCTAGGCTTGCACCAAGCTATTCCAGCTCTTACACTGTTGGGTGCTGACTAGCATGCAGGGGAAATCTGGGATTCAGTATCATTCCCCTGATTTGCATAGGATTGCCTGCTGATGCATAGTTACAGATCCCACACTGAGCCTCCCCCCTTAGCAACCACTATTCACTGGCCATGTTGCCTTCTGCCTGCCATTGAGTATAATGGCAAAATAGTGATTTTGGTTGGAATGCTTATTTTAGGATTTTTTTTTTTTATTTTTTGCCCGATCCTATTTGCAAGCCACTGCCCTATGCTTAAACAGACGAGATTGGCTAAAAAAAAATAAAAGTTAATTTTTTTTTTGCAACTGTTTTCCATGCCAATGGCCATAAATTCATTAAGGGAGGTGATGGAGAAAGAGGATTTATGTTGTGCTAGTGTTTTAGGAAGAAAAAGTAGAAGTTTATTTTTTTTTAGTATTTAAGATTAGCTGATTATCAGTGAGCCCTGTTTCAATGGAAGAGAAAGTGTTTTGGGTAAGAGACAGGAATTCAGGGATACAGTGGACAGTGGTAATAAGGGTGGAATCATCAGCATATTGTAAGTGTGTTGAGAGATTAATAGCAGAGTGTAAGTTGTTAGTGAAAATATTGAACAAGAGGGGACCCAAAATAGAGCCTTGGGGAACACCAGTGTAGACAGGCAGACATGGGGAGGTGACAGTTTGCCAGTATATAGATTGTTGTCTATTAGATAAATAACTAGTGAACCAGCCTAAGACAGGGTAGAGAGGTGAAGGTCAGAAAGTTTAGTTAACAGTTTACAGTGGCAGACAGTATCAAAAGCCTTAGAGAGATCAAGGGATAGACAAGAAAGAAGTAGATTGTTATCACGGGCTTCTGCTACCTTTTGGGTGAATGAGATTAGAGTGTTACATATGCTGTGGTGGGCTCTAAAGCTGTGATGGGTGGGAGTTAAGAGATTATTGTCAAGCAATTCTTTAAGTAGCTGAGATTAACACATTTTTCTAGTATTTTGAAAAGAGGGGATAGTATAACAATGGAACGATAGTTTGAGGTTTCAGTGGAGTTACTACCTTTATGGAGAGGAATTGTGTAAAAGGATTTCCATAATTTGGGGACAACGGACATGGTAATGGAATGATTAATGGGGTCTATATTAGAAGCACAAAAACCCTAAACCGCGAACGCTCACATGAGTGAAAATGCTGGTAATCGAAGTTGCTATTGTGGGGGGCTGTGCCCCCCACACCCCCCGCTAACTATATATTCTAACTCTGAGGTTACACTACAGTGAGGAAAGTGCAAATATCCCACTCCTCACTGTAACTTGATCCCGCAATCCCACTTTCAATTCCCGGCATTTTCGCTCATATGAGCATTCGCAGTTTAGGGTTTTCGTTCTTCTAATATAGACCCGATTAATGAGGATAGAGACTAGGTAGGCAATAGAAGTGGTGGCAATTTTAAGGAAGTGGGGGGGGTAAATTGTCTACAGAGAGAGAAAGAGAGCAGGGTTTTAGTTTATTTAGTTGGGATTTGATAAAGGCAGTGGGAACAGGTTGAAAGGAGAAGGTATTTGAGGAAGAATGGCTTGGGGGTAAAGTCAGATTAGAGGCATTGAGACTATATTGAGTTAGGTTCTGAATTGTTTCTATGAAGTAATTATTTAATAGGGCAGCAGTTTCAGTGGCAGTATTGACGGGGAAGGGGTTGGGGTTAGGATAGGTACTGGAGTAGAAGATTGTGTTAATGGTGGACCAGAATTTCTTGGGGTTGTTATGTGGGCTGCAATGGTTGGAAATGAAAAATGATTTTGTATCATTCATGATTAGTTTTTTACACTAGTTTGTAGTGTTGGAGTATGGGAGGGGTTTTATTTTTGACTCAAGTTTTCCAGGCGGAGGTCATCTGGTCCATAATAGAAAGTGTTTGCTTGGTGAGCCAAGGGGCACTGTTTGAATTTACTCTGATATTTCTAGATGGGGCCATAGTGGTTAATATGTCTACAAATATTTTGTTGAAAGTAGTTACAGCATCATTTGGGGAGGTTATAAAGGAAGGTCCAGTTGATGTTGGACAGAGTAGAGTTAAACTTGTCTGGGTTGAAGTGAGTCAGATTGCGACATACTCTGTAGAGGTATTCATTAGTGATTGTTGAAAGTACATATGGACATAGGTAGGGGAATGGTCACTCAGAGAGTTGGAAAGTGTGCCAGGATTATGATAGATACAAGGGTCAGAAGTTAGGATCCAGTCTATAATAGATCCAGAAGTAGAGGTTTTGTTGGTCTTGGTAGAGGAGGATATGAGTTTGTGAAAGCCATAAGATTGAGGCCATGGATAGGGGAAGAGGAGGAAAGTAAAGTCCAATCAATGTTTACATCTCCAAGTATAATGGTTTCATAGGTAACACTGTGAGAGAGCCAGGAGAGAAAGCTTTCAAGAATAGGAATGTTGTCACCTGGGGGGATATAGATGGAGATAATGGCCATTTTTTATGTGGGTTAAGCTGGCAGTTTATGAGGAGGATTTCTGCAGGAAAGCTCTGTCTACACAATAGATGTTGTAGTCAGGGGGTAGAATTTCTGAGTTAGAAATGTGAGGCTTTAACCAGGTTTCAGATAGGGTTAAGATATGAGGGAAGTTAAGTTGGATCCAAGAGTGCAATTCAGTTGTTTTGTTAACAATGCTTGGATATTTAGAGAGAAGATAGCTAGGGATTTAGGTGGGGGAGAAGGGGATTGGGGAAAAGACTGAGGGGTTGATGTGGAATGAGAATGTGTGAAAGAGGTAGAGGTGGTTGGTTCTGGGTTGGGATGGATGTCACCGTCCAACAGAAGAGTGTCAAAGAAAGTAAGCAGGATGGAGAGAAGGTCTACAGTACAGGGATTTCTAGGTTTAAGATAAGTGGAAAGAGATACTTTAGGATAGAATCTGACTATAAAGAGGTTGGAGGGTAGGAGTGGAAATAGGTAAGGGGAGAATAGAGGTGTGTGAAGGTTGTTGTATGAGTAATGATTGTAAAAAACAGTAGGTGCTGGTGTTAGATAATTAAGTGATGTGTGGCATGAAGTAGACAAACCTAGTAGGAGGAGAAGGGGGGTAGTGAGATAGTGAGGGGACATCTTGGGAAATTGTAGGGTGACAGTTACCAAACAACAGTAGAGGTGGTATATTTTGTTTGGTAGGGAAGATGAAAAGTAGGAGGTTAAATTTGCAGTAGAGGGAGAGTGAAGGAGGTGGTGTAGTGTAAAGTGGGAGGGTGAGTGGCTGGTTGGAGGGGAGGGGGAAATTGGGTGGGTAAGTGGATTGGTTAATGTGTGGTGTGGGAGGAGTTAAGAGAGTATAAACCTAAGGGAGTGGGTGGGAATGGGTGGTAGGGTAGGGGAGCGGCATGAACCCGAGTGTAGCGAGGATGAACGGAGTGAGTTTATCTGGCTAGGAGCAGGACAAGATTCAATAAAAAAACAATCAGGACAAGATTCAATAAAAAAACAATCAGGTAAGTCAGGGGAGGAGTATGCTAGTAGAGAGGGACTCAATGTGATCCTAAGGCAGGGCTGGGAAAAAACAGGTATGGGTCTGGACTTCCAAATAGTAAAAGGAATTGCCTTGGGATGGTGTGCACAGCTTTAGTTTAGAGGGCAAAAGCAGGACAATTGTGCTAGGTGTTACTATGTGTTAATGGCACAATAACTGGGCATTAGAAACACTGGAGAGAAAAACTGTTCATGTACTATGCGTTATAATCCCCAGGATTCAGCAAGCTCTGCACAGCATGCAGAAATAGTGCAGGAGCTGCTGCAGGCAATATGGCCACCGAGAGATCCAGGAACAAGCTCCCGGGACGTGCACAAGCGCTCCTGCACTATTCCTGCATGGACACAGCTCTTGTATGCTAATTACCCCATTTGCAGGTGAAAACCATGCAAATGAGGTGAATTAATGATCCAGGAAGCTGGCAGCCATTCATGCAGGACTAGTGTAACCTGCAGAAATGTACTCAGTTACTGCACAAGCGCTCCTGCACTATTCCTGCACGGACACAGCTCTTGTATAATAATTACCCCATTTGCAGGTGAATGCCATGCAAATGAGGTGAATTAATGATCCAGGAAGCTGGCAGCCATTCATGCAGGACTAGTGTAACTTGCAGAAATGTACTCAGTTACAGCACAAGCGCTCCTGCACTATTCCTGCACAGACACAGCTCTTGTATGCTAATTACCCCATTTGCAGGTGAAAAACATGCAAATGAGGTGAATTAACGATCCAGGAAGCTGGCAGCCATTCATGCAGGACTAGTGTAACCTGCAGAAATGTACTCAGTTACTGAGTACATTTCTGCAAACTACAAAACAGAGCTACGACAGCTCTAAATAAAGGGTGCATATAATGTATAAAGCATGCCAATGGCCAAATATATGGTCAATGGCATGTAAAATAGTTGCCCAAAAAAAAAAACTTATTTTTTTGGCTGATTTCGGCTGTTTAAGTATACGGCAGTGGCACGCAAATGGGATCGGCCAGAAAATAATAAAAAAAAAAAAACCTGAAAAAAAGCTTTCTCTGCAAAATTACAATTTTGCCATTATAGTCAATGGCAGGCAGAAGACAACAAGGCCAGTGAATAGTGGTTGCTAAGGGGGAAGGCTCAGTGTGGGATTTGTAACCAGGCATTAGCAGGCAATCTTATGCAAATGAGGGGAATGAGACTGAATCACAGATTTCCAGTCATGGCTATCCTGCACCCAACCGTGTAGGTGCAGGAAGGCCATGGTGCAAGCCTAAGAGCTAGCTGCCATTATAGAGGGGTGTGTCAGACATACTGTAAGCTTATTGGAGCCCTGTGGCTCGGGTTTGCTCTTAGCTTAGCAGAGCTAAGGAAGGGGGTGTGTCTGAAACTTCCCAGCACACTTTACATTGCCTAAACGAGTGTGCGTGCAGCGCACCACATTTTAAACAAAAAAAAGTAAAATCAAGAAATTGCAGCTCCATGCACATCTGAACACTGTGTTTGCATGGCATGCCTCTGGGCTTAAACAGGAAGGGAATGGGAAGGGAAAACAGCAGTAGGAAGGTAATCAAGGAGAACTAGCATAGCTGGCAGGTGAAATGTATCAGAATCAGCCAATTACACAGGTAGCAGGCCAGCCCAGCTCAGTACAGTACTATAAACTATGCAAACACCATTCCCTATGTTTTTTCCCACAAACTCTACACCACTGGTGTACACAAATGGGGAAATTTTACCTAACAAAAGCAACAAAATGATAGGAGCTGCATTTGCTCTCACAAATCAATATGTGAAAAAGGCTGAGGGTGGTGAGGATGAGAATGCTGATGACCAACCCACAGTGAGGAGAAGGAGCAGAGTGTACAGACCCAGGGTAACCTACCAGGGGCTACATGAGCTGGAGATAGTGGAATCCTATAGGGTGGACAGGGACCTCCTACCGCAAATTTTTGAGCTGTGTCGGCCACGCCTCACACACAGAACCAACAGAGGAGAACCCATCCCAGTGGATACCAAGGTATGTGTAGGTCTAAGAATACTAGCCACAGGTACCTTCCAAAGGCCAACCGGGGATATCATGGGGATTTCACAGGCATCAGCATCCAGGGTACTCCTCCAGTTCCTGGATGCCATGTCAGCACATGCTAGTGAGCACAAATATTTCCTCAACACCCGTGAGGCGTTGACCAGCAAAATGCATCTCTTCCACCAAATAGCAGAATACCTTGAGGTAGTGGGTGCTATAGACTGCATGCACATACACAGCAAAGCACCACCCAGTGAGTGGGGTAGAGTCTATATAAACTGCAAGGGCTTCCCCTCCATCAACTGTCAGGTCATGTGCGATGCCCAGGGCATTATAATTAATGTGTGTCTGGCAACCCTGGAAGCTATCATGACTAACATATCTGGCATATGACGCAGCTGTCGCTGTAACGATAAGTCCAATATATAACACCAACGCTGAGCAAAAATAACCTTTATATCATCACAAAGCTTTCAGGTATTACACCCTTTCTCAATGCTTAATACAGGTTCAATTAAAATGCAATTTAAATAGGAGTCATAAAAATCACATGACATGCAGCCCAACCATCATGTGAACAATTTAAAGCAATAATACAATACAAAACTAGAATCACATATATTATAAGAATTCACATATATTAATAATAAAAAACTATATGTTCACACATTATTTTATCTTTGTATGCTGTATTTGAATTAAAATTGGTTTTAGGGAAACAGCAGAATTCAAACCTGGTAGGCTGTCTGCTGAAAGTCTAACAATCCATTCAAACTCTTTAACTTCTAATAAATTTCCCATGTCACCTCCCCTAAATGATGAACGAATAACATCAATCACTCTAAACCTAAACTTATGACTAGACCCATATGCATTAATATGTTTAAATAGTGCATTATTTTCACATGCCCTTCTGATCTCAGATTTGTGCTCTATTATACGCTCTTTTAATTTCCTAGTAGTTTTTCCAATATAGAATGAAGAGCAAGCAGTACAGGTTGCTAAATATACCACATTATTGGTATTGCATGTTGCCGATACATCAAACGTATATACTCTACGTGTAACTGGATGCATAAACGTACTGATATCAGATGTTTCATACAAAATATCACCACAACAAGTGCAATTACCACAACTAAATGTACCATTTTTCCTAGAAATGCATCGATCATCTTGTTCTGTTCTAAAATCTTTATAACATAACATACTTTTTATTGTTTTCATATTCTTATATGCAAAACTAGGTCTATCATCCAAAATGGCCCTGACTTCATTAGATGCCATCAGGATGGTCCAATATTTATTAATGATATTCCTAACTGATCTTGTCTTAGTATTATAAGAGGTTACATATCTAAGCTTCCCTTCCTTAATATCATCACGCTGGTTGGTATTCATATAATCATCAGTAGACAAAAATATAGGTTTACAAGTGGTTAACCTATTCCTTACCACTTTGGTGTGAACATATAGTTTTTTATTATTAATATATGTGAATTCTTATAATATATGTGATTCTAGTTTTGTATTGTATTATTGCTTTAAATTGTTCACATGATGGTTGGGCTGCATGTCATGTGATTTTTATGACTCCTATTTAAATTGCATTTTAATTAAACCTGTAGTAAGCATTGAGAAAGGGTGTAATACCTGAAAGCTTTGTGTTGATATAAAGGTTATTTTTGCTCAGCGTTGGTGTTATATATATGACGCAGCTGTACCAGAGATTTGCCAATGGACACATCCCATATGGCCACCTAGTGGGGGATGCTGGTTATACACTGGAGCCATGGCTGATGACACCGATCAGAAATGCACACACACCTGAACAAGAACTCCATAATAAGGCACACAGACCAGAATCATAATAGAGCATGTGTTTGGGATGCTCAAGTCACGATTCTGGTGCCTGGACATATCCGGTGGACCCTTGCAGTACTCACCAGCTACATGTACCCAAATTGTCATCGTATGTGCCATGCTACACAATTTGATCCTGTGGAAACAGCTGCAGTTGGAACAGCATGGGACAGGGCCACACAGCCCTCCACCATTGCCAAGGCCTGCACAGGCACAGAGTGACTCAGAGGAGGAACAACTTGAGCCTGCCCCAGTAGGCAGAATGAGGCATACCACATACACTGACATGGTAGGAAACCAGGGAATGACACCTCTCTCTGACTCACACATACAGTAAAATGGATGCCAAACATGACACTACCTGTGCTTAACCATGTATAGGGAGTGTAGTACGTGCATCCGTCATAGTCAGCCCTCCAGCACCATCCTCAATACTGGCACAGCCACAAGGTACATCATGCTCACTATTAATTGCTGAATGGACTAGTATGCTTTGTTACTTGTATCTATGCTATGGATGTGAGCATGCAAGGGAATCAGGTGGCTGAATGTGATGCTAGCAGATAGTAGACACCTATATTGGCAACATGAAATCTGTAACAAATACTGGTGTCACAATAGTAGCCAGTACTACACAAGGTGACAAAACCCACTGCAGGAAATGTGGTGGGCCAAATGTGTGTCCATAGGACACATACAAGCAAGTCAGTGAGGCTCACATGCCCAACAACTGTCTCAGCCAGCAGGACAGGCATAGCAAACACAAAGAAAGGGTGTGCTAAGGCCTCTGATTAATGGCTATGAAGAACAGCCACCCTCCAGACTTACACAGACAGACTACAACAGGTCAGGCAGTGGGATGTTAGTTCTGACGGGTAAGAAGTCTAAAACTGAAATGTAGGTCAATAAAACCTAAGAACTGTAGTACACTAATATGCCTCTAGTCTACATGAAAGGTCAGAATACAGAATGAAATGGAGTACCTGAAATACCAGTACAGTCATAGCAAATGTGTACAGTTGTCAGATGTGCCAACCCCACGGTCCTATGTAGAAATGTAGTAACATGTATGTGTAGGTATAATAACAGTGGCGCACAGATTACCTGAGCCAGACAAAGTAGCAGGATAGATTGTAGCATGTGTACAATATGCAGGGCTGTGTGTGTTAGGTTGGTGTGTGTTGTATATTGTGTGAGAGTGGTCAGCATGTAGGCATGGTGGGTTGTGTCTTGGTGGCCATTGGCCAGTACTGCCAATGACAGGGCCAAGTTCTCACAACTGCAGTGCCAAACACAATCCATCCCAGCAAGACACATGCTAGCAGTAAGCCATACTAATTGTTCGCATGTAATATCTGTCACCATTTGAAAGATGGACATTGCATGAATGTGGGCCCAGACATACAAACAGTACACAGGTGGAAGTATCCTAGACAGAGAGTGTATAAAATGTAACTGTCAAATGGGCACACCTTTGGAATTGTACATACAGGTTAGCAGCAAATTAGTTGGGTTTGTAGTATGGAATACTGATGTTGTCTGTCCAAAAACTGGCAGACCACAAAAGTCCCAGGTATGAAGTACTGAGAAACTGCTGATGTCCCTGCACAAGCCAGCATAGGTGGAATGCCCCACGTATATCAGTGAGTCAGCTGCAAGTAGCTTCCATAGTGCACATGCACCCAACTCACCCCACCATCAGCCACAGGTACCTCACAGGTCTTATCCCTGCTGTTGAGAATGAGTACAATATGACCCCCACCTCTGTATGGAAATAGCCACAGAATGCAGCATGCTGAAGAGGTGTCCCATGCAGGTGTGTCCCTAGCTGTAAACAGCACCCTTTCAGCATCCACACCACTGGATCAATAAGGACAGAAACTATTGAAATTAACACCTTGCACACCTACCCTGTCACCCCAGGGGAATATAGTGGCTTGCAGCCTGGGACTGTAGGAGTGACACAATGCAACAGCCTGCTACAGATGGCCTGCATCAGTACCAAATGCCCTACAGTCATCTGTCAAAGGCCTGTGTCTCACCCGTACTGCCAATGTATGTTATCTCATGGACTCCCAAATAACAACATAACACAGTGCACAGAAACCAAATGCAAGACCATGTCAACAAATCTCAGTAGCATGTCCACTATGTCCTATTGCATGAACTGTGGACCAACCCCAAAATACTGCTGGGATGAAGTGATAACTATATGGAACTTATCAGATAATGCTTGTATAATGTTTGGAAGAGGATAGAATAACAGAGTGGGGGGTAGGTGCATGGACCCCATGGAGTGTGTGAAGTCTGAAATTCAGCCATGTGCACATACTATCTCTGTCTGCACACACAGGAATGGGTGGCTACAAACCTGCTTGTAAACCACAATGTGAAGGGGTAATGACCAGAAATATGAGCCCTGACTCTGGGTAACCTGTGTGAATCTGTACAGCTGTGAGGTATGGCCACAGCAGGATATGGGCATATTGTCATGCCAATGGATGTACAAGCATGGGATCCTCAGCCACCACTGTACCAATGTGCTGAACCATTTACACAGACCCATCAGCAAGTGTCTGCAGCTTCCCCTCCAGAATGGTATGATTGTGCAAGAATATATAGGCTGCAGACCACAATACTGGACACAGCTTCATTCACCCTGTGTTCCCCAGAAAATTACTGCAAGCAGATATGTATACCTGACAGTAGTTGATGAAATAAAACATCACAGTGTAAAACAGTACATATGTCTGAATATCTCTGCTAACACCAAAACCATATAGCAGAAGCAGCACAGACACAATTACCTGCAGTAACCCACTATCCTTTGCCCATTGTGACCCCATATTGTCAACAAATCTACAGATATCCCACAGAAACAGGTTGCTAGCTGTAGGTGTAGAGCACAAAAGCCTGCACTGGAGTACAACCTACCTGGAATGGATTCATACATTCTATACAGAAGGTCATACTGGGCATGCTACCATGTCTGGCAACAACAGTGGACTATACATATCTGACAGTTGCAGATGTTTGTGTACACATCCACATTGCACACCAGTCATGCTTTGCACACACATTGGATAGGAATACACACATATATCCAAGGACAGCATACTATAATAGGCCAAATTTACACATACATAGATGTGTGGAAGAGAGTGACAGACAGGGACAAAGAGCCTCCCATCATGAGGCCTGTTCCACCTAGCACACATCCAATTGGCTAAAACCACATGATGTGCAAATGTCAATCACTGTAGACATTTGCATCTGGTATCCCTCAGCACTATAGTGCCTGTGGTGCTTGTGATAACTGTGTAACATGACTGTACAAGTCATTATTCACATAGCAGTTGTATACATGTACCTGATAAATTTAAACCTGTGTGTGACTGAGTGTTGTGTGTCTGCATCCAGATGAATGGTTTATGGCCCATGCACACACACTGCACTCCCCGTTGCCCTACTTTGGCAAGCCTGCTGATGTAATTAACCTTGAAATACACCTTTGGTGAAGGAGGAGCCCTATAAGCTTCATGGCACGTGCTCTAACTGTGTAATTCTGTAATGTGATATACTAGTTAGGTAGGAATTCTACTCCCAGACATGGCAACTATGAGACTATGTGTGTGGTTGGTTGTGTGTGTGTGTGTGTGTGTGTGTGTGTGTGTGTGTGTGTGTGTGTGTGTGTGTGTGTGTGTGTGTGTGTGTGTGTGTGCGTGTGTGTACGTGTGTGTGTGTGTGTGTGTGTGTGTGTAGGGATCAATGTTTTTGTGGCCATTCACAGTCACTACACTACCCATTGCCCTACTTTGGCAAGCCTACTGATGTCATTCACCTTGAAATACACCTTTGGGGAAAGGATAGTCTTATAAGCTCTGTGGTACATGCTATAACTGCGTAATGCTATAGTTTGATACAATAGTTAGGTAGGAGTTTTAATACCACACATGGCAACTGTGTGTGTGTGTGTGTGTGTGTGTGTGTGTGTGTGTGTGTGTGTGTGTGTGTGTGTGCGTGTGTGTGTGTGTGTGTGTGTGTGTGTGTGTGTGTGTGTGTGTGTGTGTGTGTGTGTGTGTGTGTGTGTGTGTGTGTGTGTGTGTGTGTGTGTGTGTGTGTGTGTGTGTGTGTGTGTGTGTGTGTGTGTGTGCACACGTGTAGTAGTTAGGTAGGAGTTTTAATACCACACATGGCAACTGTGTGTGTGTGTGTGTGTGTGTGTGTGTGTGTGTGTGTGTGTGTGTGTGTGTGTGTGTGTGTGTGTGTGTGTGTGTGTGTGTGTGAGATCAATGCTTTTATGGCCATTCACAGTCACTAGGCACTCCTAAAAATGGAGAACATCGATATCTGTGCAGTAACAAAGACCTGGTTCAAGGCTCCAGAGAGCACCCCTGCAATACCAGGTACAGCTCTTACCACACCTGTTGGCCACTAAAGGTGGAGGAGTGTCCATATTCACAAAGGATATTCACACCAACAGGCTACTTAACCAACACAATGCATCTGAAATTCTCCAGGTGCAACTAACACTAGGAAAGACTGCAATCCAAATTTTATAGCTTACTACAGATCCCCCACCATGCCCCAAGATTTTCACTACACCTTTCTAAACATACTGGAAAATATTAAGATACAACCAAACACCCTAATACTGGGTGATTTCAACTGCCCTGCCATTAATTGGGAAAGCTACTCATGTACACCTTTGCATGTACACCTTTGCCCAACAGTTCTTAGAAGTCATAATGCCCAATGCCCTGGATCAATTAACCCATATTTCCACCAGGGGCTACAATATCCTAGACCTGGTCATTACCAATATGGGAAATTGATGCTCCACAGCTATGGTCACCCCATCGGTGGTCAGGTCTGACCATAAGCTAATCATCCTTGACATCCACATCCCTCTCCCATGGCCCAGTAAGGAAACCTTTGTAAAAAATGTTTCCAAACCAACTTCATGCTACACAAGTCAGACGTGACAAACATGACACCCATGCAGACAGTAACTGAAAGGTCGACTGCTGAATCCTACACTAAGACACTGTACAACACATCCACTCGTGCATGAATTGTGCCATCCCAAATAGAACCAAGATGCTCTACTCCAAGAAAAGGAAGCCAATGTGGTGGTCCCCTGCCATAAACAAACTTTACAACAAAATAAAGAAACTGTTGCAGAAAAGAGGAAAATCCCAGGATGCAAAAAACTCCCTTACCAGCCCCAGTAAGAAACTGAGATCCCTCATAAAATCCTCCAAAGCTAGTTACTAAAATAATATAGCCAAAGATTCCAAAGACAACTGCAAGCTGTTCTATAACTATGTCAGGAAACTAAATGTCAATGCTCAGATCTGCTCTGAGCTACAACAGAATGGGATTAAATATACTGATCCCAAGGATATTGCCAATATCCTGGCAGATCAATTCAGTGCCAACTGCACCCCCACCCCCTAAAGGCCCCATCTCAATACCAAAAGATTGCTAGATTCCAGTAATAATGGCCACACAGGTAAAAACCACACTCTCCAGAGCTAAGAAAACAGCATCCATGGGACCAGACAACATCCTGGGCTGTGTACTACATGAACTACAAAATGAACTGGCACATCACCTACATGCCATGTTTAATCATAGCCTCAACTCAAGCTTCATGCCCACTGAGTGGCACACAGCTACAGTTATCCCAATCCACAAGGAGGGATCCACCTTGGATCCTGGGAACTACCGCCCCATCAGTCTGACGAGCCTGATCTGTAAGGCCATGGAACGTATTATCATAAACAAAGACATTGGCAACCTGCAAACACTGGACCACACCCAGGTTGGGTTTGTGAAGGGACGGTCATGTCTCCTGAACCTGACTGACATCTTTGAATCAGTCTCCAGAGCTGTGGACTAGGGTAAGGTAGTCCACACAGCCTATCCAGACCTCACAAAGGCCTTCAACACCATCCCCCAATCTGGAATCATAGATACGTGTACTAAGCTGGCCAATTAATCCCTACATCACTCGATGGGTTGCCAACAGGCTTACTGACAGAACCCACACTGTAAAACTAGGTGACAATTCAAATCCATCTCCAGGCAAGTGACATTTGGAGTACCTCAGGGTTCAGTCCTGGGACTGCTCTTGTTTGGCATCTACTTCTCTGAAGTACAGGCCAACACTAAGGGACACTTGCAAACAGAGGTCGCAAATGATTGCAAACTGGAAGCCAATACTGAATCCCCAAATGATGTGGATATTCTACAAAAGGGCATTACAGAAACAGATGGTTGGTGTCAGAGCCATGGGTTCAAGCTCAATGCCAAGAAATGTATAGTTTTCCCCTTTGGGAAGAAACATGTACCCATGAAGTACCACATAGTTGGCAGTAAACTAAACACTGAAAGTGTGATAAGAGACTTAGGCACAAAAGTGGACAGTGGTCTCACCTTCGATAACCACATCACCACAACAGTCAGGAAATCCTCCTATGTGGCACACCTCATCACTAAGGGCTTTTCATCCAGAAAAAAAGGAGGTCATTGTCCCACTGTAGTCATCTCTCAGTAGACCCAGTATAGAATACAACACCCTGTTTGGTATGTACCTCTCAAGACTTCTGTAACAACTAGAAAGACTGCAGAAATACCTCATTAAAAGAATCACAGGCCTAAAACAGATACCTTATGCTGACCATCTGATAATCATCCAGCTATACTCAGTCACATATCGTCTACTCAGAGGTGATCTCTACTTAACATACAAGGCCATGTCAAACCCAGAGCTGCTGGACATGCTACACTTAAAGAAATCCCAATCCCTCAGAGCCACACACTCCAGGGATCCAAACCTTGTCATCACAATGAACAAAACATGCTGGAGGGATGAATTCCTGACCCAGAGACTCCCCAGGATCTGGAATAGACTACCCACACATGTCAAGCAGAGTGCCTGCTTGGCTCTCTTCAAAAGGAACCTTGACGATTGGAGGGAAGATAGGAAATTCACCCCTGGGATCATGTCAGTAGCCCTGCTGGACAGTGGTCTGGGAAAGTTAATATTGTGGGAAAAAATAGCCAGGGAATTTATGGCTAGGCTTGTATAGGCCCTAGGGCTGATAGTCTAGTACCAACCTATGAACCTATGAACTACACTTTCCATTGCCCTACTTTGGCAAGCCTGCTGATGTCATTCACTTTGAAATACACCTTTGGGGAAGGAGAAACACAGTCAGCTCCATGTGTGTGCTATAACTGCATAAGGCTGTAGTGTAATGCACTAGTTCGGTGGGAGTTCTAATCCCAGACATGGCAACAATGAAACTTTGTGTGTGTGTCTGTGTATGGATCAATGCTTTTGAGGTCATTCACAGTCACTACAATTTCCATTGCCCTACTTTGGCAGGCCTGCTGATGTAATTCACTTTGAAATACACCTTTGGAGAAAAAGCAGCCCACTAGGCTCTGTGGCATGTGCTATAACTGCATAATTCTGTATAATGTACTAATTAGGTAGGAGTTCTAATCCCAGACATGGCAGCTATGAACCTCTGTGTGTTTGTGTAGGAATCAATGCTTTTGAGGCCATTCACAGTAACTACAATTTCCATTGCCCTATTTTGGCAGGCCTGCTGATATCATTCACTTTGAAATACACCTTTGAGGAAGGAGTAGCCCTATAAGCACCATGGCATGTGCTGTAACTGTGTAATGTTGTAGTGTGATGTACTAGTTAGGTAGGAGTTCTAATCCCAGACATGGCAACTATGCACCTCTGTGTGTGTTTGTTTGTCTGTGTAGGAATCAATGCTTTTGAGGCCATTCACAGTCACTACAATTTCCATTGCCCTACTTTGGCAGGCCTGCTGATGTCATTCACTTTGAAATACCTTTGAGGAAAGAGTAGCCCAATAAGCTCAGTGGCACGTGCTGTAACTGCATAATGCTGTAGTGTGATGTAATAGTTAGGTAGGAGTTCTAATCCCAGACATGGCAACTATGAAACTGTGTGTGTGTGTGTGTGTGTGTGTGTGTGTGTGTGTGTGTGTGTGTGTGTGTGTGTGTGTGTGTGTGTGTGTTTGTTTGTCTTTGTAGGGTTCAATGCTTTTAAGGCCATTCACAGTCAGTACAATTTCCATTGCCCTACTTTGGCAGGCCTGCTGATGTCATTCACTTTGAAATACACTTTTGGGAAAGAGTAACCCACTAGGCTCTGTGGTGCATGCTATAACTGCATAACGCTATAGTGTGATGTACTAGTTAGGTAGGAGTTCTAATTCCTGACATGGCAACTATGAAACTCTTTTTAAGTGTGTTTGTTTATCTGTGTAGGGATCAATGCTTTGCAGGCCATTCACAGTCACTACAATTTCCATTGCCCTACTTTGGCAGGCCTGCTGATGTCATTCACTTTGAAATATACCTTTGGGAAAGGAGTAACCCACTAGGCTCCATGGTGCATGCTATAACTGTGTAAGGCTGTAGTGTGATATACTAGTTAGGTAGGAGTTCTAATTCCTGACATGGAAACTATGAAACTCTTTTTGAGTGTGTTTGTTTGTCTGTGTAGGGATCAATGCTTTTGAGGCCATTCACAGTCACTACAATTCCCATTGTCCTATGTTGGCAGGCCTGCTGATGCAATTCACTTTGAAATACACCTTTGGGGAAGAAGTAGCCTAGTAAGCTCTGTGGCATGTGTGATAACTTTGTACTACTGTAGTGTGATGTACTAGTTAGGCAGGAGTTCTAATCCCAGACATGGCAACTGTGAGACTGTGTGTGTTTGTCATCAGTATCCTGTGTGGAGGTAGCGGTGAGCCTGTAATAACAGGACTCATTGCAGAATAGGTTTTTACAAATTTCTTGTATGGTGGGCCTATTATATGTCACAATGTCCACCTTTCAAGGACAACAGATGTCAAATAGCAGAGAGGCTGGTGATGACAATCCATACCCCTACATGTGACATCATGGATTGGGGAACAATATAGGCAACCCTTGTATTACCCAGAGAACACTATCCACCCATGTCTCATACACAAACACACATGGCTAGGCAACAACCACTATGTTGGTAGTTCCCTGCATATTGCCCACAGATAGTAGCCATGGTGTGATTGCAGTGGACTACAGAGGACATGGCACCCTGTCCCATCCCTACAATAGGCAAATCATTGCATACAGTGGTCCTATGCTATCTTCCCCACTGGATGTCTGCAACAACTGTGGAGTCAGCAAATTTAACCCACAAATGAAATACCATGCCTTATACACATGCACTGTATGGACGCCACTAAAACCAGCGAATACCTGTATCATTCGGTTAATGTAGGTGCAGGGTCAACCTGTTTCCATTGCCAGTTCTCACCACATGAGGCCAGGAATGGCATATCAGATGATAACAATATGTCCACACAACATGCCCCAGACACCCCAGGTACACTTCCACATGTCACCGAACATGAATGTGGGACATGTGCACATCCTAGACACCGTCCATTTTATGGAATATAGAACACATACATGGCAAGCATTGCACATCACTGGCCACCTAAAATAGTAACCCAGATGAGTGGATGGTGAATACAATACCCTCCTATGTGAGCCAATACGGAGACTACACCCCTGAGCCACACTGCAGACCATTGTCATGTGGTCTTATGCCAAGGTGTACCCTTTGCCTAACCTGTACAGCATTCTGGCACAGTCAACCACTACACACCTGTGAAGCAATGCACCCATTCATGTCAGTACTGGTAAACCTGTGTCTGTGTGTGTGTGTGTGTGTGAATATTAATGATTTGGATGCCATTCTCACTCACTACACATCCCATTGCCCTACTGAAGCATGCCTTCTGACGTCAGACACCTTGACATACCCTTTTCCCATATATCAGCCTGATAACCTCTGTAGTGCATATGATACCTGCGTAATACTGTAGTATAGCAAACTAGTTAGTTAGGAATTCTAATCCTGACCCTGCCAACTGTGATAATGTGTGTGAGTCCCTGACAGAGTGTGGCTGTGTCGTCCTTGACACTTGTTCTTGTGGCCAGCCACATGTACTACTACTACCTTATCCCTTCTTTACCACTGTTGCTGATGTCACTCACCATCAAATATACCTTTGGACAGCTCTTCAACCTGTAAGCTCAGTGGCACATGCAATAACTGCATAGAAATGTAATAGCAATACATAGTCAGGCATGGGTTGGAAACCATGTACTGGTAAGTGTTTGACACAAAAATGCTTAGCTTTTACTCTCCTACTCCCTCCCTGTCTTACTTTGTCTCTGTCATCTCTCTCACTCCCTCTCTGGTGGATGTGGAAAAGTACACCTGCTTTGCTTAGGCAGCAGCTTGTGTTTTGTAAGTGATGCTCATGATCAGCTGATGGCCTCTGCACAAATTGCAGTCTCCCACTAGCTGATTGCATGTGGAACAGCTGTGGTAACACTCCCATAGCCAATTGCATGAAAACACACTCCTATAACTAGAAACATCATATGGGTGTTGGCCCTTTTCATTCACTGTGAGCAGGACTTTATGTCGATGTTTGGCAAACAGCATCACAGATGGTAGTGGGATATACCTCTAACAACATACACTGTGGAGACAGGCCAACAAACAGGAGGGGGATGTTCCATATATGACTGCAGAATGTAAGTATTGCTCTTCTACATTTGAAGTAATGTTGGTTTAACAGGGTTTGTGTGGATATGGCTGGTCTACATTATTTAATACCTGTCATGACAGTGTTATGTGGTTGAGGAAACTCCCACCTGTAGTGCTATCTGCAGACTGGCCACTGTTTGGAGTCTTACATGTGTTGTGTTACTCACAGATTACCTATCTTTAGAACTGCAGAAGCATAGTCTGAGGGTTGCAGTCAGTACATGGCAACAGCCATGAGAGTTACTGACTTCATATCCCTCATAGGACATATGTCACAACAAACCCTGTTACACCAGCAAAAGTATGAGGATATCACAGCAACATGTCAATAGTGGCCCTCTGTTTGTGCCTCTAGCCTCACCTCTGTCAACCTTTACACATATGTCATGCAGTAAGAGGTGCATATGTTCAGTAAACCATTATTTATTGACATCATACCTGATAACAAGCCAGTGAGATGTCAGACTGCTAGACATGTTATGTATAGTAGGGCTTATATTTTAGGACAAAACCTGGACATTCTGCGGTAGTGTGTACAGTAGTGAGGTCTGTGTACTTATGGTGATTACCGACAGTGTGGGTATTGTGAATATGTACCTTAGCCTGTGTACAGACTGTGGTAGATGTCATTGTTCTAGGTCCTGTTCTATCTGATGTTGTATGCTGCTCCAGTGTATGGTACCCTATTGGCTTACATGTTTGTAGGGGCAAACACACACATGTCCCATACCACAGTCAGGCATTGGAATACACTGTGTATTGGTCCAGTATTTGTGGGGTTAGTGTGTGAGTGGTACATATGAGGATGGGGTTGATCAGACAGTCCATATACTGTAGTATTAAGCACACTTACCATATGTGGCTGTGGCTGGGTTCACATTGGTTGTGGGTATGTGCTTTCACACAGGTGTCTGTTACTCAGTGCTGTGACATGCCTCCAGAGCCTGCTATATTTGAAGGTACATGTGTATTCCCCCATAAGAAATGTAGGCCAGTGTTGTGGTAGTCTGCCTGTAGTTTGCACAGTGCTTTGTGACATGCCTAGCAGCTCAGTGTACTTACTCATTGTGATGTTATGTTAAGATATTTGGCAGATGTACTGCTGCTGGGCCACCATAACTGTTGTGTATTTCTGACAAAGCAGTGGGATGCTGTGCAGATATATGTCACTAACTAGTAGGGAGTATGTGGTCATGTGACCTCTGCTCCACCGGTTATTATATGTCAGGACAGACAGTAGTGTGTGAATGCATAAACTGTGTGAGCATATGTATTCCAGTATTTATGTGATATAACCATTTACATGGCTGTTAAAATCCGCATTGTCAGGGTTGGTCCACACGTCTTGCACTAAGGGGTTCTGGGTATACCTCTGGACTGACCAGAGTGTGTTATACTGTCCACATTTATTGGTCATATATCTGCTGTATTCCACAGGACCATTACTGTGATATCTGTGGTACAGTACTATGATGACCTTAGGATGTCTGTCAGTAACTGATGGCGTACATGTCAATAGCAGATGTGACCTCCCACACACAACATTTCTGTTAAGACAACCCCTGTTACAGTAGCAACAGTCTACATATACCTGCAATACTTACATGACATCCCATTGCACTAAGAGATTGTGACTATTGGTGCTGAGGTATGACTCCACTCCATGTTCTGGACATATGTTAAACATATATGCATATATATATATATATATATATATATATATATATATATATATATATATATGTATATATATATATATATAAAGATATATATACATACATATACCTACATACATACATATATATGTCTACACACACACACACACACACACACACACACACATATATATATATATATATATATATATATATATAGACATAAATAAATATATATATATATATATATATATATATATATATATATATACACACACACACACACACACACACACACACACACACACACACACACACACACACACACAGATCTATATATGGCCATATATATAATGCAATATACAGATGTATATAAATGCATATGTATATGAATATATATGTGTATGCACATTTAAACATATATCTACATATATATATATATATATATATATATATATATATATATATATCCTTGTTATGTGTAAACATTACTGTTGTGTATACCTTCCCAGATGTATCACACCGTATTTATCTGATAAGTGTATATTTAGATATAACAACATACGTGATTCAACAGTATTATCGCTAACAAGTACTACGCCATTGTAAAAGTCATACCAGTTGTTCAATACTATTCAGTATGTGTACTGACAGATATATTATAAATACAGTAACTGACTTCACAGCTCTGATGGCTTAGTGATTAACTGCTGTGACTATAGTGTACAGGGCCCTGGGTTCAAGGCCTGCAAGGGCTGTTTATTTTGTTGCTGGGGAGAACAAGGGCTGTTGGATACAGAGTGGTTAAGGCAGTTTTGAGCAGCTTTAAGTGGGTTTGTGCAGGTCTGCGTGAAGCTAAGCTGTGCTAAAGTACAATTAAACATACAGGCTCTTACTCCATGTAGGCTTCACTTACTAGTGCGCAAATATGCTTAGCAGTTATAGTGCAGCAATGTTGAAACCTGCTAAGCATGGCTCAGCCCTGGTAACCAGTGCTCACATTCTGGTGTGATAAAAAGCAGGGTAATGACTTCTTTAATAAGTGTATTTAATGCAAAGTACATAACATACGTCTATGTGCTGTCATTACAGTAGCAAGGGGTGTGAGTCTACTGTCTGGGACACTTAAGTATATATATGGCTTGTACAACACTCTTTTCCATTTGAATGTGTTACATAAATGGGTAGTATCCCAGGTTATATGCAGTCACACTGGCATGTCGTGTATCATTACGTTACTACTGTTGACAGTGCTTTCCATTGTAGTACTGGAACCAAACACTCCTGCATGCAAAGATGGACTGAGTCCTCACTGTCATGTTCCTGGTGTGTGAGCTGTGCATCATTAAATATTTCCTACTGGATAATGATCTGACATGTGGAAAATAACTGTAGACTACTGTGTGTATAGCACATGTCAGTGAGGGCTGCTGTCATGTAGTAATGGCATACCTATCAGTGTCAGATGTCTGTCTGTCAACACATTCATCCTAATGCATAGCTAGTTGGATAGCTGATGTCTGTTTGTCTTCTGTACAGATGTGCAGATGTCAGGTATCCATCTTGGCTACTTACAGGCAATCTATGCTTGACTGACACTGACATGTCTGCCCAACTGTGTTATGAATGCCACAGCTAGGAATCCACACCCTGTACACACCTCATGCCATGGATACCTCAACTACACTACCACAGTCAACAGAACATGCTTGGGTACAGGTCTCAAAGACAGACACTGACCATGTTATGTAATACATGTTGCATAGCTGTCAACTGGAGCACCTCACTGGCCCTCTGCAAGAGGAACCCAGATGATTGGCTGATGCATGTCACTCTCACCCTGAGGATCACCCCTGTGGTATCTGTTGATAGATGGCTTGCTGGCACATGGCAGGTGGCATGATACCACTGTACACACATCCTCTATACTTCACAACTCTCCATGGACAATAGCCTGGTACACTCCTATGAATACCTGCACTGATGCACCCCAGTACAGACAAATGTGTACATGTGCATTACTGAGAATATCCGTTTTGGTCTGTTTGTAGACCTGTAGTTGAGAATACCCTGACGTCCTTCTCACCCACTGCACCCCCCATTGCCATAGTTAGATGTGGCTGCTGCTGTATTAGACACTACATGTACCTTGTTATGCTCTTCTCCCTAAGGGCTACCTGGGCCTTTCAGTACAAGCACAACATTGTTGAACAAATGGGTTGATAGGCATTGGGATACCCATGAGTTTTGGCAAGTTTGTGTATGTATGCATGTGTGTATATATGTAGGGTACAGCATTCTGAAGCCACATTCTCCCATTTCAATATGCATTGCCACACAGTATTAGGGATATTGATGTTGCTGACTGTAGGAGAGGCATGACAATGCATCACCCTACTATGCCTGTGGCATGTGCATTAGATGCATATCCCTGTAGTAGCGATCTTGGGATGTACAAGGGGTTGTTTTGCAGTCCTGGTCAATGTGTGATGGTGGGCATGTCAGAGTGTTATCATGGGTTTCAGTGCATACAATATCCACTGTGGGGTGTGGGTGCTGTGTATTCTGTCTTTACACCATGGTACCCCCGGTACATGTCCCATATTCCACTGTATGGGGATCACTGTCACCACCAACCACACAGGTAACTGATAACACTATCCAGCCCAGTTATGCATGCGCTATGTGGACCTTATCTGTAACACAATGGACACACTGACATGGGAGTTAGCACTGATAAGCCCAGGTCTCTAAGATGTGCGTCTGACTGTTATGTGTTTGTCAATGTGTATATGACGGTATGTAACACTATGTACTGTCCATAAACAACCAGTACATCCTCCATTACCATACTGTATAGGCCTGGGGATGTTTTTCATGGAACATGTAACCTGGAACACACCTCATCCTAAAAGCTGTGTGGTGTATGCAATTAAACCCACACACATCAGTAGCACTACATACCTAGGTAGGAGTCTAATCCCATTGTTGGCAAGTAAGATTGTGTGTGTGTGTGTGTATGAAGATATCTACTTCTGTTTGCAGAATATACATGCCCCAGGAGGTCATCTGTCTGAGAACTGCTTGGCATATGCTAACATTTCACAGGTATCATCCTGTGGACATACATTCCATCACAACTAGTAGTAGATGTGTAAATGCCCTCTTCCCCACTGTATAGGTGTGCAGTGATACTTGGGTTGGTATATATAGCTGGGTGTGGCTGTTGTGGACATAACCACCATCATTGATGTTACTGTTGAGTGTATCCGCCCCACTTAGTTGGCTGTAATACTGTACAGTTCGTGTTAACAAATTAAGTAGTTGTCTATCACACTATCTGTGATTCTACGGCATTTCTTACCCTCAAAAGGGTAGGGCTGTGCCACCCACACCAGCACACCTATGTTTACCAAGTTGAGGATTGCACTACATTGGGGAAGGGGACATATACCCTGCCAGTACCATCTTCAATGACATTAAATTAGCAGACTGCTTATTCCCCAATGTGTTGTTGTGCCTACTCTGGCTTGATGGAATTACATAGCTACAATATGTTCCTTGCACAGGTACATACATCTATGTGTACAGTATTCTCTGTGTATTACATCAACACCAAAGCCTTTGTGTGTGTTATACACAAACACGTGGTGTGTACCACCCAGTACACTTACCATTGCCTACTGTAGAAGGGCTGCTAACAGCAGCCACCATGCACTCACCTGTATACACCACCACAGACCTGTCAGCCATGTGGCACATGCAGTAACTGTTATATAGACCTATGACATGTGTTCACCTGTACCCAGGATATGGCTCAGCCAAGGTGTCACCACAGTGCCATACACCTTGTAGGATACAACAGCAGACCATCCTCCTGCTGACATTTGGACACCTACAACACAAACGGATTACATTATGGAGACCACAATCACTCAGTGTTAATAACAGCTATAATGCATAATGGCTGGACAGCTACTCTTCCTGACATGTAAGCATTAAACTTTACTGCTGACAACATGTTACACAGAAGCATATTGGTAGACCATAGTACAGTCACCATGTGGATCAGAACCATATTAGCCTGTCCCTGCATCGATATTATGGATGACAAGGATGTGGCACAGGGTGTGTTGTTGGTTTGCCAGAGACCTAGGCTGAGCCATACGTTTGACACCATGTGTGTGAGTGAGGGGGTTTAATTATTGATATGGCCATCGTGATGTGGTGTGTGTAGGTATGGGGTTAACCTAGCTGTGTTTGTATTGTGTGTGAGTATGCATGCACACAGTTCTGCCATGTGGCTGCCCTATACAGGTGTTTGTTGGACAGTTGCAGATCATACCTGGCAGGGTGTGCAGTTCACCTCCTCTGGCCACAGACACGAGAACTGTGCCTGACAGGGGTTTCATGGGCATGTCCAGGTACAAGCCACGATATAGTACTCTCCCCTGATGATAACATATGTCTGCTGGAACCAGGTCCCTCCTAGGACTGGCCAGGGCCACGTGCATGTGTCCTGCTGTGGTGTGGTGTGGACAGCGCCCCCCAGCAGTGCTGGGGCTGGTACTGCCACTACAGGAGCAGCTTGGTGTCCTTGCAAGTACATGTCGACCTCCAGCTGTTGGTGTTGCTGGCCTATGTCCATGTGGAGGTTGCACCACTCACACCATATGCAAGAGCATGGACATTCCATGGTCAAGCAGTATCACCCTCTCACCCAACTGTCTATCCATGACCTCTATAAAATAACAGAGGGCACCTGCAAGATCATGGATGTTGTCAGTAGCAGCTGAATGAGTAGCCCTCTGCAGCCTCAGAGCCTGTCTAGTGTACCGTTCCATACATGCCTGTGCCTCCATGACAGCCTGAAACATGCTTCTGATGGTACCAGATGTGGCACTTCTGCCAGGGGCATGATGACCAGCAGCCCTCCAATGAGCACCCCTGTACATCTGCCTATGTGGTACCCCGCTGGATATTTGGCTATGGCTGCTGTGTCCAGAAACACATGCCATATATATCACACTGTTCTGTCCCATGCCACCAACCCCCAACTATCCCTCTGCTATGGCCACTGGTGATGGGGTATGTATAAGCATTTTGACTGTGTGGGGGGATGGGGTGGATAACAGCAGGATGTCAAATGATGGTGCAGCTTGCCTGCAGGAGGGAACCTGACATACCTCGCCACCTGTGAGGGGAAAACAAGAAATGCACTTTAAGGCTTGTACGTTATTGCTTAACAGTACACACATACATACACACACACACACACACACACACACACACACACACACACACACACACACACACACACACACATGCAACACAGATGCACACACACACACACACACACACACACACACCCTGACATTCCACCATACTACTTACCTTTCCCTGAGTTTACAGACTGTCCCTAGTTTATTCTCTTAAGTTCCCCATCCTGCATCAGTCTTGGATAATTACAGCCAATAATACCAATTTTTAATGTATCATTAATCTAATTGTCTAGAAAAGTGATCACATACATACACACACACACACACACACACACACACACACACACACACACACACACACACACACACACACACACACACACACACACACACACACACACACACACACACACACACACACACACACACACACACACACACACACACCCTGACATTCCACCATACTACTTACCTTTCCCTGACTTTACAGACTGTCCCTAGTTTATTCTCTTAAGTTTCCCACCCCGCATTAGTCTTGGATAATTACAGCCAATAATACCAATGTTTTAATGTATCATTAATCTAATTGTCTAGAAAAGTAATCACATACATACACACACACACGCAACACACACGCACACACACACACACACACACACACACACACACACACACACACACACACACACACCCTGACATTCCACCATACTACTTACCTTTCCCTGAGTTTACAGACTGTCCCTAGTTTATTCTCTTAAGTTCCCCATCCTGCATCAGTCTTGGATAATTACAGCCAATAATACCAATTTTTTTAATGTATCATTAATCTAATTGTCTAGAAAAGTGATCACAAAACATGACCTGTTACTCCATTACCTCTTTGACTTCATTGGAGTCATTTTTTTAAAGACTTCCTGATGTCATCCAGTGTTCACCCTGGGTTTGTCCAGACATCTTGTTCATGGCCCCCATATGTTAGGGGCTACTACTGTCACTCAATAATGTCATGCACTGGAGTGTCATGCATAACTATTGTTCAGTAGATGCAAGATCTGTTGCTCTATTAAATCTTTTTGTGGACTACACTCTATGGTGTGTGTGCATCTCATCTGTGACTTGTGATGACATGCGGTTCCTCCTTCGTTAAAGGTTGTGCGTTAGGCCCGGCAAGCCAGCATGTAAAACTCTACTAGTAATTCCCCAATGCATCTGTAGTGCTGCATACGTGAGTATTCTTTCACCTTTCTGCTGATTGCAATTATATCAGTATCCCTGGTGTCTAGTTTCCCCCCAATGCATGTTCCATGCTACAGACTTTCAGCTGTCCTGAGATTAAATGTCAGAAAAGTATTCCTGGTGTCTCATGTATCTGTCCATGTACTGCACAATTTCAAAGGGAAGTTGAGAGGTATGAACAACCCACACTCATGTGCATACATGGACACACACACAAGCACACACACACGCACACACACACACACACACACACACACACACACACACACACACACACACACACACACACACACATCCTACATACATCAACCTCCTCCACTTCACTAGATTACACTTACAGACAAAATAACCCCATACCCCCCCCACACACACACATGCACACACTTACAGGTGAGGTTGCACAAAGATATCACACACAGACCTCCCATTACCCATCTGTCAACATGCATGACATATGGCACTCAACAGCATGCAGTGCAGCTATAGTCAATCCCTGCTAGCAACATTATACATCTCTGTGATGCATGGATTGTGTTAGTAGGTGATGCCCCTTCCCCTGGAACACACTGTACCTATGTACACAGTATTGCTGTGCACCTGTTCAGCACCCTGGCATGTACTGTGCACCATACCCCACAGGTGTACACACCATTGCTAAATGTGTATTATTGTGTCAGTTATGTTTGCTCTGCTGCTCACAGCCCCTATGTGTTTGTCCAACACATACCTGTGATGATGTGAATGCCTGATGTCTGATTTACAGATCTCATTGTTAGCGGTGCATGTATGGCCAATACAATACAATTACTCTGACAACTTTCAAACTTAGCATGGCTATGAGGACTGTACACATCCTTATTCATATGACGCCCTCTTCATTGATATGCTATGGGACCACATTACTGCATATGTTAACATTACACAAACCTGATATGTCACATATGACCTGTGCAATCAACAAATGTGTTAGTTGTGGAGATGCTGACTGAGATGCATACACTTTGTGGGTGCATATATGTGCACACCCTTATCATGATGGTTTGTTGCACCTGCTGTTATGTGTTCTACAGCAGCGACTATTTCTTGCAGGGGTATACTAGCATGGGCCATCTGCATTTGCCAGTATTTGGTCAGTCTGCCCTACAAATGTCCCCCAACTCTGCATGATTGCAA
>NC_056736.1:495460000-495510000 GCF_019279795.1 Protopterus annectens | reverse complement strand
TTTAAATGCAAAGACATTTCTTGACAGCAGGAGAAAAATGTTGAAATTATATGATGTGACATGACAAGCCAGATGTCATTTCATAGATATAGTGTATGTATGACACTGACATTTTGAGCTCAGTTCACGGTTTCACTTTTAGTAACAAGCCTTGCAGTTTAATTTAAGCATCTTTCTGTAGTTATCTGAGGTGTGTCTATCTTCATTTATACTGAACTGTATATTTTTTGCAGTAAAGTTATGAAAATTCAGATGACCATACAGTTTACATTTTGGTGTGATAGTAATTAATAGTATGTCCCTCACTAAAAATGCTAAAATCAAAACCTGGAAATACCTACTTTATAGATATTAATAGAAGTGAATTATAATACAGAGTTGATGAATTGAAATGGTTCTGTCATCTTTCTGCTTTGAACAAATGCTTGGCTGAAATATCCTGTGATGACAGACTTTGAATGCCTATATTCACTGGTAGTCCCAAAGCATCACAGATGATCAAACAACTGCAGATGATTTCTGTCAACTAAAACTGTACATCAGATTATTAGAGACTAGACACAAATGCACTTCTGAATTTTCTCTTTGGATGCTGTGATGATTCAGTTTTTATTCCTTCCATATAGTATCTTTAAAATACTACTACCAGTAGATATCAAAATATGTGCATTCTAGAAATATAATCCTAATGGCTTGATTCAAAGAATATTGAACAGGTAAAATGGTTGCACTGAAATAACTAATTATGAAGGTACAGGTTTGAGAATGTCAAGGAATGCAGTCATAACTTTTTATAGTCACATTCTCCCTCTGTATTACACAAGAACAGGGCATGCTGTCTAATCTGGTGAGAGTTTTGTCTTTCAGGACACATTTGAATTTTATTCTGGGCAGTGCAGTGGTTAACATTGTTGCCTCAAAGCAAAAGGTTCTCTGGTTTGATTCTTGGTTGGGGTGCCTTCTGTGTGGAGTCTGCAAGTTTTCCCTGTGTTTGCATGGGTCCCCTCTGGGTGCTCCAGTTTTCTTCAGCATTCCAAAGACATACGACTGGAGCATTTCTCCCTGGGCCTCTGCTGGAAATAGGCTCTGTCTTAGCTGGACTTTCCTGGTCAACAAGTGATAAAATAAATAAATCATATTATTTGCTCTTAAGGTGAATATCTTAGTATTCTTGTCTCAAACACATAATACCATTAAAAAAAACACAATACCATAGTTACAGTCAGAGACCTGATCATAATCCTCTGTGTCATGCTTTCAATTATTTTACTTTGAATGATTTCTTATGTGCTACTAAGCAGTGCATTTTTTTGTATACCATCCTTTCTAATATATAATAAACTGCAGACCTGAATTTTATTGCGTTTAGTTATTGCACTGCAATCTTTTAATCTATACATCAAAGTAACGAAATTATAATGGTTTGCACCACAGCGTGGCTTCTACATCTTAATATTATTTATTAAATTTGTTAACTGAGAAATAGTCTGACTGGGCTAGTGGCCCATTTTCAGAAGAGGCCCGGGGAGAAAAGCTGCAGAAAAACAGTACATTATTTGGATTTGATATTCGAGACAAACACAAATATTAAAACAGAGCACTTAGTTGTGAACAAGCAAAAATTTGTGCAAAGGTTTAAACTACAAACAATAGTGTTACAAAAATATAAATTATAAAGATTAATGTTTAGTTAAGAGAACTTTCTAGGATTGTATTGGCTTGAGCTTACAGTGTATAACAGAGTAATTAGTGAATACAGGTATTCCTTGAGAATGTGATCTCAAGAAATGGGGATTGAAATTGCAGTTTCCAGCAGAGCACAATTATCAGTACAATGTACTTCAAGTGGTGTCAGCAGTAGTAGATTACTGTGAACAAGAGAAGCTAGTGGGAGAGAGAGATGTAGAAAGTGGGTGAATAACAATGAAACAGCGAGAGGTGAGGAGGCAAAATAGTAGATGTAGAGTTAATAGTCAGCCTGGAGGATGACAGAAGCAAAACCAATGAGTAGCCAGATAGTTGTGTAGTAATTGTTTAAAGTTTTGGTAGTGTGGATGATTAGCTATATTTTGAGGAAGGTTATTCCATTGTTTGGAAATTTTGTTAGAATAGAGGTAGTCACCGTGATAGTTGTGGGAGTGGGAGATGCTTAGCATCAGTTTGTTGGAGGATCAAAGTGGCCTGGGGTTTTGTTTAGGTTGTACCAGACTGGATAGAGCAGGGCAGGAGTTGGTTTGGTGAAGTAGCTTATGGACCATAGTGAGTTGGTTGAGAGCAAGAAGGTTAGGGAGTTCTACCCAGTTGAGCTGCAAGAGGACAGTACAATGATGAGTCCTGTGTGTGACATTGGTGGCAAACCTGGCAATCTTATTGTAATATGATTCAAGATTATTTAGATCAGTCTTTCGAAGATTTGTGAGAATATGAAATCCATAGAGTAGGATAGAAAGTAGGTAAGACCGGGCGGTGGGTAGTCTGGCATTGTAAGTAAGATATGGTCTGGCCCTATATAGAGTGCCAAGCTTAACATTAACTTTTTGAATGATAATCATTATTGATTACAGTAACACAACTAGAATGATTTGAACAACAGTATACGTGCTTTCTTTCTTTCTACTTGTAGCAGAATGCTAATCATTTTTATGTAGATCTCACAATATTGCCCTATGTTTTTGACTTATTGAACTTGACTTTACCCAATTAAATTATAGTCTTGATCTTACAATGTCATGTATTAGTCTTTTTAATGCAACTACTACTTTTGAGGGCAGTGGATATAAACCATCTCCAGGCATGTCTAGCCACCTCATTAGCAAACAAATAAATGAATACATCCCATGTAGTTGCATCTATAGATGGGCCATTACATCTTTTCTCAGTGGGATCTCTCCTCCCAACTTTCTGTCCTTTTACAATGACAATTTTTTTGCTAATCCAGTACTCTGAACCAGGCATTATTCTAACATTTCCTAACAACGTGTTTTTTTATTATACATGAACTCATCTCAACAAAAAACTGTATGCAATGCAAAAGTGCTATAACAAAACATCAGAAGAAGTATGTACTTTTGCAGAAAGCACAATGTAGAAAACAATGCAAAATCAAAGCCTGACAGAAAATAAAAAAAATGAAAATATTTTCTTTGTGGCACTCAAAGTTTGATTAAAGGGAAAGACAACTAATTTGTAGTAAATAAAAAAATAAACTAAGTATAAGTCATATTGTCTTATTCGTTCACATCTCTAAACTAAGCTTGAAAGCCTTGCCTTTGTTCAGACTCCATGCTACACTATTTTTCTGAGGTTTGATAATTACACTCTGTGACTGATAAGACACATTTAAACACCACTGTTTAATAGACATTGTTTCTTAATGGCTCTGTAGTTGGAATGAGTGACCTAACCTAATTATGCTGCCACTCTTAGTAGCCTTCATGTTGTAATAGATGAAGAGACAAATCCAGGAAAGAAAAGAAAACAGAAATAAATTTAGACATAAAACAAACTGAATCATTATTAAATTATGGTTTTTCTGTATATGACATATTTAGTGTTGGATTACAAGGAAGGAAATCACGTTTTGGAAACAAAAACTTGACATTTGAATGTTCTCCTTCAATGCCAGTGAAACAGAGACAGCACTGTTTACTATTTAGCATTGTGTGAATGGTAATCATTCCCTTAATTCCTCAGCTGATGTGTAGAAACCCATAGCATTCAACAATACAGGAAATCATACCCTCTAAATGTCTTGATGAATTAATTGCTAATCAGTTTAGATTTGTCTTAGACATCAACAATCTCTTGACTACAACTAGTTAATAATTAGAGCATTATTTCAGGCTAAAACATTTCTTCTTCCCAGTTATAGATAAACCACATCTTTGTTTATTAAATTCCTGCATTGCTTTGCTTCACAAAAAAATCCCAAACTTGCAGCCTCTGCATTATCATCTTCATCAACATCAACCACTGTTTTCCTACACTGTGGAGGCGTGCTGAGTCAGACCAAGGGATTTCACCATGCATAAATGGATGACAAACCTCATGCTCCAGGAAAGGTGAGACACAAATGCAAGAGGGAGACTTAGAAAGGGAAGTCAGTATGCTTCTTCATTTCCAAACTTGAAAACTTCCTGGAGAGGAATGCATTAGTTACTCAAGGCAATGAGTACCCCATTAGTATTGTAAATAATCATATATCTTTCAAAACGAATCTCAGAGAAATCAGCACAGCGCTTTCGTATCCTGTTTGCAGGTAACTCCCTAGGTTCAGCTGCCCTATTTATATACAATGACATAAAGCACCCTACACAACTTCATATACAATGCTTTCTGCTATCCTTCATACAGCAGAAAATAAATGATAGAACAGAATGCAAATTCATAAGGAAAGGGAGGAATGAATGCTTTTTGTTAGATGCTAGTCTTTCATCTAAAAAATCCTGTAGAATTCTAAACCTACTACATTAGCTATTGACTTCTTAAAGAGATACTGTTGACTAAATTATTAAAACTTACTCATAATATCTACTTAGAAAGGGACAACAATAGTACAAAGGATGACAATAGCCTCATTCCATTAATTAGAGCTTTATTCTGTGCTACAGAAATGATCATACTTCAAAAACTTCTAACAACTTCTTCTCTTCTTTACCATTCAAGTCATCAGACTGACAGTCAGCATGGCTTTTGGCCAGGACATTGAGTAAACACAATCTAGACAACCATATTGGCCTACCTCCTAGGAATAATGGATTTTGGAGAGGTACAGTACAGCCTTGCCCTTGTCACCTTTCTCTAGGACATTTGGCACTTCTAACGACTCCTTCTATTTAAAGAAATTCACAGAAGTAGCAGGGGCTCATTATAGTAGTCAGAAACCTCCATATCTGAATAAGTCTTTATCGGAGCGTCACATGGATCTCTACTGGGATAACTAATTTCCACAGTTTATGTTAACAAAAATGTGGCATTCTAACACTTTTAGTTCATAGGTTCTTAGGTAGGTACAAGGCTATTGGCCCTAGAGCCTATATAAGCCTAGCCAAAAAGGTACCCTGGCTTTCGCCACCCAAGAAAATTATTTTCCTGTGCCCATGTTGAGCAGAGCCACAGAGGTGATCCCTGGGGTGAATTTACTATTTCCCATCCAATCATCAAGATTTTTCTTGAAGAGTGCAAATGAGGAGTTTTGTTTGATATAGATAGGTAGTTTGTTCCAGAGTATGGAAAGTCTCTGGGACAGGAATTTATCCCTCCAGCATGTTCAGTTTATTGTGGTGACGAGGTTTAGGACCCTAGAGGATGTAGCTCAGAGGGATTGGGATTTCTTTAAGTGGAGCATGTCCAACAGCTCTAGGTTTTACATAGCTTTGTATGTTAGACAGTGATCGCCTCTGAGTAGGCGATATGTGACGGAGTAAAGCTCGAGTTTTTTGAGATGGTCTGTGTAGGGTATCTGTTTGAGGCTGGTAATCCTCTTTGTGAGGTATTTCAGCGGCTTTTCCAGTTGTTGTAGATGTCTTGTGAGGTACATACCAAAAGGGGCATTGTACTCTATAATGGGTCTAATGAGTGATGAGTAGAGGGGAACAATGACCTCTTTTTGTCTGGATGAGAAACCTTTTGTGATGAGGTGTGCCACGTAGAAGGATTTCCTGACTACTGTGGTGATGTGATTATCAAAGGAGAGACTACTGTCCACCTGTATCACAAGGTCTCATCACACTTTCGGTGTTAAGTAGACTACCACCTATGTGGTAGGTCATGGTTACAGAGTTTTTCCAAAGGGGATGACAATGCACTTTTTGGCATTGAGCTTGAGGCCATGGCTTTGACACCAGGCATCTGTCTCAGTGAGGCCCTTTTGTAGGATGTCCACATCGTTAGGAGTTTTGATTATGGCTCCTAGTTTGCAGTCATCTTCATAGGTTCATAGGTTCAACTATACCCATTATTTTGCTGTGCCTCTGTTGAGCAGTATCCATTGGTCAAGATTTCTCTTGAACAAGGCCAGTGCTCTGCCTCACATATGACGGGATTTTATTCCACAGCATAGGAGTCTTTGGGTGATGAATCTATTCATCAAATCTGGGTTTGACATGGCCTTGTATACTGAATAGAGCTGGAGTTCTTTCAGTCGGGCAGCATAGGACAGATGTTTGAGACCCTTTATCCTTTTGGTGAGGAACTTTGTGGCCTCTCCAGCTGCTGCAATTGTCGGGTCAGATACATTCCGAATGGGGCATTGTACTCAATCATTGGTCTGATGAGTGATGAGTATTTGATCTAGATGAGAATCCCATCATGATAGGTCTTCCTAACTACTTTAGCTACATGGGTTAACCTTGTTTTCCAGGTATGAGGTATGACTATGCATTTTTGGCATTTAACTTTAGGCCATGGCTCTGGCACCAGTTATCCAAGTTTGCAGTCATCTGCAAACTTTGTCATAACCCTCTCTCTTGTGTTTGCTTGGAAGAGGAAAAGTAGATGCCAAACAAGAGGCCAGGAGGACTGAGCCTGTGGTACACCACTTGTGACAGGCTTTGAGTCTGACATGGCGCCAGCAACTCTGACCCTGTGGGATCTGTCACTCAGCCAGTTTGCAACCCATCTTGTGATGTATGGGTTAACTTTTAAGCTGATGAGTTTTTCAATGATACTGAGTGGGGGGGTGTGTATCGAAGGCCTCGCCAGATCGAGGTAGGCTGTATGGACTGCCTTTCCTCATCAATGGCTTTGGTGACTGTTTAAAAGTCAACCAAGTTTAGAAGGCATGATCTGCCTTTGACAAAGCCAAACTGGGATGGATCCAAAGTCTGCAAATTCCCTATGTCTTTATTTATGAGGTCCATTATGATCCTCTCCATGGCTTTGCAGATAAGGCTTGTCAAGCTAATGGACAGTTGCAGTGCACCACTCCCTGTGAACTTCGTTAGCCAAAGACCTTCTATGTTAGCCTGTACTTCAGAAAAGTAGATACCAAACAGGAGAGGACCCAGGACTAAATCCTGTGGTACTCCACTTGTCACTGGTCTGAAGTCGAATTTAGAGTCTGCTACTTTCACAGTGTGGGTTCTGTCAGTGAGCCATTTGGCAACCCATCTTGTGATATAGGGGTGTATACCTAGTTTAGTGAGCTTATCTATAATTCCAGAGAGAGGGATGGTGTCAAAAGCCTTGGCGAGATCTAGATAGGCTGTGTGAACCACCTTAGCCTCGTCTACGACTTTGGTGACTGCTTCAAAGAAGTCTATCAGGTTTAGGAGACATGATCTGCCTTTTACAAACCCGAACTAGGTGGGGTCCAGTGTTTGGAGATTACCAATGTCTTTGTTTATAAGTTCCATGATGATACATTCCATGGTCTTGCAGACCAGGCTCATTAGGATAATGGGGTGGTAGATTCCAGGGTCCGTGGTGGTGCCCCCTTTGTGGAGTGGGATAACCGTTGCTGTGTGCCATTCAGTGGGCAAAAAGCCTGAGGTGAGGCTATGATTGAACATGGTGCTTAGGTGGGGTGCCAGTTCATTCTGTAGTTTATGTAGAACGCAGCCTGGGATGTTGTGAGGTCCCATGGATACTGTGTTCTTGGCTTTGGAGCAAGGGCACTGGAACCATAGACCGAGGGGGGAGGGGAGCCACCCCCACTTTTGCAGATCATCCATACCTCCCAGCTGTCCCATATTACAAATTATTTTCATTTTCCACACCAACCCACACCTCCAAACTGACATCAACTAGTCAGTTGAGCTCATTGCGTATTTGTTTCGGTTTTTTGTTTTTTTTTTTTTAGGAACAACGGGAATTTTTTTTTGAAAGTGCCTGTGCGGCCTGATGATGGATCTGTCAGAGAGAGTAAAAGCTGCCGGGGAGAAGTCCTGACTGCATTTGCAGAGTGAGTGTGTGTGTGTGTGTGTGTGTGTGTGTGTGTGTGTGTGTGTGTGTGTGTGTGTGTGTGTGTGTGTGTGTGTGTGTGTGTGTGTGTGTGTGTGTGTGTGTGTGTGTGTGTGTGTGTGTGTGTGTGTGTGTGTGTGTGTGTGTGCTCTAGCCCACATGTGTACATGCATGTATGTAGCTAGCTAGATAGAGTGTACGTGCCACTCTTTCTGGGTTGCCACTTTGATCATTGTTTTGATTAGTATGTTCAGAGTACTCTGGGTTTTATTTCTGTTGTTAGTATCTTCTGGTTGATGAAAGAAATCAGGTGACAGACATTGGCTATTTCTAGTGCAAATGGTCCCTTAAATAATTTTTACTCTGTTCACATCTGCTGTGTTATAGACACAAGTATTTTTCTGCTGTGCTTTTTTTTACTTAGCATCCAAACCACCAACAGCTTCATGCCACATATTGTCATAGGGATCTGAAACAACTGATTGCATTTTTACTAAAACACCATATGATGCAGAAATACTGATTAGTTTATCTTTTAATGTACTGTCATTTTCTATTGTTAGATTTCCTTAGATTTTGTGTTGCCATTAATTCCAACTCTTTCACTGATATTAAAACACGTGGTGATTCTGCTGGTTTAAATTATGTGGCTACATTATACTCAATATAAAGTACATTTACAGTTCACATCTGTGGGATTATCAATGTTCCCCAACTCTGGAAGCATTATGAAACACTCTTCATTGCTGAATACATTCTGACACTGGACTGTTTTGACCGTGTTCTAGTTGCCAGACATGAAACACTAATGCTTCGGAATAAGAAATGCCCAAGCCTGGGCTGCTGGTTAGCACATCTTTGCTGAATGAGGAACATTACAAAAGACGTATGCCACAGGGTTGTGTGTGCTCATAAGTGCAAGAGTGTCCCATGCACATGCGCAGCAGTAGTTTACTCTTTTATTTATATTTCTGGGAAAGGAGTGCCTTTGTTAACATTAAGAAGAAGCACTATAGATGTTTAATGGTTGTATATAATTCTGTTTATAGACTGTAAGTAATGAAAGTAAATTATGTCAGTACCTATAGAAATGAATAAAGTGGGTATTGAAAATGGATAGTGGGTGGATTTTACAAAAGGTGGCAATGTTATTTTATCTTAATTAAAATCTTGGAGTCCCAGTTTCTTTTATCTGATAATTCCTTTCTCATCAGTTAAATCTCAACATGTGCCTTCCTGAGGACACAGGATAGCTCCACTAGAGCATTAGAGAGTAGTACTTTAGCATCTAATGATTCGTAAGATAAGCTGAAGTTAAGAGTTCAATGTTTAACAGCATTACCGTTACCAGTAACAGGTCTCTGGACAGTGGTGTGTAACTGGATCATTCATTCCGGTGATGATATGGCATTGGCCATCCATCATCCTAGCTGAAAGGCTGGACTCAGTCACTGACCTTGGTATCTAGTATTGGTTATTTGGCTTTCTGTCATGAAGACAGGAATCTGTAATTCTCTTTAGGAATGAGTCATTTGGTTTAGAGAATGTCAATAGCCTAGCAACATGTTTCAAGCCATAAGGATAGTTTGTGGTTCTTATTAAGTTTACATATTGCCTCTGCATGTCTAAAATGGTATACATCAAAAACAGTTTTGTTTGTATCCAGGTCTAGCAGCTTTTATTAGTTCTACAGTTACTACCTAGCATATGTTGAGGCATAGCAGGGGTGTAGAAGTAGAATGTTATCATGGAAATGCTCGGAATATGACAGTTTTGTCATTATTGGTGCATGCATTTTGCTTCATTGCCTACTGGAAAAATGTTCAAACAATAAATTTAAAATGCAGTTGTGTGTGGAAGTAGACCTTTATGATGGAAATGTTCTGAATAGGGCAGTTTTGTCATTATTGGTTAATGCATTTTTGTTTCATTGCCTACTGGAAAAAATGTTTAAACAATAAATTTAAAATGCGCTCTAACTTAAGTCTAACAAGTCTGCTGTATTATACAAGGAATATAATTTAATAAAATCAGGAAGGTGAATCAAGGAATGCATACATGTATTGAAAACAGCCCAGGGGGAAGTGTGAAAGGCTCAAAATCATGGGCAAACTTTAAGCTTTACTCTTGTTACCAAAGCAATGAATGAAGATAAAACAGTTCACACCACATTACCTTGACCTGGCCAAGCCTTTTGACAAAATCCCCTACTCAGGTGTAGTACAAAAGATGAATAATGTAGGACCAAACACTTACATCACCAGCTGCATTGCCAACTTAGCCCACAGGATGCAGGAGATCAAAACAGGGGAAGAGACCAGTCACCAATGGAGTCCCCCAGGGTTCGGTGCTGAGACTTTTTCTGTTTGGCATATACATCTCAAAAGTAAAAGGAAATACCAAAGAGCTTTGGCCATCTAAGTATGAGATGACTGCAAGCTAGGAGAAGTTATTGAATCACCAAATGACTTAACCATCATGCAGGAAGGTTTGTCCCAAATAATAACTGGTGTCAAAATCATGACAATGCCCTCTAATACCTGATCCAATTGTTTGGCATTTGGGAACTTGTGTGTACAATGACCTAACATTTCACCAACATGTGCCCAGAGTCATAAGAAAGCCTTTCTATATTACACAGCTTATAAACAAATTGATTGTAACTAGATCTAGAGATGCTGTTGTCCCCCTTTACAAAGCTCTCATTATGTCAATCATTTTGTATAATGCCCACTTTGGCATGCATCTGTCCAGCCCCATGCAACAATTGGAATACCTTCAGAGATACCTTACTAAAAGGACACAGGTCCGAAACAATAGGTCTTGCATGGACCACCTCAAAGATTTATTACTATACTCATCATCCTACAGAGTGCTTAGAGGTGACATGTCTGGCATACAAAGCATCCTAGGACATAATACAGATGGACCTACTGAATATCAGCAAGTCAAATAGCAACAGAAATACTCAGTCCAGGTATATAAACTGAATGTTGTGGAGAGATGGATATATGTTCCGGAACAGACTATCCATAAAAATAAAGCAAAGCTCATCCATCCATATTCAAATGCAACTTGGATCTAAGGATGGGTAAAAAAATGTACTCCAGGATTTCCCCTCTTGCCACTAATGGATAGAGGCAGTTCCTAAATGCTGCATCCCTTACATGGCCCCCTAAAATTATCTATGGTATGATCACAGTTGTTCTCACTAGGGCTAATATACAATTATCAGCCATGGGATAGCTAAGACCAATCAGAAAATGTTAATTCAAGCTCCAAAGGGGGATTGGCTAAGCTTAAAACGTCATCCAAGTGAACCTATGTTGTGGTAGCAAATAGTTATAAAAAAAATACCCTTTTTAGTTCACTAAGTACCCCTGTCACCCACCGCCCCCCCCAGTCTTTAACAGCTTCCAGCACCTATGCTTTGGAGAGTGTGTTTTTTACCTGTGCAGCTATGATTACAGGAACTTTGCATTCTTCCAGTATAGAGATGGGCCCTTTAGGGGGTGGGGGGATAAAGTTAGCACTGAACCTATCAGCCAGGATGTTGGCAATATCAGTTGGTTCTGTATATTTAGTGCCATTGTGCTGTAACTCAGAACAGATCTGAGTGTTGCCATTGAGATTCTTGACATAGCTATAGAATGCGTTGTAGTTGTCTTTAGCATCAGTGGTGATTTTGTTTTCGTAAATAGCATTGAAGGATTTTATGAGGGATCTCAGCTTCTTACTGAGGCTGACTGGGGAGTTCCTCCAGTCATGGGATTTTACTATTTTTTGCAACAGTTTCTTTCTTCTGTTGTAGAGTTTGTTTATGGCAGGGGACCACCAGATTGGCTTCTTTTTTTTGGAGGATAGCATCTTGGTTCTGTTAGGGATAGCATGATCCATGGACTCGTGTAAGTGCTTATAAAGTGCATGTGTGTAGGATTTAGCAGTCGTACCTCTAGTATCCATCTGCATGGGTGTCGTGAAGTTTGCCACTTCTGTCTTAAGAAGTGTGAAGTTGTCTTTGGAGACATTTTTTACGGTGGTTTCCCTAATTGGGGTGGGGACGGAATGTGGATGTCTAGGGTGATTAGGTTGTGGTCAGATCTGACCAACAAGGAAGTGACCTCTGGTGTGGAACATTGGTCGCCCATGTTGGTAATGACCAGGTCTAGGATATTGCTGCCCCTGGTGGGGGTGTGGATAAGTTGATTCAAGGCATTGGAATTTATGAATTCCAGAAAACATTGAGTAAAAGAGTTGGTACATAAGTAGTTTTCCTAGTTAATGGTGGGGCAGTTGAAATCACCCATTATTAGGGTGTTGGGTTGTTCATAGGTTCATAGGTTCATAGGTAGGTACTAGGCTATCTGCCTGAAGGCATTTATAAGCCTAGCTGGAATGTGTTGGCTTTCGCCACCCCCTTAGATTAGTTCCCTGTGCCTCTGTCTAGCAGAGCCATTTAAGTGATCACTGGGATAAACTTTCTGTTTCCCATCCGCTCATCAAGGTTTCTCTTGAAGAAGTTTAGTGAGGAGCTCTGCCTAATGTAGATTGTAATCTTGTTCCAGAGCATGGGAAGTCTCTGGGACAGGAATCTATCCCTCCAGCACATCCTATTTATTGTTGTGGTGAGGTTTCGATCCCTGGAGCGTGTGGCTTGAGGGGATATGGTTTTCTTTAGATGGAGCATGTCCATCAATTCTGGGTTGGACATGGCCTTGTATGTCAGGCAGAGATAATATTTTCCAGTGTATCAAGAAATGAGGAGTGGGAATCCTGGGGCATGGTGGGGGATCTGTAGCAAGTTACAATTTGGATTGCGGTCTTGCCCAGAGTTAGTTGAACTTGGATAATCTCGGATGCATTACGCTGAGAAGCTAGTCTGGTGGTGTGGATATCATTAATGAATATGGACACGCCTCCACCTTTAGTGTTTCGGTCCAGGTTAGGTGGCCAAAAGGTGTGGTAATGCAGGGGTGCTCTCTGGAGCCTTGAACCAGGTCTCTGTCACTGCACAGATGTCGATGTTCTCCATTTTAAGGAGTGCCTCGAGTGAGTGCATTTTAAGGTTTAGACTTCTAGTATTGAGTAGCATTACCCTCAGATTTTGCTTGCTTGTATCTGTTACGGTGGTGAATTTGTCATTTGAACCTTGCCTAAAAAAGGCAATATAGGGGTGGCAAGAGCCTTAGCCAGTATCCGTAATCCCAAGGGCAACAGATGCAGGCCATCTCTGGCAAAGCATCTTGGTCTGTCGATCATGTCATCCCAGGCAGACAGATACTGGATCCCCTTAGAATGACACCAGAAGCTTAGCCAATTGTTGAAGTCGATCATTTTGTCTTTGTACTGTAGTATTATTCTGGGTGATGGCAGGATGCTACTCAGGGCTAGGGTCATACCTGCCTGGGCTACAAGATCAGAGAGCTCCTCCATGTCTCTTTTCATGTAGTCCAGGGAGGTATGTCTCAGGTCATTAACACCAACATGGACAATGTAAGAGTCATATTTGTACTTGTTATGGAGTGACCTGAGTGCATGCATTATGTGGCGGATCCTGGCACCCGACAGGCAGCTGACAGTAACTTTCTCCTTGTTTAGCCTGGTGAGTGGAACATCAATGTGCCTGACTATAGATTCACCTATGACTAGAGTGTTGGGTACGTTGTTATGCCTTACGGTCTGTGGTTGAGTGGCACACTGAGTTTGTGGGCTATGTGTCATTTGGGTTGTATTGGGGGTGGAAGTTGCTTGCATTTCTGCATTGGTGGTTTCTGTTGCTTAAGCAGAATTTTATTGAGAGCCTCCGTGAATGGAGGTATGTGTTTTGTGTTGCTATGTGTGTGTTTTGGTGGTGTTGGTTTTGAGGGACTATGTGATGAGTGTAGTGTGGTGTAAGTGTTTACCTTCTCCTCTTGACTGTATAGTCTAGTCTTGGGTGAAGAGAGCTTTGCTTCAAGTTGGGCTATATAAGTGCATCTCTCACAGGTTGTAGTGTTGGGTGGTAGGAGGAGAGGGTTGTCTCTGTACATGAGGCAATTACTGCATTGCCCCAAGATGCCCAGATTCATCAGGTAGACAGGAGAAAACACTGGGAGCTGATCCTAGACATGCCTGGATAGGTGCTTATTTATTAAGTAATAAAAACTGTTTTCCTCTAGACAAGTGAGGAAAGTTGAGTGTTGTAGTAATTTGTAGCTTATTTAGTGCTTACAACGAGTTCTGAACAAGTGCTGAGCTCAAAGAAAGTTGTTGGGATAGCCTTGAAATGTTGCTAAAGAAATACCAAAACACTTAATGTGTTAATTGTACAAGATTACCTTGATGATTATGTATTCCTAACATTGCATAACAGTATGCAATGGTGAATTTCTTCTTTTCTGTGTACATATTGTAAATATGTTAAATTAATAAATTTTCTTTAAAAAAAGTGTGACATTTACAGAAACTGTCATAATGCACTGTATTCATGCCACAGTCTTATGGTGTTATCCTGTAACATTCTGCCAAAGCAAACTTCCTAAATCATGGTCTACATCACCTCAAAAACATTTCAGCCATGAAGTTTCTAAATGAGGAGCTGATGTAATCAGTGCAGCTGAAAAACAAAAAACATCTAAAATACCTAAAGCTCATTGCAGTTGTCACCTGCTCCAGCAAATCTTGACATTTCCATGACCATACCATGCATCCCACAGACGTGATGTCAGTGGGAAACCATTAAGTACACAGACAAACAGCTTGAACTTTTACAGAGTTAAGGATGGCATTCTCTTAGATAAAATAATATTTGGCATATTACTCCTTCCAGGATAAATAATGAGCAGTAGCATGTCTAATCCATCAAGAATATAAACACTGCATCTTCCTTAGTTGAGATGAAATTTCATAAATTTAAGATCTAAAAATGGCAAAGGCATAAGATAAAATACAAGTTTAAAGATTGCAAAACTGTACAAAACAACCTTTATGAATACCGTGTTACTAAATGGCAAGATTTTCAAAATCTCGAGCCCAAGAAGTGGAATCCACAAAACAACAAAAACTAAAAAATGCGAAATTCAAAACCTCGAATACGGAATTTTTGAATTTCGCGGTTTTACTACACACACGCACACACACACACACACACACACACACACACACACACACACACACGCACACACACACACACACCATCCACCACACAAATGCACACAATCACTCTACTACAAGAGTAAGCCCCCCCTTGCACCCCCATGTGGGGAGCTGCACCCCCAACACACCCCCTAGTTAAATATTATCACTCCGAGGTCGCACTACATACAAACACACACAAAATACCACCATAAAAGTTGATTTCTCTTTGTACACACACATCACAGCAACAAAACACACTGACACACACCACAGCCCCTACCCAAACCCCTTAACACACACACACACACACACTTACCTGAATACATAACCATAGTGGAACTTTAGAAGCGCAAAATTCAAAACCTCCGGTATTAGAGGTTTTGAATTTCATGCTTCTAAACTTTCGCTATTATGTGGATTCGGCTTCTTGGGCTCAAAATACTGAAATTCGAGATTTCAGTATTTCGAGCTCTGAACGGAACCCATATATATGTATATATAATTATATATATATATATATATATATATATATATAACATCTAAGGTAAGGAAGACTCAGAGAAAATGAAAAGTCTAAGTAGTAATTCACCTTTTCATTTACTCAAGTTACCTGGCCTCCCACTAAAATATACACCTGTGATAAAGGAAAGGTCTGAAAACTGATGTTGAGGATATAAGAAAGCAATATTTAAAAAGGTGATAAGTAAGATTCAGCAAAAGAGGGCATGATAAGCTAGTACTTCCCTGCTTCATTTAGGGGTGGGGGTAAATAGATAATGTGGTAATTGAATCAGAAACACCACACATCAGTATAAACTCTTGTTGACAAGTGTGAGAAGAATAACATCCATAATCTCTTGTTAAATCTCACAGTAACTTGTCTAGGTCACTGAATTGTTATGAGCTAACATGAGAACTTAGAGTTTAAGGATAAAATTCTCCAGATGTTCAAAGAAATGAAGGACAAGGTTTATAGTATAGCATCCCACATTATGAAATCCACTGCAAGTTGAAATAAGGAGTTAGAAAATTATGAGCAGTTTAAAGACAGTCTAAATGCATTCAACTTCATAGATCCTACAACTGTGATGACATCAGCATATGTATTTCGCACTATAACCACACAACGGCATCTGTACAAAAATCATGCTATCGACAATGTCCATGGTGATCCCAGCCTCAGGGCATACTGGTGACACAATGGTCAGGAGTGCTTGAAGAAAGAGATAGAACTAATGAGAATCAAAACAAAGAGAGAGAATGACAGCATAGACATAACTCATGCTCAACAGCCACTTAAATGCTATCACAGAAACAAAATATACCTTAATCGGAGTCTGTTCTACTGATGAAAAATGGCGTGACCTTTTCTCTAAAAAGCATGCTGTGTATGTTGTTCTGAAAACTTAGTGCTTGGACTAAAGTATTCTACTGGTGATGCGAATGTAAAATAACTGATATCTTACTGTTACATGCAAACAGTATAGCAGATGCAATACAGTAGAATTCTCACTGTAATTACAGAAGTACATTTCCTTGCTACACTGTGTTGATTTATTGTATGCATCTTGTATTGCAAATACATTATTATTCTCCTACTGTATTCCCTTGCATCTTGAGATAATTTGTGGATCTCTCCACTAAAAGAATATCTGATCTAGCTGACCTTCATCCCTGTCATAACCGATATAAATGAAATACACATCAGTGGATGGCTATGTTCATTAACAGAATGCACTGTCCGACACAGATCATGCTGTTATCTCTGTAGTTTCTGTTCCATTTTCTGATCAGAATTGTCTGTACATACATACATGCATACTGACCCACAACATTAACAGCAGTCAGAGGATGAAGTAACAAACCAGGAAAAGTAAAACAACAATTTCAACAGTATGCCTCTAGAAGGATGTGAGATAACTCCAAGGATGAATAAATATGTCCTTTATTGAAATAAATACTGCAAAATGCGGTAAAACAATAAACTCAATAAATCAAAGCACTTTTCGTCCCACCAATGGGGATACTTCTTCAGACAAAATAATTCATCCATGTTTTCAGCATTTAAATACATTCATTTACTTAATCAAGCCTCTGCCGGCCAATAAAAAGGGGGGGGGGGTGGTATGCCTCACTCATTATTAATGAATGGAAACCTTCTCTCTGGGTTAACTCTATGTTAAACCCACATGAATTATTCTTACAAATGTTGCAGCAATAAAATAGCAACAAATTCCAAAGAATTAATAAAAAACAACAAATACAAACTTTTTATAAAACAATGTATGTTTGTATATATGAGTAAATGAATTCCTATATTGACCTTAAATACTACTGTCCTATGTACGTTTAAATAGGTTAAAAAAAGATCTTAAAACTAAAACCATTACATACCATTAGGCTAAAAAGTAAATATATATATATATATATATATATATATATATATATATATATATATATATGTATCAATAAATATTTTAGTGTGAAAATTCATTTTTTACATATCAAATCACGGTGGCAGGTTTTATAAGTACCCTTCCCATTTGGAAGTCTTAAAAAAATGTTACTATGTTAAAATGTTAAAGTTGTTAAAATTGTCCTATCCAAAGGGAATCAACTTGATTTTTGACAGCCCTAGTATATACATATTCAATCAGTTTTTTATATATATAACCTGTCCTATTGCTTACTCACATCTTTTACCTTTTTTAACTTTAATATACACATCATTGAGTAGATTTCATTCAACCCAGGATAGATGCAGGCTTTAGTCCTGAGTTGCCACATCAGTTCCAATTTTTCCAGGTACAGGGATTCTGGGGCCCCTCTCCCATCTGGGATGAGACTGTCAATTGCCTTAAATTTAAAGTGGTGGTCTATATATTCTTGCTTATGCCTGCTCAAAGCGTTTTCCATGCTCCCCTTCTTTATGTGGTACAGGTGTGCATAAACTCTTTCCCTAAACTTCCTGTCAGTCTTTCCTATGTAGAATACTGAACATTGCTGGCATTGATCTACATAGACTACAGCTTTGGACTGACAGTTGAGTTTGTGTGTAATTTTATATTCCCTGTCCTTGATGACGAAGGATGACCCAGTTGTTATGTACGGACAATAATTACACATGTTGCATTTAAACATGCCATTCCTGTTCACATACTTAATTGTAACATTTGTAGATTCCAAAATATTTTTCAAATTTTGGCCTTGTTTGAAAACCAGTGTAGGTGGATCTTGGATCCTGGCCCTTGTGGTTGGAGCATTCCTGATTATATCCTAGTTCTTGTTAATGATTTTCATAATCTCATAGGCATCTGTGCTAAAGGGTGTAATCAGACTGCCCTGGCCAAATCTATTCATACCTGAGTCAGTGTTCAGTTCTGTCACTGTATTCTCCAATGTATTTTTCCTAAGATTGGTTTATAAACACCTCTTTTCCTGGACTTCTTCCAGTAGTTGGTTCAACAAATAGATAGAGTAACATATACTGGAAAACATTTCTTTCAATTTTTTACATTCATTCACAAACTCAACTTCATTCGTTACCATCCTCACTGTTCTTACTAGTTGCCCTTTCACCACTGATCTCTTTTGGTGAAGGGGGTGGCAACTACTAAAATGTAAGAGTGTGTTTGTATACATCACTTTTCTATAAATGGTTGCTGAGTAGCATCCATTTATGTAATCTTTGCTTAAATTTAGGTCCAGGTATGCTATATTGTCTCTCCCATAATTAGAAGTAAAAAATAGGAGGTGCGTAGTGTTGTTAAAATATGTTACTAGTTTGTCTGCTTGAATTTCATCCCCTTCAATTAACATAAAAATGTCATCCAGGAAATGGGTATAGAAGTGGATCTGGTGGGGTGTCCGCCTTGGTTTCTTAACAAACTCTTCCTCCCAGTAAGCCATCACAAGGTTTGCTAGGCTAGCCCCACAGGGGGAGCCCATGGCTACCCCTATTTTCTGTAGGTAATATTTATCATTAAACGTAATAAAGTTATATGATAAAATAATGTCAACATTTCCTCTACAAGTGCAATTTCTTTTACTGGTGCCCCCATCCTTTGTAATATGTTACTGGCCCATTCTATTCCTTCCTGGTTGGGGATTGATGAATACAAGTCCTTCATGTCCACTGTCAGGAAATTCAAATCCTTGTTAAACTCCATTTTGTTAATATTACATAAAAAACTCCAAGAGTCCTTGCATATTTGCCCCTCTTGTTTAACATATTTCTTTAAAATGTGATCCACAAATTTGGCACAGGAATATATAATGCTATCCCTGGCATCCACTAGCGGTCTCATAGGTGAATCAACTAGGCCCTTGTGTATTTTTGGGATTCTAAAAAATATTGGGATTTTTGGTGCTGGCATGTTCAAGTAATTAAACTGGTCTAAATCAATTCTTCCTTCAATAAACATGTCATTTTATAATCCTCGTATTAGCCTATACACTGCATTAAGTTCATTTCTTGAGACTTCAGCATACACATTACTCTCTAAAATCTTAATTATCTTAGTTGCATAGTCAGTATAGTTCATAGTCACTAGTCCATCCCCTTTGTCTGGTTGCATTACCCTAACAGGGGCTTGTTTGAGTAGGGTTAATGCTTCTTTTTCAGTTTTAGTAAAATGAATTAATTCACCATACATATACTTGTTATTAAGACAATTAATAATGTCAAGTTCACAAATCTATTCATACAGTGCTAATGTAGGGTGTAATGGGGGGATGTAGGTACTGGCAATATGTAATATATTCAACGTTTGATTATTTTGACCCAGTAGGACTGCCAAATTCAATCTCCTTACTAATAATTTTAAATCAATTAATGTGCTAGACCGGTTCGCTCTGTGGGTTGGTACAAAAGTCTGCACCTTACCTAGTAAATCAACTAACATTGAGTCAATAGGCAAATCAGTGAAATTAAATACTTTAAAGTACTTCTCTGTGTTGAAAATGATCTTACAGGAACAAAAGTCACTTACTGCAACGTTGCTTAGCGTTTCCAATTGTTTCTGTTTTTGTAGTAAGTCTTAGTCGGCCATTGCCTCAAGTTATAGGTTGAGGCTGGTTGCAAAAATTTTGTCCCTCTTCCTCTGTAGAATTAACCATATTCAGTTGTTCCCTGTTGGAATTATTCGGCTCCCTTCTCTGTTGTGTTCTATTAGTGCCTTTATGTCCTGTTGTTGCACCCTCATGTCTCTGTTGAGAACCGCTGTCTTCATGTTGTTCGTTTCGGTAGTTATCACTTCCTGGTCTAGTGGTGTTGTTTGTTGGACCGCCTCTCAAATTTGTTCGGCCAATCAATGACCTGGTTTGCAATGGTGCTGGTTTCAGATAGGAGGAACCCTTCTCATAGGTGTGTCTGTCCCTGTTAAGCTTTTTTAGCTTAACATTTTTTAATTTGACTATATGTTCATCATTGCTGATGAAGGACCTTTCATAATCAAATTTATGTCTGTGGAAATCCACATTTCCTTTAATTTGATTGTCTAGTATTGTAACTTCATCCATTAATTTATCTGCTGTTCTTTGGTAGTGTTTACACATAAGTTCAAGTAACTCATGCCCATGTTTGTCCAATAATTTCAATAAATCCATATTAAACTCAATCTCTTCTCAAGTCCTGTAAGGAAATGCCATACTCTTGACCCCTTTGGGGTAATATTTTTGCTCATGCATTCATTGAAGTTTGCAATTTCTAATTGCAACTTTTTATATTTTAATAACTTCTGGGCAAACTGCTTCAACAGGTACATGATGTCAGTTTCCCCTCTAGCCAGTTGCTCCGATCCATAGTTGACGTTTGAATAGACACAGGCTCTCTCAGCCATGTGTTTAAGGACAGAGCCCCAATAAGCTCTGAAGGTACTTCTTGTCTTGTAGAAGCAAAGCCATTAAGTACCAGTCGTTCCTGTAAATCATGTTCTTCCTCTGGTTCAGTATTTAATGTTGTTCGATTGATAATTCAGTTTCCATTCTGTGTGATGTTGCCCCCTCTTCTCATTCTGGTTTAAGTTTTGACCAAGGTCCTGCTGAGAAGTATAAACAAGGTTGGAAGACTGCTGAGTTGGAGTAGCCTTCACGATAGAATCAAGTCTTAATGCAATATCCTCCACTCGTTGGCTCAAAACTCCTATAAGTAATGTGAGGTTACCTATGTCACTATTTTGTGTCAATATTACTGGAGAACTCACAGAATCTTTTGAGGCCATGTAGACAAGACACAAACCAGGAAAAGTAAAATAACAATTTTAATCAGTATGCCTCCAGAAGGATGTGAATTCATTGATATATATATATATATATATATATATATATATATATATATATATATATATATATACATATACAAACATACATTGTTTTATAAAAAGCTTTTATTTGTTGTTTTTTATTAATTCTTTGGAATTTGTTGGTATTTTATTGCTGCAACATGTGTAAGAATAATCGATGTGGGTTTTATAGTGTGTGTCATGGATTTCTTTTAATCCCATTTCATCAGGTCTGAAGAATGAAGTGTTATATCAATGCTCATGTGAGAAATGTTGCTTTTACAATTTAGCTGTTAGTTCAGATATTTAGAATCTAGGTTGTCACGATAGTAATGCAAATATACAATTGGTTGGCTATAGTAATGATTTTCTTTAGTTTTTTTAATTATTGTAATTTAATTTCTTCTTTATCTTTTGCAACATTTTGTTTCTAGAAACCAGTTTACATGGGACAAGTTGTCTTTGGGATGCTAGTGTAAGGTTTTTTCTTTAACTCTTAATGGGTCTGATTTACTTTGATTGATTGTAATATATAAATGGCTGTTGATACATAAAAGATGGCAAAAAATGCTTGATATATAGAGGATGGTGAGAAATAAAAATATTTGATGCTTGGCTCTATGGCAGAGAAGGATGAAATCCTGACTGCAACTCAAATAACAGGAGTATCGTTATCAGCACTGGAGGAAACAAGCGAGAAGGAAGGGGACTGAAGGGACACAGCAAGCTTAGCTCTCTCTTGGGAGAGACAGGAATTGTGTATACTTGGGGAAGACATGGGCATTCTATAATTACTCCAGTATAAAGCAATAAAACTATTTGAGGTTGGTGGACAGAGATGCTTGCCGGCATGTATTCCTCACATCTTCTGACACCCACTGCACATCCTACCTTCCCTAGCTGAACCAGGTATGCACAGGGACATAGTGCTAGAGGAAAGACTTAAACCACCCCAATGGCTGCATAAATGATGGCTCCTCTAACCTGACTCTCACATTTAGTGATTACAGAATGGTTTTGTTAGTTGACAGAAAATGGGCCAATGATTAGCAGGTGGGGGATAGAAATGTAAAAACTCTACATCTTATAAATAATTACCTCAATATTACACATTTTTCCAGTGTGCAATGCTATGGTTAGAAAGGAAAACAAACATTTTTTTAATTATTTGTATTTTGCACAGTCCCACACTCAATATTATATTGTGACAATTTTGATGACTATTATCCAGCAGTGTACCAACTCTGCTTGGGTATTAGCTTTCTCACCCACCTATGATTGTGTCAAGTGAAAATAAGGCTTCAGCTGAACCATTTTACTATCAATATTAAACACATGTTTTAAGTTATAGTGACTTTTAGTGCAAATCCACTTCTTAAATATAAAGCACTCTTACACTTTTCTTGTAGAAGATAAATAATTGTTTACATGTCCTTTCCTTTTAATAAAGATACTGGCTCTAAAAGTATTAACATGTTTTATAGCTGCTTTTTTGTACTTCAGAGGTACAATATTTATCTTCTCACTCTGCATCTATCAGTCGTCTTTGAAACATTAATTTTCAGATGATTGTCTGACCTTGGGGGCCCTGCTCCCTGTTTGTATTTTGGATAATGATGTACTCAAGTCCCTTGTTCTGTATATCAAATACCTTTTTCTAAAACCATTCAAGGGATAGACTTTTAGTCTGTTTCACTATGCATTTGACTCTCCCTTCCTTGATTTCTGATGCACTTACCTTTAATTCTCCCAGCAAGCAGAATACATAGATGTGCCTCAAGTCTTCTTCTTAGAAGGTCAGTTACAACTAGTTTGTCACTGCATAAAAGCACACACATGCGTGCACACACACACACACACACACACACACACACACACACACACACACACACACACACACACACACACACACACACACACACACACACACACACACACACACACACACACATAGAGCTATTGATTGAAATTAGAGAAATTATACATATAAATAAATATTGATATAGATGTATTGTTATTGGCACTTTAATCAAACAAATATTTGACTGAAGAAAACTAAAGCCATTGTTTTTTTTTAACATTCAGTTCATTGGCGAGCAGTTTTTTGAAAACAGGTAAGTGTGTGGATATGAGGTGTGTGTGTGTGTGTGTGTGTGTGTGTGTGTGTGTGTGTGTGTGTGTGTGTGTGTGTGTGTGTGTGTGTGTGTGTGTGTGTGTGTGTGTGTGGCTGACTGCATCGCTGTTAGCTCTAGAGTAAAGGTTAGGTAAGAGGATAGTGTTAGTGTATGTGTCTCCAAGAGCATGCTCTTTACAGTTAGGGAAAGGGTTAGATAAGAGGATAGCTTTTGTGTGTGTGCACACAAGTGAACATGGGTTAGAGTTGCAGTAAGAGTTAGGTTATCTGTTAGATCTAGTATGGTTAGTGTGCGTTGCAGCTTGTGCATGTCTAAGTTTACTTTTTTGTGGTGCTAGTGTTATGGAAATGTCTTTTCTAAGGCAGAGTGCAGAGTTAGGGTTTGGGGCAGAGTTAGGGTTTTGATTGGCTTGCATTACTATGGTGGAGTAGGGGGACAAGTGTATGTGTTAGGTGGTCATGGTGATACACAAGGAAGTATTATTTCACAAAATACTTTTGATTTGTTGGAACAACTGTCTTAAAGTAGAAGCAGACTTAAGCACTGTAAAGGAATTTAAGAATGAAAGTCACAAGTATAACTGTATGAAAAGAAGACAGGGCAATCACATTAGTGATGGGGTAGGTAGTTACAATCTTTTGAATAAAACACACTTACAGTTTATACAATAAATAAAGACAAGGTTACATGGTCCATATAGTCCCAATCTGGTTCCAAAAATCTATTTTTCTTCAACTTGGCCATATACTACAGCATGTACTATGTTATTATTATGTGTGTGTGTGTGTGTGTGTGTGTGTGTGTGTGTGTGTGTGTGTGTGTGTGTGTGTGTGTGTGTGTTATGGTACTGAATTTAATTTCTGCATGTCATCTAATCCCTCTTTTATGATATGTATGGAGGTTTTTTACCTATAAGCTTTCCATGTGATATGTTGTCCAGAAAAGCTGCACGGAGTACAAATGCTTAACTGCTACTTGTCCTTCATGTCATTCACTGTTGCTTTCACTTCTTGTGCACTTTCACACTTCTCTCCTATTCTATTGAAAATGTGTATCTGGGTGGTCTGGTTTCACTCTGATCCTATACTCACATTGCTGCTGTATATATGTGATCTGCGTTGCTTCCTTCCCCTGCTTCACTATGGTGCTTCTGACTACTTGTCATGTCTTACTGTTCTGTCATATAAACCATATGTCACCAGAGTAACTTTTCCTGCCTTTTGTCCTGCTGTATATCCTTTAGGTACTGTATACCTTGCACAACTATTACATAATAGTCATCAGGAGTCACACTAAAATGTCTTTTCTAGGTATCCATTCCATTTTCTTAACATATAGTGCTGCTTATACATATGAATTTCATTAGCTTTATAGCACCTCATAAAATGGGCACTGTGCAGACTGATAGTGCACTAACATGATGCACTTCTTTATAAACCTTACGCCAACACACTTATTTATGGAAAGAACTGAAGCCACTTTATCACATGGCCACACCCTTTGATATATGAAACATTAGCTATTTTTGTTGCTTAATTTGTAAATTAATATATATCATTGGTATTCCTTCTGCAAAGGCAGCATATCTCGTAACATGCAAATCAATATTCTCCTTAATCAAATTCATTATTCCTCTTATAAATCATTAGCATATTCCTTGAATTCCCATTTTAGTGACACAGTGTGGTAATTTATGGCTCTGTGAAAATATTATTTTCTATTTGGTAATACCATAAAAGACACACGTGAAGAGCTTCAAGTACAAATAAAGGCTTTAATTAGTTTACAAGGAATTATTTGCTTCACTGTACAATTTAGAGTTTAATGTAACATATGCCATAGAACCGGTAGGATTTATATAAATGTATCACTATACATATTGACGAAAATTAATAGTTAATGCTTTCCCCCATAAGCACGGGGGCTTTGAAGATCTCATTAACACTGCAAAGAAAATATGCAGGCATTTCAATCACTTAGAAAAAGTCAGGAATGGGTTTGGAAAAATATATCAAGGGCATACATTCATATTTCTACAGACTGATCATGCACATTTTTAGTCTACTGAACCTGACTTTCTTTTCATTTTCTCAGAGTCATAGTGAACCAAATGAATGCTACTTGTTTGTAACCTTGGAAATTAAAGAAGACAATTCAAATACCTTTATAAATTTTCTTAATCATGCTGTGATTAATTTCTTCATAATATTGTGACAACCATTATAGGAAATCACAGTGGATGTTATTGCAAACTCAGAGGTGATTCAAAATATAAAATCTTAAAAACTGAAACTAAAATTGTATAGAGATCATTATAAACATAAATGTACTTATGTAGATGCAGGCATGTGCGCATACACACATACACACACACACACACACACACACACACACACACACACACACACACACACACACACACACACACACACACACACACGTGCATACCATCTGACTATAGTACTTATAGAAGTCGACTAATTTTCTTTTCATTTGGTGGAGGCCTTTGGCTTCTGAGGACAACTGAAGAGATAATTAGTGAGGGGGATTACTCAGAAACACATAGCACAATACCTTAAGAAAAATAACGTTTATTGGTGGCATGCAGGGAGGGGACAATTCAGAGACACATCTTTTATCACTACCCTAGCAGGAAAATAATGCGGTAATCATTGCATTCAAATGACTCTAACGGTACACAAATCAATGTCAATATGGTAATGACAGACATTGCATATGCAAATAATAAAACTAAGATGTGGCAACTTGATTCAGAAACAACAGATTAGCAAGGAGAGCAACAGTAATCAGTTACACTGAATCTGTGTGCATGTGTGTTGCTTTGGCTAGGATCCTCAAAGTAGCATTGGCTTTAGTTGGTCAGCATGTATTAGTGGCTGACATAGCAGACAGTGTCCCCAGTGTTGCATGTCACCACCATCCATGGCACAGCAGAGATAATCAGTTGTTGACATACCATCACCTCCACAGCTAGGACATAGTTGATTGCTACCATTTGAAGAGAGGTATCATACAGGAGCTTGTAGACATGTATCATGTTGACATGGAATCAAGGGGGAATGATTGCACTGTCTATCCCAGTAGACAAGACTGATTATGTAGCTTTAATTTTTCTTTCTAAGGGGACCTTCCAGGTTCTGATGAGGCACATTGAGATTTTTGCATGAGTCAGTCTTGTGAATCCTACACCACTTCTTTGATATAATTCTACAACATGTGGTTGAGCATATTTGGTTTCCAAGGACAGTTGAGGAGAAAAACACCATTATACAGGTATTCTGTGATACAGCCCATTCCCCTGAGGTTCTGTGGGCAGTCAGCTGCACCCAAATTGCTATCAATATCCCATCTGCTCCACAAGGTATCTACTGTATCAAGCAAAAGGGCTTCTACTTTTTTAATTGTCAGGTGGTATGCAGTCACAGAGTATTATTTACAATCTTCTTGTGTACCATCCAGACACTTCCTGTGATTCCATCAACTTGCACATGCAAACTATACCAAAATTTCCTGTGGGTGGCATCCATCAGGGATGTATAGCCAGCCAGAATCTGTATATATTGCCAACAATAGGGATCCTGATAGTCTGATCCCGTGAATATAAGTAGCATAGCACTCATAATAGTGTACACTATTGTGTGCTGCAGGTGATATTGGATACAGTTTGGAGACATAGCTGATGACAACTATCAGCAGGCCTCAGACCATGGATGAAATGGAGCATAACACTGCAAGGATTCATACACATAACATCATTGAACATGTGTTTGGACTGCTGATGGCCCATTTTCATTGGCTGAACATATGAGGTGGCACAATTAAGTAATTTTTAGAGGTATGCAGCAAGGGAACGACCACACACACCGCTACGAGAAAGAACCCAAAATCACAAACCGACAAAAACCGACACACACACAAACACACCATAACACCCACACAAAACAACACACGAACACACCGACACAAACAACACACACACACACAACACACCACAACCTAAAGGCTACCCTAACCCACACCCTAACCACAAACCCTACTTACCCTACCCTAACCCCTAACTCACTAACCCCTACCCACCTCTACCCACCCCGACACTAACTCCCCTACCCACACCACTTGCACACCTCAACTCACTCACACTACACAACCCTACACCACCCCACCAAAGCCCAAGCTCGACAAACACTAGCACACTTACCCTACCCTACCCCCACCCCTAACACCTACCCACCCCCCACCCCTAGCTCACCACACCAACGCACACATCACACACCTGCACCCACCATAACCCACTCTTACCCTCCCACCCTCTCCCCTCCGTCACTGTCGTCACATACCGGGGCCATCATTGTCCCCTTGTCGGTCTTTCCGCTTGTCGACCTAATCACACCCTGGGTATATCGTGTCGGTTATCTATATCGGTGATTGATTTCGGTGGGGGGGGGCGGTTTTCTTTTAGAAGGGGACCCACAGCAAGATATTTGTGGCCCATGCCATGCTTTATAACATGATACTGTGATAACTGTTATAGCACAGGCAAACTGTATCACTGCCTGACATACATGTGGCAGCAGCAGATGAGCTGGGTGAGAAGCTGTTGGAGAAATCGGCCCTCATGTGACAACAAAGAGGTGGCATCTGGTCCACACCTCTGGGCTGTGGCTCCAGTAACACAGAATAAAACTGATGTATGCAATAAGACACCAAGGTTGAGTATTATAGTGCACTGACTGGCTAATCTGTATATCTGATATTACAATACCCATAGAGCAAGAGGGCTGGGCAGGGTACAGTTATCATTTGCACTGTTGTGGTGAGGCACTGTGGTAAGCAGCAACAATGCTAGCATAGGGGCTGAGGTCATAAGCTGCAGGTGTGGTAGCTACTGTACACACATATTGCCAGGAGGTTGGGAAGAGTCAGGAATCACATCCTACAGTTATGAGATGCAGCTGCCATTAGCCAAATGTTGAGTATGTGTACTGTGTGTCCTCCAAGTGATAGGACTGGAGGGACCGTGGCCAAATAATAGAACCGTGCACTATGTTAGGTGTCTATGTGCAGGAAAGCAGATGTGGCCTGCAGTGATGTTCTGGCAGAACTTTGGTAGCCATGACCCTTTGAATGGGCACAGGTCAATGATACTCATGTTAAGAGTATATGGTAGTGTGAGGGTGTTGAATTGTGGCACCTTGATTGGTTTGCCTGGTGAGGTGTGTCCACAGTGGTGCCAAATGAACATCAGCCACATTCCCAGGTATGTTCATGGCCAACGACGGAGGTGGCCATGGACTGGGTGGAATGTGAGACTGTCTCTGGAATAGTGTGTGGGATCTGTATAAGGCTGCAGAAACTCAAGCCAGCAAGAGTCGAACACTTCCAATAAAATCACCACACTTTATTCACAGCTGATTAGCGCTTTCTTCTCCACTACAGAGACTTCCTCAGAACAATGTCCCACCCATACCCAGCCATTTAAATACCCACCCCCAATTATTCAATTAACATTTTCATTTTCATTAAAAGTAATACACCAAGATGTAGGTTTCCACATTCCTTAAATCTTGTAGTGCATTCAGTAATGTGCAAACTGTGATTTACATACATTGAATTGAATCCACAGTATAAAAATAAATATAACCAAACTATAAATTCTTTCAAACCACAAAACAATCTATTGTAAAAATAAGACAATTTGTCCTTTCATAAAAACCCATACCTAACTTGAAATCTGATCGAGCTTTAAAACACTAGCAATACTAATAGTTTCATTGATGCCAGGGTACTGGGAGGCATTAAAATACAACTGCCATCTCAGCTCCATAACATCTAAATGGATATCCAAAATGCAACCTTGTTTATCCTTCACTAACTGCTGTATGACTAAAAATTTAAAGTGATGACTTTGATTTTCTTTAACATGTCTATAAAGGACACTGGCACTCCTACAATATCTCAAATCACCCAGGTGCTCACCAATTCTTAGTTTAAACCTTCTACATGTTTTACCTATATAAAATATTAGACATTCATCACACTTGGCCATGTATATAACATAATGCTGTTGCAATTAGTGTCCTTTAATATTAATAACCTTTCCATTGACCCTAATTCTCCCTCCTGTTTCCAAAATGAATGGACAAAAGGAACATGAATTACATTTATAGTTGCCAATCTTTCTGTTAGTTTTGTTTTCATGTTTTACACCCTCCAAAATATTTTTGATAGATCTATCTTTCCTAAAGACAAGTTTCGGACTCTTACCAACTTTCGCCCCTACATTGGTATCAAATTGTGAAATCTCCCAATTACCTTTAATAACTTCAGTATTGATGTTAGCCACCCCGTTGTATGTTAAAATAAATGTTAAATTAGGATTGATCCTATTACTGTTACATCCATCCCTTTCCAAAAACCCATTGCCTAATATAGGCCTATAAACACTCTGTTCCTGTTTTTAAACTACTTACTGACATCACTTAAAACGCAGTCCGGGTAACCTCTCTGTCTAAACATCTGAATAACGTACTCAGTTTCCACCAGGAAGTCAACATTAGAACTCACCATCCTGGCTGCCTGCACCAACTGGCCTTTCACCACTGACCTATTTTGATGGTGCGGGTGCCAACTACCATAATCCAAATATGAGTTGGAAAAACTAGACTTTCTGTGGATCCAGGTATTAAAACTCAGATTTGTCCAATCAATCTCTAATTCAACATCTAAATAAACAATTTTATTCCTACTGTATTCATAAGTGAATTTAAGAAAATCCACAGTTTCATTAATATAAAGAAGGAACTCATTTAGACCGTCTTCAGTGCCTTTCCAAATCAGAAAAAGATCATCTAAAAACTGGGTCTAGTGTATAATCTGGGACTTGTAACAACTATTCATCACATACTCCTGTTCCCAATAGGACATGATCAGGTTTGCAAAAATGGGGGCACACGCTGCCCCCATTGCTACACCTTTTGTCTGTTTGTAGTACTGTCCCTCAAACCAGATATAATTGTTCTTTAGAACAAGTCCCATAAGCGCACATATTCTATTAATTTCATCTTGACCAAAATTATTGTGTTTTTAAAGCTGTTGTTCCAACCAAATGATACCAGTGTCATGTGGAATCACTGTGAACAGACTGACTACATCAATAGTCACCATGATCATGTCCAGTGTTAACTTTATCCCATTTAACTTGTTTATAAATTGCCACGAGTCTTTACTGATGTAATTGAAACCGCCCAAACTCCTCTGCATTATTTGGTGTAAATATTTACAAATAAAATGGGTTTTTGACCTTTTTCCATCTACAGTGGACCTGAATTTTGGATATATAAGCCCTTTGTGGAATTTGGGATGCCAAAGATATTAGACACCCTTGGATGTTCATTTTTCATGTAGTAGTATTCATCTTCGTTAATTTCAGCCTGATAAACCATGTCATCTAACACTAAATCTATCTTCCTGTATGCAGCTTTAACTTCATTCAAAGAGCTCTCATTGTAAGTGTCCCCGAGCAAAATGGTATTCATTCCATCCAGATAGTCCCCCCTATCCATTTTTACAACTCCATTACCCTTGTCAGGTTTCATGAACCTGACCATAGGGTCTTTTGTCAAATCCGACATTAATTGATTTTCTTCACTGATCATGTTAGAACTTTCACTTCCTTCTTTCCTACGATACCTCTTTTCCTTTTCACACATTCTTTCAAATAATTCAATGGTTTTATTTAAAGGGGGGTTAAAAGTACTGTTTTTTTTACACCTATCCCTAGTCTAGCCTTCCGCACCCATCTCCTGATTAAACCAGCCTTTCAAGTTTAATTTTCTGGTGTATCTTTTTAGGTCAATGATAGATTCTACCACGCTCCCAGATCTACAAGGGACAAAGGTGAACCCTTTTGCCAAAAAATCAGCATGTTTTATGCTGATATTTAACTTGGAATAATTATAAATTTTAAAATCACCTTTATTATTGAAAACAATATCAGGTTCCAACCCATCGGTAAATGTCTGTTGCTCATCAAGACAGTATATCAAAATGTCTAAAACTGATTCATCATTAATGTTGTAACTGCCAGATTCACCCATCTGACATGCCATCAATTCATTAACACTGTTATCGTTCACATCCACCCCCACTTTATCGGCCACAAGAGTATTACATTCTGCTGTGCTATATTTCACTTCAATTGAACTACCATTCACCCTTTCAACAAAAAATCATCATCAACAGAACGTAAGGAGACATCCATTAACAAAAATTGTCCCATTTCATTGTCTAAAACCGCATATTAATTATTTATTTGGTTCACTCCAGAACCCAATGGGTCTGATTCATTTTGCTGTAATGTATAGTGCAAACAAAAATTGTCACTGAATGCATAAACAATATCGCTCCTACCAGGAATGCTTTTATCTGGACATACGTATTGATTTACAAGAGATACGGAACCTGCCATACCATTTACTTGCTTAACACAGTCCATTTCCAGTGGGGTAGGTGGCAGGACCGCCCAGTCTAATTGTTTCTTGTCCTGCAGACTTTTGGCCTTGCACCCTGTACTCCAAAATCCTGTCGACCTCTCCCAGAAAAAGACGACGAAGTGGTGGAAGCTGCCTTGTCTCTTAGTCGGTCAGAATGTCTGCTCGCTTCATTCACATTGTTTTCTGACTGAGAGCACTGGTTATTCCCTCTTTGAAGACTCGCATTGTCTTGCATCACTTCCCTTTCGATGTTGGGCACGTCGCCATGCCCATATTGATCGTGCCCCAAGGAAAATGGATATACAATGTCCTGTGTATACTCATTCGGGTCTCTTCTGAATTTATTTTCTTTATGTAAAAAGATGGTATTACACACACTATTGACCTGGATGTGAAGATTTTGATATGCACACTGGTTTTCATTAAACTCACGATCAGCCTTAATAAACTGATCAAGCTCATCAAGATCTCTCACCATTTTTTCTATTTTGCTTTGATTGTGTTTCACCATCAACCTCATAAGAGCCAGACCAGCTTTGTCAAATAAAGAATGCACATCTTTTAAAAATTCACTATTGTCCTTAACACCATTTGGATAACTCCACATCCTTAGTCCTCGAGGTACCTGTTGCATTTCTATGTTTTTATTCAAATATGCATTTTCCAACTGTAATTTATTTAAACAATATCAAGTCTTTTTCAAAACATTTCAATTTGTCATTCAAAGTAGATACTTGCTGGCGTTGCCCATTCTCCATGTTACTGCTGTTGGCAAAAATAAATCTATTCTCTTTCCACACACTATCATGAATATTACTGCCAAAATTCTGGCCAGTAAGTCCCACATTGTTATTTTCACCAAAAGCATTCAATTTACCTTGTACTTCGCTTTGCATCCCACTTTGATCAAAAAGTCTTGAACTATGGCTATCCATAGAGACCGGGTTTGGCTGGGTGAGAGGGAGACCAAAACTCCGGAATGAACCAAGAGAATTAGTTTGCCTGTCCATCAAAGTCTTAATTTGGGAGGTAGGAACCCCCAATTGTTCATAAATGTCTTGCAAAATTTTTATGATGTCTTCATTAGAAACATGCTTATCCATCCTGCTGCCCAAATCACAAAACTCCAAAAGGTAAGTAAAACCACAGAAACTCAAGCCAGCAAGAGTCGAACACTTCCAATAAAATCACCACACTTTATTCACAGTTGTTTAGCGCTTCCATCTCCACTACAGTGACTTCCTCATAACAATGTCCCACCCATACCCAGCCATTTAAATACCCACCCCCAATTATTCAATTAACATTTTCATTTTCATTAAAAGCAATACACCAAGATGTAGGTTTCCACATTCCTTAAATCTTGTAGTGCATTCAATAATGTGCAAATTGTGTTTTACATACATTGAATTAAATCCACAGTATAAAAATAAATATAACCAAACTATAAATTCTTTCAAACCATAAAACAATCTATTGTAAAAATAAGACAATTTGTCCTTTCATAAAAATCCATACCTAACTTGAAATCTGATCGAGCTTTAAAACACTAGCAATACTAATAGTTTCATTGATGCCAGGGTACTGGGAGGCATTAAAATACAACTGCCATCTCAGCTCCATAACATCTAAATGGATATTCAAAATGCAACCTTGTTCATCCTTCACTAACTGCTGTTGATTTTACTGGAAGTGTTCGACTCTTGCTGGCTTGAGTTTCTGTGGTTTTACTTACCTTTTGGAGATCTGTATAAGGCTGTCAAATGTATATTCTTCTCTTAGCTTGAAGACAGCAGCTTGTTCCATGCATAGACAGGAATGTCCCAAAGGATGATAACTAGGCCACCACTGCCCTCAACAAGCATGTTTGCTCTAGGTTCCTATAGGGTATGTTGATCTTCATATATTGTAGAATGTTCCCCAGTCCCAGCAGCAGTTGAAGGCCTTCACAGAAGCCACACAGCAGACTGAGCATCTCTGATTTCATGATATCAGTGGCCATCAGTGTCTGGACCACTGACCTGTACATCTGATGACTGATGCAAAGTTGACATGCAGGTCAGGGAACAGTCTGAACTCATGGCAGTGATGGACATTTACATGCCTCTACCTTATGGCGTGTGTGTGTGTGTGTGTGTGTGTGTGTGTGTGTGTGTGTGTGTGTGTGTGTGTGTGTGTGTGTGTGTGTGTGTGTGTGTGTGTGTGTGTGTGTGTTTGCCAAGGAGACAATATGCCCCAATATGCCATTTGTGATGGTGGTGTCAATATTGGAAGTGTGGGACTGGCATGGACAGAACCACCTTTGTGGAACACAGGTAATGTTAGATTTTGCACCAAAATTGTTAGCAATGCTGACAATGTCACTATGTCACCAGAATGCCACTGTAAATCTCTGGTGACTCGCTGATATCAGGCAGATGCAAACCTGTTGTGCTGGACCCTCTCCCAGTGGAACATTTGAATACAATGAGAACCTATGGAGATGCTGGGACATGTCTTTGAGTCCCTTCATCATGTGGCACATATTGCTACATGCAAATCCTAATACAGTCATTAGGAATATCTGCTATTGCTGTGACAGCTTTGATGTCCTTTGATAAGATAAGTGCATATATGTTTGTCTAAGTAAGCTATACATAAATTCATGTCATTGCTAGAAAAGGAATGACATGCATCATTACTCATAAGATACTAGGGCAGCTGTCATCAGCCCGGCACTATATTCAAATCACTGCCAAATATGTGGGTTCTTTCACTTTCCCAGTTATGGATACTAGGAATTCATCTCTGTGAAACAGCTCTGTGTCTGTGGTCTATCCATAGTGGCCAACCTGTATCTGGTAGTATTCTGTGCATTAGATCTAGCATGCAGTTGCATAGTGGTGATCTGTAATGTTATATTGCACTATCATGTCTGTTCACATCATTGATGTCCTGTATCAAGTCCCTGCCATACATTCCCCCAGGTGGCCCTCTCAGCATTAGCCTTTTTGAGGATTTATATGCCATATGTGCTCTGGGGCTATGCTGTTTCTTTTCCTTCATTCCCATGTTAAGATACATACACTTGTGGTTTATACATGGGGATTAGTTTATATATGCTGTGGCCACAGCTCTATGTGTTTTTATAGAGTCACTACTCTAACCACCTGTTATAGTGTGACAGCTGTGGGCATGTGAACCATGCTTGCTGTCTCTCATATATGTGCTGTTAGGTGGTGTACTGGAGGCCCACTATACTCTTTAGCATGCCATGTCATATTCTCTGTGCATATATAGTATTGTGCATAGACACTTACACATCAGGAGTGTGATTGAGCCAGTCTGTGCTCCCTTTTCCCAGTTAAGATAAGCCCCTAACATGACAGGATTGCCACTTGTCCTGGAAGTTCCCTTTTCCTTGTTGACTTTTGACACAACATACAGGAATATGGCCTTTCATGCCAGTTTTCTGTTTCCATTTCTGTCTAGGTGCACCTACAGGACTGCATCATGCTATGCCAGTAAAATGGGTCTTGTTCATGCCACTCGGTTGTCCCAAATTTGGTGGAAAATACTGCTTTGGTGTTCAAAATAAGAGGATAAGAGGGCACCATGAATTCTAGTTTGACCCCTTTAATCCCAATGTATTTTCCCATTTTGTTCTTACTTCCTACTTGTGCACTGATGTCATCACACAGCAGGCCCTGCTGTATCATCAACACACAAGGACAAACATGATGATGTTGACAGTGCTGTTATTGAGGACAAGCAAGTAGGGACCATTAAAATAAAAGTACAGAACTAAAACTACAAACATGAGGCAGGATTTCTTGGCTTCCAATTTGCATATGTGACAATCACAAGACAATGCAGCACACATTGGTGGCAAGAGGGCTACTGTAATTAAAAAAATGGAAGAAGTGCTGTATTACTGACTGACAGCAGCCACACACATGCAGGAGTCATCAAGGAACAAGAGGAGAAATGGAAAGTAAAGCAGAGGGCAGGATGAAAAAAGTCATTGTCATCCTCATCCAAAAAGTAAGTATCCACTTCATAAATAAAATCAAAAGCTTAAGATTTATAAAACATTCCTGTCTTATTGTTTGTTTATTCCATAAATTTCTGCTGATGTTCCTGCCAATGCCCAATGAATTTTAAAATAAACAGCAGAAACTGTCTGCTATCGTAATGGATGCTGACTTAGATCTATTTTTTTCTGAATTACTACACACTGAAATCAGAGTAAGGACATTGTGTTTATATATGTATGTGTATATATACAGTATGTATATATATATATATATATATATCTATATATATATATATATATATATATATATATATATATATATATATATATATATATATATATATATATATGTGTGTGTGTGTGTGTGTGTGTGTGTTTGTGTGAGAGAGAGATAGAGAGAGATAAAATGAAACAGAGATCAAGATGGATAGACACACAGACAGACAGAAAGGATATAAAGCAGTGAGTGAATGCATCATGTTCATATGTGACCTAGAGGTCACAATCTGTAATAGTTTCTACTTCAATTCAATGAAAAAAAAGAGGTAAATGCTGATTAGTTAAAATCCATCCTGCTGTTAATGTCTAGAACTAGCAGCTACTGCCCTACTCTGATTCAATGATTAGTTTAGTCCTGCACGGAAGTGCCCGTTTAGGAGCAGGACGGCAGCGTGCCATGCATATCAATGAAGGCACGCTGCCCGAGCTCCTAGGCTTACATGGAGTGTGTACGAGTACATGGGGTGTTTCTGAGTGCAGAGCTCTCAGAATAAACATGGCCCTATAATGTAAAACAGAAGAAAGTGGGAAAGAAATGAGCAAGATCACTCATAGGTGTCTGCAGATCCCCACCAACAGTTCCCCATGTGTACAACAGCAACAGTACAGAAAAAGTAAATGAAGAAACCCTTTTATTTTTTTTTTTAAATCCGATTAAAGCTAACCATACGTGTGCGGGTTTGTCCATTGCTTAGCTATGGTTAAAGCAGCTTAAAAGGCTGAAGAGGATAACAAGGAAGATATATTCAAATGAAGCAGCACAGCAATAGTGTAGTGGGAAGAGCATTCGCCTAACAAGCAGGCATTCCCTGTTCGAGTCCCACTGCAACACAGTCTATTTGACATGGCAAAGCACGTTATAACCAATATTTTTGTTGCAAAACCCACTAAATTGCACATATTTATGAACTAAAGTACTGCAAGAAATGCACATGTGAAGTATCAGTGAATAACGCACTAGTAAGCAGGTCTAAGCACAACTAAGCAGTAGTAAGCCTATGTAAGCACTAATAAGCATGTTTGAGTGTGTTTGCATGGGGTAAGCACTGCTTACACAGATTAAGCAATCTGGAAGCTTACTGAGTATAAGAAACTGTAATCAGAAGTTGCAGTGCTTACCTCCGCGCAAACCCACGCAAACCAACTTACAACTGCTTTAAAGTGCCTTAATCACACTGTATCCAACGGCCCATGTATTGCCCAGCAACAAAATAAACAGCCTCTGCAAGGCTCGAACTAGAGATCTAGATAAGCTGTGTGAACTCCCTTACCCTCATCTATGGCTTTGGTGACTGCTTCAAAGAAGTCAATCAGATTTAGGAGACATGATCTGCCTTTTACAAACCCGAACTGGGTAGGGTCCAGAGTTTGGAGATTACTAATGTCTTTGTTTATGAGTTCCATGATGATATGTTCCATGGCCTTGCAGAACAGGCTTGTCAGGCTAATGGTGCGGTAGTTCCCGGGGTCCGTAGTGGCTCCCCCTTTGTGGAGTGGGATAACTGTTGTGGTGCTTCATTCAGTGGGCACAAAGCCTGAGGTGAGGCTATGATTGAACATGGTACTTAGGTAGGGTGCCAGTTCATTCTGGAGTTTGTGTAGAACGCAGGCTGGGATATTGTCAGGTCCCATGGAGGCTGTGTTCTTGGCTTTGGAGAGTGTGTTTTTTACCTGTGCAGCCATGATTACAGGAACTCTGCATTCTTCCAGTATAGAGATGGGCCCTCTAGGGGGTGAGAAGGGGGTAAAGTTAGCACTGAACCTATCTGCCAGGATGTTGGCAATATCAGTTGGTTCTGTATATTTAGTGCTATTGTGCTGTAACTCAGAGCAGATCTGAGAGTTATTATTGAGATTCTTGACATAGCTATAGAATGCTTTGTGGTTATCTTTAGAGTCAGTGGCAATTTTCTTTTTGTAACTAGCTTTGGCGGATTTTATGAGGGATCTCAGCTTCTTACTGAGGTTGACCAGGGATTTCATCCAGTCATGGGATTTTACTCTTTTTTGCAACAATTTCTTTCTTCTGTTGTAGAGTTTGTTTATGGCAGAGGACCACCAGATTGGCTTTCATTTTTTGGAGGATAGCATGATCCATGCCTCGTGTAAGTGCTTATAAAGTGCATTTGTGTAGGATTCAGCAGTCGTACCTCTACTGTCCATCTGCATGGGTGTCATGAAGTTTGCCAATTCTGTCTTAAGTGTAAAGTTGGCTTTGGAGAAGTTTTTTATGGTGGTTTCCCTAATTGGGGGTAGGGGCGGGATGTGGATGTCTAGGGTGATTAGTTTGTGGTCAGATCTGACCAACGAGGAACAGACCTCTGGTATGGAATACCGGTTGTCCATGTTGGCAATGACCAGGTCTAGGATATTGTTGCCCCTGGTGGGGGTGTGAATAATTTGAAACAAGGCATTGGAATTTATGAATTCTGGAAAACGTTGAGCAAAATAGTTGGTACATGAGTAGTTTCCCCAGTTAATGGTGGGGTAGTTGAAATAGCCCATTATTAGAGTGTTGGGTTGTACCCTAATACGTTCCATTGTATCAAGAAATGAGGAGTGGGAATCCTGGGGCATGGTGGGGGTTTGTAGCAAGCTACAATTTGGATTGCGGTCTTGCCCAGAGTTAGTTGCACTTGGATAATCTCGGATGCATTATGCTGTGCAACTATCCTGGAGGTGTGGATATCCTTAATGAATATGGACACACCTCCACCTTTAGTGCTTCGGTCCGGGTTAGGTGGTTGAAAGGTGTGGTATGATTTATAACCTGGTAATGCAGGGGTGCTCTCTGGAGCTTTGAACCAGGTTTCTGTCACTGCACAAATGTCAATGTTCTCCATTTTATGGAGTGCCTCAAGTGAGTGCATTTTGAGGTTTAGACTTCTAGCATTGAGTAGCATTACCCTCAGATTTTGCTTGCTTGTACCTGTTACAGTGGTGAATTTGTCATTTGAACCTTGCCTAAAAAAGGCACTATAGAGGTGGCAAGAGTCTTAGCCAGTATCCAGAATCCCAAGGCGACAGGTGCAGGCCATCTCTAGCAAAGCATTGTGGTCTGTCGATCATGTCGTCCCAGGCAGACAAATACTGGATTACCATAGAATGACACCAGAAGCTTAGCCAATTGTTGAAGTCAATCATTTTGTCCTTCAACTGTGGTATCATTCTGGGTGATGGCAGGATGCTACTCAGGGCTAGGGTCATACCTGCTTGGGCTACAAGATTGGAGAGTTCCTCCAGGTCTTTTTTCATGTAGTCCAGGGAGGTACATCTCAGGTCATTCACATCAACATGGACAATGACAGTATCATATTTGTACTTGTTGTGGAGTGACCTGAGTGCATGTTTTATGTGGGCGGATCCTGGCACCTGACAGGCAGCTGACAGTAACTTTCTCCTTGTTTAGCCTGGTGAGTGGAACATCAGTGTGCCTGACTATAGAGTCACTTATGACTAGAGTGTTGGGTACGTTATGCCTAATGGGCTGTGGTTGAGTGGCGCACTGAGTTTGTGGGCTATGTGTCATTTTGGTTGTGTTGGGGGGTGGTGTTTGCTTGCGTTTCTGCTTTGGAGGTCCCTGATGCTTGGGCAAGTTTTTATTGAGAGCCTCAGTGAATGTAGTTGTGTGTTTTGTGTTTCTATGCGTGTGTTTTGTTGGTCTAGGTTTTGATGGACTATGTGATGAGTGTGGTGTGGTGCAAGTGTTTACCTTCTCCTCTTAACTGTCTAGTCCAGTCTTGGGTGAAGAGAGCTTTGCTTACAGTTTGGCTATATAAGTGCATCTCTCACAGGTTGTAGCATTGGGTGGTAGGAGGAGAGGGTTGTCTGTGTACATGAGGCAATTGCTGCATTAACCCAAGATGCCCAGATTCATCAGGTAGACAGGAGAAATCACCGGGAGCTGACCCTTAGACATGCCTGGCTAGGTGCTTATTTATTAAGTACTAAAAACTGCTTTCCTTTAGACAAGTGAGGAAAGTTGAGTGTTGTAGTAATTTTCAGCTTATTTAGTGATTGCAATGAGTTCTGAACAAGTGCTGAGTTCAAAGAAACATATTTGAGTACTGAAACTAGAAAACTTGCTAGTTCTAAGAAACAAAATTAAGCTAGAAGGCTTCCCTTCAACACAGAAAGGCTTGGGGATTCAGAAGCCTACAAACAGTTTAGACCACTTACAGGAAAGGCAGGAAACAAGCTTAAAACATTTTTTTTATTTTCCAGATGCTCCCTTTGTACACAGTAGGAGTGCCTGAAATCAGAAAATGATCTCACTGAACTCAGTTGAGTGAGCAAATGAGATGGGCCCAGAAGGAGATTTCAAACACAAATTTACAAGAGGGGCGTGCAGTTTCAAAGCCACCAAGATTAACACCAAAACAAAACAAGGGAGGGTGGGTGGGGAACTAACTGAAAAAACAGAGTCAAAACTTCCAGTTCAGTTAATATTATATGCAACACAAATACAATTAAAATGCTATATTATTTGAAAAAAAGTGCAGATAAAATGTACTTAAATTCTCTTATACGTCTAGTTAAATAAAGCTAGATCTTAGCCGACCAAAGCTCAGGTTTTAAGCAGAAAATATTTCAAAATGTACCACTTAAATAGGCAGTAACAGGATATCAATGAATAAGACTACCCCCAACTGCAATCACTGTCTATGCAGGAATTCTAGCAGGCAATAAAATCTAGCAAACACTAACTGAAAAAACAGAGTTAAAACTTCCAGTTTAATGTTCAATGCAACACAAATAAATCAATTAAAATGCTGTGTTATTTGAAAAAAGTGCAGATAAAAGGTACTTAAATTATCTTATATGTCCAGTTGAATACAGCTAGATCTTAGCCGGCAAAAGCTCAGGTTTTAAGCAGAAAATATTCCAAAATGTACCACTTAAATAGGCAGTAACAGGATATCAATGAATAAGACTACCCCCAAATGCAACTACTGTCTATGCAGGAATTCTAACAGGCAATAAAATCTAGCAAACACTAACTTAAAAAACAGAGTCAGAACTTCCAGTTCAGTTAATATTCAATGCAACACAAACACATGAATTAAAATGCTGTATTATTTGAAAAAGTGCAGATAAAAGGTACTTAAATTCTCTTATATGTCCAGTTGAATACAGCTAGATCTTAGCCAGCCAAAGCTCAGGTTTTAAGCAGAAAATATTCCAAAATGTGCCACTTAAATAGGCAGTAACAGGATATCAATGACTGAGACTACCCCCAACTGCAATTACTGTCTATGCATGAATTCTAGCAGGCAATAAAATCTAGCAAATACTAATTGAAAAAAAACAGAGTCAAAACTTCCAGTTCAGTTAATACTGATAATGGTTTGCATTGTGGCTCAGGGCTGTGGTTTCTGCATTTGCCTACACAGGTTGGTATTGTTTCCCCCATCCAGGCACCTGGGTGACTATTGTGTGTGGCCAATGCTGTGCATCGCTTGCCATGTATATGTTCCTTAGTCCATGACATGGATGGTGTCTGGGATGTGCACACCTCCCACATGCATGTACAGTGACATGTGAAACTGTACCTGGGGTGACTGGCCCATGTTGTGAACACAGATTATCATCACATGTGCCAGTCTTACCCACCTGTGGCGGGAACTGGTAATGGGCAGCAGGTTTACCCTGCACCTATATTGATAGCATACTAACAGCATTCCCTGGTGTCAGTGGCATTTGTCCATATGGGGCATGTTGTCAGGCATGGTATGTCCTTTGTGGGTCACATTTGATGGCACCACAGGTGTTGCAGGTGTCCATTGGGGAACATGTGGAAGGTGCAATGTCTGCATGTACGTGCATATTGGACAGATGGACAGGGTGTCATGCCCTCTGTATCCCACTGCTATCATGCCACAGTTACTATCAGTGGCCAATATGCAGTGCACTACCCACATATTGTCTGTTGCCTAGGCGTGTGTGTGTGTGTGTGTGTGTGTGTGTGTGTGTGTGTGTGTGTGTGTGTGTGTGTGTGTGTGTGTGTGTGTGTATATGTATGAAACATAGGTTGAGAGTGTGCTCTGGGTAATACTGGGGTTGCTAACTGTGATTGCCTGGCCTTGATGTCACATGTATGGCTATGGCTTTGCACCCCAGCCTCCCAGCTATTTCACATATGTTATCCCTGTACAGTGGATATTGCAATATATAGTAGGGCCACCATATAAGAATTATGCAAACGTCGCTCCACATTGGCTACAGGTGTCACACACTCACAACCAGCTCCACACAGGATACGAGTTACCAACACTCACACACACACACACACACACACACACACACACACACACACACACACACACACCTGTCATGTCCAGGAGTAGAACCCCTATCTAACTAGTTTATTACACTACAGCACTATGCAGTTATAGTACACATCATAGAGATTACTAGAGTACTTCATCCCCAAAGGTGTATACCATATTGGATGACATCATCAGGATTGCCAAAGTAGGACATTCTAATTGTAATGAGTGTGACTAGCCTAAAATGCGTTGCTCCCTACACAGACAGTGACACACACACACACACACACACACACACACACACACACACACACACACAAAACATCCACAACTGAAATGTGTGGATATAGAACCCCTAACAAAGGTCTATATCACACTGCAGCATGGAGCTGTTATAGGACACACCACATGGATTACTGGAGAACTCCTTCCCCAAAGGTGTATTTCACAATAAATTACATCAGCAGGATTTCCAAAGTTGGACATTCAAACTGTAGTGAGTGTGACTATCCTAAAATGCATTGCTCCCAACACAGACAGTGACACACACACAAAACAGCCACAACCAACATGTGTGGGTATAGAACCCCTGACAAAGGTCTATATGACACTACAGCATGGAGCTGTTATGGGACACACCACAAGGATTACTGGAGCACTCCTTTCCCAAAGGTGTATTTCACAATAAATGACATCAGCAGGATTGCCAAAGTAGGACATTCAAATTGTAGTGAGTGTGACTAGCCTAAAATGCATTGCTCCCAACACAGAGAGTGACACACACACACACAAAACATGTGTGGGTATAGAACCCCTGACAAAGGTCTATATTACACTACAGCCTGGAGCTGTTATCGGACACACCAGAGGGATTACTGTTGAACTCCTTCCCCAAAGGTGTATTTCACATTAAATGACATCAGCAGGATTGCCAAAGTTGGACATTTGAATTGTAGTGAGTGTGACTAGCCTATAATGCATTGCTCCATACACAGACATTGAAACACACACAAAGCATTCAGATCCACCATGGATGGGGATGGAACCCTACCACAGTTATAAATCACACTATAGCAGTACGCAGTTATGGCACGCACAACAGCGATTACTGGGCTACAACCTTCCCAGAGGTGTATTTCTAGGTAGTGACATTAGCAGCCTTGCCAAAGCTGAGTATATGAATTATAGGGAGTGTGACTACCCTAAAAAGCATTGCTCTATACACAGAGAGAGTCAGACAGGCACATGCTTACCATGTCTCAGAATAGAACACCTACTTAACTACTTTATTACACAACAGCAGTATACAGTTATAGGACATGCTACAGAGATTGCTGGGCAAGAGGTGTATTTTTAGGTGGATGACATCAGCAGCCTTGCCAAAGTTAAGTATATGAATTGTAGGGAGTGTGAGTACCCTAAAAAGTCATTGCTGTCTACACAAACAGAGTCAGACAGACACACACACACTTGCCATGTCTGAGATTAGAACACCTACCTAAATACTTTATCACACTACAGCAGTATGCAGTTACAGGACACACTATGGAGATTACTACAACCTTCCCAGAGGTGTATTTCAAGGTGGATGACATCAGCAGCCTTGCCAAAGTTGAGCATTTGAATTGTTGGTAGTGTGACTACCCTAAAAAGCATTGCTCTCTACAAAGAGACAGACACACACACAAACACACAGTTGCCAAGTCTGGGATTAGAACTCTTACCTAACTAGTTTATAACACTGCAGCAGTACACAGTTATGGGATGCACCACAGAGATTACTGGGTTACAAGTCTCCCAAAGGTGTATTTCATGTAAGATGACCTCAGCAAGCTTGTCATAGTAGGGCTATGGGGAGGGCAGTGTGTGTGTGCATGGGCCATAACCCATTAGTATAATGGTTGACACACCACATGCGGGCACACAGAGTCATATTTCACAGGTATGTGTATACAGCTGCTAGATGACTACTTCCTTGTAGAGTCATGCTGCACAGCTGGCACGATACTGGTGGCTAGTATCTGCAGTGAGTGACATCTGCACCTCATGTGTTTGGGGCCCTTTGGCTGTGTGCTGGGTGGAACAGGCCTGGAAGGCTCCAAGTCACAGTCACCCTCTTCCACACATCTATGTCCATCTACCTTTGGCTTATTATAGTGTGTTGTCCTTAAATATATGTATGTATTCCTATCCACTGTGTGTGCAAGGCATGACTGGTGCCTACTGATGAGTGCCTGCACTAACAACTGTGACTGCCATACATGTCTGGTCTACTGGTGTTTGCAGACATGCCCTTCATGTGTTTAAGTGTGTGAACATGCCCAGTATGACCTTTCAGTATGTTGTTGACTGACATTGCCTTCATTTCTCTAAGTGTGTGAGCATGCCCAGTATGGCCATCTGTATTGCATGTGTGGATCGAGTCCAGGTAGTTTGCACTGCAGTGCTGACTTTTGTGTTGTACACTGACAGGTAGCATGCTATCTCTGCAGGGTATCCATCAATCATTTTGCATTAACTGTTACTACATTTCTGCATAGTGGGGGGCACACCTGACTGTTTCTACATTTCTACACAGAATTGGGGGGGCACACCTGACTATTACTATATTTCTACGTAGGATGGGGGTCACACCTGACTATTTCTACAGTTCTACACAGGATTGGGGGGCACACCTGACTGTTAATATATTTCTACGTAGGATTGGGGGGCACACCTGACACTTGTACACATTTGCTAGGACTGTACTAGTATGTACTAGTATGTCGGGTACTCCATTTCAGTCTGTAGTCTTACCTATCATGCTGGCTAGAGGCATACCAGTGTACTACAGATCTTAGCTTTTAATTACCTACATATTAGTTTCTGACATCTTACCTTTCAGAACTGACATCTCACTGTCCAACCTGCAGTAGTATGCCTGTGTAGGCCTGGGGGAGGAGGTTACCCATAGGCCTCATTCAGAGGCCATAGCACAGCCTTTGTTTGTGTTTTTCTACACCTGTCCTGCTGGCTGTGACTGTTGTTGGTTATGAGACCCCCCCCTGACTGGCATGTGTGAGTCACTTACTTTGTGGGTGTCCCAGTATTGAGGGTGGTGCTGCAGGGCTGCCTATGTCAGATGCACATAGTACACTCCCTACACATGGTTAGGCACAGGTAGTGTAATGTTTGGCATCCCTTTTACTTTATGTGAGAGTCGGAGAGAGGTGTTATTCCCTGAGTCCCTCCTGTGTCAGTGTATGTGCTATGAGTTGCCTCTTTGCCAAGTCCAGGGCATACTGGGCACACCTCCTTCTGCCTACTGAGGCAGGCTAAGGTTGTTTCTTCTCTTAGTCACTCTGTGCCTATGCATTCCTTGGCAATTGTGGGGGGCTGTGTGGCACTACACCGTGCTGTTCCTGCTGCAGCTGTTTCTGCAGGATCATATTATGTAGCATGGCACATACAAGGCCGATTTGGGTACATGTAGCTGGTGAGTACTGCATTGCTCCACCGGATGTGTCCAGGCACCAAAACAGTGACTTGAGCATCCCAAACACACACTCTACTATAATTCTGGTCTGTGCGTGTGCCTCATTATGGAGTTCTTGTTCAGGTGTGTGTGCATTTCTGATGGGTGTCATCAGCCACGGCTCCAGTTAGTATCCAGCATCCCCCATATGGTGACCGTGAGGGATTTTCCCATTGGTAAATCTCTGGTACAACTGTGCCAGATGCCAGATGTGGGAATTGTGATAACTTCCAGAGCAGCACACACATTCATTATTATGACCCGGGCATCGCACATGACCTGGCAGTTGATGGCGGGGAAGCCCTTGCAGTTGATGTAGACCCTACCCTGCTCACCGGGTGGTGCTTTGATGCATATGTGTGTGCAGTCTATAGCACCCACTACCTCAGAGTATTCTGCTATTGGGTGGAACAGTTGCATATAGCTGGCCAACATTTATCTGGTATTGGGGAAATATATGTGCTCACTGACATGTGCTGACATGGCATCCAGGAACTGGTGGAGTACCTTGGATGCTGATGCCTGTGAAATCACCATCATATTCCCAGCTGGCCTTTGGAAGGTACCTGTAGCTAGTATTCTTAGGCCTACACATATATCTTGGTATCCACTGGGATGGGTTCCCTTCTGTTAGTTCTGTGTGTTAGGCGTGGCTGGCACAGCTCAACATTTTGCTGTAGGAGGTCCCTGTCCACCCTATAGCGCTCCACTATCTCCAGCTCATGTAGCATCTGGTAGGTTACCCTGGGTCTGTACACTCTTCTCCGTCTCCTCACTGTGGGTTGGTCAACAGCATTCACATCCTCACCACCCTCAGCCTCTTCCACAAGTTGTATGATAGCTATTGCAGCCCTTATCATTTTCTGCTGGGAGTGTTAAAAGTTCCACGCTTGTTTACACCGGTGGTATAGAGTGTGGGAAAAAACTGAGGGGAAGGTGTTTGCTTAGTTTATAGTGGTGTTCTAGGCTGGCCTGGTCTGCTGCCTGTGTAATTGGCTGATTCTGATACATTTCACCTGCTAGCTAAGCTAGTTCTCCTTGATTACCTTCATACTGCTGTTTTCCCTTCTCATTGCCTTCCTGTTTAAGCCCGTGTGCGCACCACGCAAACACAGTGCTCAAATGTGCACACTGCTGCTATTTCCTGGTTTAACTTTTTTTTTTCTTCCTGTAAAACCTAGTGCGCAGCATGCACAACCGCTTAGACTTTGTAAAGAGTGCTAGGCAGGTTTAGACACACCCCCTAGCTTAGCTGTGCTAAGCTAGGAGCAAACCCGAGCCACAGGCCTCCAATCTGCTTACAGTATGTCTGACTCCCCTCCATGATGTCACCTAACTCCTAGGCTTGCACTAAGCTATTCCTGCTCTTACACTGTTGGGACCAGACTCACATGCTGGGGAAAACGGATTCACTATCATTCCCCTCATTTGCATAGGATTGTCTGCTGATGCATGTCCCACACTGAGCCTCCCCCCTTAGCAACCACTACTCACCAGCCATGTTGTCTTCTGCCTGCCATTGACTTGCATGGCAGAATACTGATTTTAGTTAGAATGCTTAATTTAGGTTTATTTTGTTATCCCCCCCGATCCCGTTTGCATGCCGCTGCCCTATGCTTAAACAGCCGAGATCGGCTAAAAAAAAAAAAAAAGAATGATTTTTTATTTTTTGTTTTGTTTGCAATGCCAGTGGCCTTATACTTGGCCATTGGCATGCTTCCTCAATTATATGCAGCCTTTATATGGAGCTGTCATAGTTCCATTTTGGATTTTGCAGAAATGTACTCGGTTAATAACCAAGTACATTTCTGCAGATTGCACTAGTCCTGCACGGATGGTCGCAAGCTTCCTGGATTGCAAAATCACCTCATTTGCATGGATTTCTCCTGCAAATGGGGTGATTTGCATACAAGGGCTTAGTCTGAGTAGGATTAGGGCAGGAGCTCTCGAGAATGCCACTGCAGGCTGTTCCTGGATCGCACGGCATACATATTGCCTGCTAGAGCTCCTGCACTGATCCTGCACACCGTGAAGGGTATAGTGAATCCGGGGGATAATCTTTAACCCAGCTGATGTCTGTAATCATTAAGGTGTGTGCAAAATATCCCAACTAACATCCAAACCAAAGAGTAAATAGGTCACAGAGAGAAATTAATTAGTAACAACTACAAGAAAAACTTAGCCAAGCTAGAGTTTTCACTGTGTGATACCTTAAACCTCCTGTAATAAAGGCCCATGGGATAAATTCAAATAACCCCTTAAGGACATCAAGTCTTTCAGCTGTATGGCTTCTGAATGTCAAGGCCGTGGTTTTATTACCTAGTGGAAGGCAGACCTACGCTCACCTTTATAATATTATGAATCATCATTGCACAAACTAATATGTTATTAATACTAAAAATCATGAGTATTGATGAAGTGTTCAAAGCAACCTATATCAGTTTCATTACTCTGCAAAAGTTGCTTTTAAGCAAACACTTCATATCCCACTTGTAGACATTGTAGCTTGCAAATGTATATAGCTATTTTGAGTTTAAAATGAATCAGATTTACTATATTACCAACCCAAATGAGAACAATGAAACTGTACAGCACTGTAAAATATATAAATAAATAAATAAATAAATATATATATATATATATATATATATATATATATATATATATGTGTGTGTGTGTGTGTGTGTGTGTGTGTGTGTGTGTGTGTGTGTGTGTGTGTGTGTGTGTGTGAGTCAATATAAATAACTTGCCAGTAATCCATGTGGTAAGGAAGCACTACACTTGGTTTCTTTCCCCAAAACCTTAAATGATTAAGAGTATTGCCTCACTAGCACACAGAAGGCTGATTTATCACAATGCTGGTATAAACACCCCCTTCTCAGGAAGCTTAGACTGCACCAAGTGATGACAAAAAGGAGGAAAGTTAACTGTATACGGAATTAGTAATTAGGTAATATGATTCTGTTTTTGTAAAGAAATTGCATTTTAGTTTTATACAAGTAGTTATTTTCAAATGTAACATAAAACACACTTATTTGGGCTTTATTTTGTATCATTTTGTCAGTTTTTCAACTTGTGTTTCTGAGTGGTGATATCCCCTACTCCAATTGGAGTGGGCAGCGTTACACTGTTAGCTATGAAAACTTTATGCTAATTGGCATCCTCATTTTTGGCCAGATGTGCTTTTTTTCATGGATCATCTTCCAGATTTTTGATGTCTGCAGGTCAAGAGATATGGCCCTGCCAGTTTGAAAGCCCTTCACCCTTGGAGGGTCTAAATTACGAGAGCAAAAGTACTGTTAAGTGAATACTAAAACCCCGACACCTATTGCGCGGACCACGGATGACCCGAACGCACTAAACCACAAAATTTTAAATGTCGAACTGTCATACTCGGCCAACACCACCACCCACTACATACTACCTACCCAAACAAAATAAATAAAGCACATACATACACTAATCAAACCCTACTTCTAACCCTAAAGTAAAGCACAAATACCCTACTTCTAACCCTACACTAAACCCCAATTACACAACTGTCTATGCACTATCCTTAACCCCTCCCTAACCCAAAGGTCCGTAACTACCGCACACTTCCCCTACATAGATATACACAAACAAAATAAATAATCCACATACATACATTTAACAAAACCCTACTTCTAACCCTACACTAACTCTAACATACATAATCTATCTATGCACTTACCTTAACCCGCACCCTAACCCTAAAGTCCGTAACTATTCAACACTTACCTTATACAGCTATTCCATAGATGGGCCAACCATGGTAATTCGACATTTCCAAAATCGCGGCTTTGTACTTTTGCTATAAGTCCGTTTCGCGCAATATGTGTCGACATTTACATATTCACGTAAACGGATTTACGCTCAGCTAATATAGACCCTCCCTTGGATGGTAGCTGATGTCCTCAGATCTATTACTAGCTATCCTGTTTGTTGTGGTTTCTAG